>NW_024582400.1:842099-953534 GCF_018398535.1 Haplochromis burtoni
TCAAAGGCAAGGTTGTTTCATTTCCACACAGTCCATTTACCTCCACGTTTACTTCTAAGCGATGAATTTTTGTTTCCAGTGCTGCAATCTTCTGCAGGAGGCTGTGGTAGTCATCTGTGGAGAGGGAAGGCATCTTGTTGCTAGTTAGCCTAGCGGTTAGCACCTTTCTAGGCTATTGAGGCTGCTCGGTGCCTAGACACTGTAATCAGGCTTCAGCTGTGTCTAGGCCACAGACACACGGAGCGCTGAGGATAAGGCAAGGCAAGACACCTGGTAGAGCAGAATGCTGATCATTTTTATTAAAGATGAAAGACTTTAGACAGTTTTTCAACTCTCAGTAATGCCATAGTGATCGTTTGATATATGGACCTGCAGCGGAGTTTAGGCCCAGACACGGCTAGTGACGTCAGACTGAACAATTGGATTTATAGACATGTACACACACACATGTACACACTAAATATACATATGTATACATATACAGACATATATACCTGCACATGTCCATACACATGGAAGGTCTATTATGCATGAAGTGGTGACCGTGGATGTTCACAGTGTCCAGTAACTTATGACATCGTGATTGAGGAGTTATAGAGTCCAACAGCTGTTGGGATGAATGATCTGCGAAAGCGCTCCTTCCTGCACCAAGGGTGTTTCAGTCTCTGACTAAAGGAGCTGCTCAGCCCACTCACAGACTCATGCAGTGGGTGATGTGGGTTGTTCATGATGGATGTCAGCTTTACTAACATCCTCCTCTCGCCAACCACCTCCACAGACTCCAGGGGACATCCCAGCACGGAGCTAGACCTCCGCACCAGTTTGTCAATCCTGCTCCTGTTCCTGTCCGTGCATCCACTCCCCCAGCAGGCCACTGCATGCAAAAAGGGAGATGCTACCACAGTGTCATAGAATGTCCTTAACAGAGTCCTGCAGACTCTGAAGGACCTCAGTCTCCTTAGCAGGTGGAGTCGACTCTGGCCCTTCTTATACAGGACGTCTGTATTTGTAGTCCAGTCCAGTTTATTGTTGAGGTGAACACCCAGGTACTTATAAGAGTCCACTATCTCAATGTCTTTCCCTTGGATGTTCACCGGTGTTGTAGGGGGTGACTTCCTCCTGAAGTCTATGATCATCTCCTTTGTCTTGCCGGCGTTGATTTGGAGTACGTTGGTCTCACACCAGCCAACAAAGTCACTGATGACACCCCTGTATTCCTGATCATTCCCGTCTGATAAGCATCCAATGATGGCTATATCATCTGAGAACTTCTGTACATGGCAATCGTCCGAATTATAACAGAAGTCTGAAGTGTAAAGGCTGAACAGGAAAGGTGAGAGAACCGTGCCCTGTGGTGCCCCCGTGCTGCAGATTACCACCTCGGACACACAGTCATGGAGCCTCACATACTGTGGTCTGTTGGTAAGGTAGTCGATGGTCCATGCAGTCAGCTGTCTGCCTACTCCGGCTCCCTCCAGCTTCCCTCTCAGTAGTGCGGGTTGGATGGTGTTGAAAGCACTGATCCCACACTGCTTCAATAATGTTGAGGTCCGGGCTCCGGGGAGGCCAATCCATGACCGATAGTGTTCCACTCTGTGTTTTTTGTCTATCCAGGTATGTTTCTACTGCATTGGCAGTGTGTTTTGGATCATTGTCATGAAGAAAAATGAAACTGTTTCCAATCAGATGATTTCCAGATGGTATTGCATGCTGGATCAAAATGTGATGGTACTTTTCTATGTTGATAATTCATCAGTTTTGACAAAGATCTTCAATATCGTTGACTGAAATGCAGCCCAAACAATGTCGGAGCCTCCACCATGTTTTACAGATGACTGTAAACACTCACTGTACCTCTTTTCTGCCTACCGGTCTGCATATTAATGATGATTAGAACCATAAACATTCAGATCTGGATTCATCACTCCATCAAACTGGTTTCCACTTCCTTTCAGTTCAGGCCTTTTCTTCCTGTTCCCCTTCCTGTTTAAGAATGGCTTCCTGACAGCCACCTTCCACTGAGACCATTTCTGATGAGGCTTCAGTGAACATTAGATGGATCAGCTGAAGGTCCAGATGCATCTACCACTTCTTTTTTTCCTCTGAAAGACTTAAGTGAAGTGGAAATGTAGCTAATGCCCAAAGAAAAACTTTGAGAGGTCTTTGGAAAGCCTGGGGAAATACTGCTCAAAACCACTTAGAAAATTACAGGAAATTCTGACTTCTTGGAAGAAATGTGGGCTGGGGCAAGACTTTTGTTCTCCATTGAAGTTTTCAACTTTGTAAAATATAAGAACTACAAAGAATAAATATTAGTGAAATAATTACGTTTTAAAACCGGTGATTAGCACCTTTTTGTTGTCGGTACAAGATTATAACTTTTGATATTTAGACTACAATAAGATTTTTTTTTTAAAGTTTAGTTTTTTTGTTATGTTTTTTAAATACGTCTTTTATTTTCAGTTATTACTTTCTTATTCCAGAATTTTTTCACATGTCAACGATCAAACATAATTTTTAAGTTAAGTTTCAGTTTCAGAGTTGTAGGCGTCCTTGCAGCTTTCGCTTTCTCTGAAAACACGTGGTCACTCTTGGCTCTTCTGTGTACTGACTTCCTCCCTCCGAAAAGCCTGCGTCATGTTGCTTTAAACTCAATTAAAAATACATTTTATGTACAGTGTCATTCTGTTTGACTTTGTACAATGACAAAATACATCTTGACTCTTGATGTTATGCTTACAGGGGCAGCTTTAAACAAAAAAACTCCTGTGTATTTTTTTTCAGGCATGCTTGGTAGCTGTCAACAACAGCCGTTTTTCCCTCTTTGTGATTGGCTGTCTCGTGGAAAAGGGCGGGGGCTTGTCGTAAATGGTGTGCGGTGATTGGCTGATAGTGTTCCGTAAAGTAAGCTGCGCCACTGGAGTAGAAAAAAGGTAGGAGAGCTGTGTGGCTTGTTAGGCACATTTAGGGACTCAAGCGTTTTCGGAAACACAACTTACTTCCCGTGGAAGCTTGTACACGTTACCTTTACATTAAAGGTAAGTTACATGACTTACATGTTCAAAAGGTGACGTTGTTTTATATAAATCGCATCTGTGACCCTTTTACACAGCAAGCCGTGCTAGGAGAGCACTTAAACTTGAACTTGCTAATCGGTAATGCTTAAAAAAAACGACTCCTGCAAACACTTGATGGCAGTTTACGGGATATAAGCGTTCCTCTGTGTATGTGTTAATATTTGTGTATCTGTCCGTAGCCGTTATTTAAATCAAATCTTAACTTTTTACACGCTTACGTCCATACCTCCAACCATTAGGGGTCCGAAACGTAAATAATTACCTGTCAACCCCGTGTAAAAGTCGGGATCTTAGTCGATGTGTAACACCAGATAAATTATTGTATATGCCGATCTCTCAGGTGAGGCACCAACATATAGATAATTTATTGAGTCTTGTATTGTTAGACGTTAAAATAAGGGGCTCTGCTTGAATCTTAAAAAAGACACATTACCGATTAGAGTTTGGCTGAGGAGAGCTGGAAAGGACCACAGGGCTGCCTTAAGTGACTTGGGGAGCCAGAAAGATTAAAAATTAAAGCTGTGAAATGGATTTATTGGCTATGATCGTCTCATGAATGTGGAATTAGGTCATATATATATAGATACACATACGTTTAAATACTCTTAATGATATATTTTTTAACTGATGCTGGAGGCAGAGTCTCATTTGTGGGGAAATTGAAACCTAAGCTGACCTTAGACGCCTCCTACATTCAGGTTTAGCCACTTGGAACAAGATAAATACAGATAAGATTGCGTTTGATTTAAAAAAAAAAAAAAACAACAAAAATGTTAATTTGTCTCTTCTTTAGCTGTCAAACAATCCTGTTTTACAATATGGGAATTAATCTGTGCAGCTAATTACAGTTTGAGCTTCAGTGTCTATGAAATCCAGCTGCTTTTAACAGAAATCAGTGTTGGATGTTCCTTTACATCATCACACACATCTTTCTTTGTTTTTACTTTCTGATCTTAAGTCAGAGCACAACTGAGCCAGGAAGGAGGCGGGTGGCAGCCCGTGACAATCCTCGAGTCAGCACTTATCATTTCACAATTTCTCACACTGTAAACAAGCAGCTGGTTTTCTGTAGTGAGAAAAATGTTTGGGAGCTTCCTGACCTTTGTCTTCTGTCCACAGTGATGCAAGGAGAGTCAGAAATAAAAAAATATTTTCAATTAGATCTTCAAATTATTGAATTATCCTCATATATTTATGGATTTAAGATGAGTTCTTAGAAAACCAAGCTCGGAACAAATGACTAAAAAATGTTTCCTTTATTTATTCAGGATTATTATACACATCTACGCTGTATATAAACTTTAACCAAGTATCCACGTCTAGCGAATTCTCAAAAAGCGTAAATTCCCTTTAAAGGGTTTTTTAAAAAGTCTCAGATTTCTGCCACTTTGATCTCACAGCCTCATGATAATAGATTCTGTATGTTTTTATTAACTGTTGTGTGTCTACAGCGGAAGACTGCAGACAGAAATGTGACATACATGTCGATAAATTTACACACATGATCTGCTTTTGTGGGCGTTTAATAACCCAGCTAGGGTTTTCTTCAGTCTTTGATGACACACCAGTGAAAAAGTATATAAAATCAGACTTTTTCTGCTTATTTCCAGCTCCATATTTTCACTCCTGGACTCTGCTAGAGTAGCTTTGCATGATTCCCAGATTAGAATAATAATAATAATAATATTATATGGGGGCGATCGTGGCTCAAGAGTTGGGAGTTCGCCTTGTAATCGGAAGGTTGCCGGTTTGAGCGCCAGCTTGGTCTCGGGCGTTGTGTCCTTGGGCAAGACACTTCACCCGTTACCTACTGGTGGTGGTCAGAGGGCCCGGTGGCGCCAGTGTCCGGCAGCCTCGCCTCTGTCAGTGCGCCCCAGGGTGGCTACAATGTAGCTTGC
The DNA here is from genome assembly GCF_018398535.1 of Haplochromis burtoni. Classification (NCBI taxonomy): domain Eukaryota; kingdom Metazoa; phylum Chordata; class Actinopteri; order Cichliformes; family Cichlidae; genus Haplochromis; species Haplochromis burtoni. The sequence goes on from NW_024582400.1 coordinate 847,075, forward strand.
CATCACCAGCGTGTGAATGTGTGTGTGAATGGGTGGATGACAGGTTGTGTAAAGTGCTTTGGGTTCCTTAGGGACTAGAAAAGCGCTATACAAATACAGGCCATTTACCATTTTTATTTATCTCATGCTTGGTCTCCAGTTCATTCTCTGTCTAAGCTGTTTTAGCTCCTTCACTTTTAAGCTGACTTTAAGCAGCTCTGATTGGCTGCCCCTCACTATCAAGACTTTTGTTGCACATGTTAGAAATATGTGCCCTCCATGACATCATAAAGATCAAAGAGTAGGAAAATAAATTTTTGAAACTGAGTATTTAGAGCAGTCTGAGGCTAGAGCGATTACTCGCACATACACTGTCCTCATTGTTTGAGGCTGTGGTGCACGAACATCCACCATGAAACAGGATATGTATGACAGAAAAAATGCTTTAACATTTCTTATCTGTGAAACTAAAATGGTGAATAATCTTGCCTGATGCTCGGTAGAAAAGCCTGTATATATGTAGCCACCTTTTGTGCTTTTTAGGAAAATGATGAAGCTGAGCAATTTAGCCATCACCTACCTGTTGTTTTGAAACTGAGTGGCACTGATTACCTCTTATTTCTGACACTAACACGGATAAAAAGCAATAAAATTAAGTTCATGTTTAATTAGCAAGATGTGAAAATACAGATTTTAGTGAAAAAACGCACCAAGAGTTTATTTTATTGGCATCACTGAGCAGGGGAAGTATGGGCTCAAAATGTGGTCATAAATATTTTGTACTTGTAAAAAAGATTTGTGCGTGCGTAAAAAAGATTTGTATGTGCAAAAAAGATTTGTGTGTGGACTTAGCCCAAAAAAACCCTGCAAGTTACAACTACGAATTTTGACCCTATTTTTCTTCCTTTCATCTGATTGGTCAATGTCATGTCAATCACAAATGTAACAATCCAATCAGAGAACAGATGGGTTTGGCTGTCGGAGGGGCGCTTTCTTTGAACTGCAGGTCTTTGAAGGGAATAAATGCCCTTTTACATGCCAACCCAGCGTTTTCCTTCATCACCACGAAGGAAAACAGTCTGTGGTCGTCCGAGTTTGGTGATTTTTGTGTCACAGGTCTACGTGTTTAATACAGGGACTTCCACAGCCTTTTCAACAGCGCTGCAGACGCAGGGGGGCCAGTGTTTTGGAAATGACAGTCTTCATTACAAAGCTTTCTTCGTTATGAATTAGCATACATGTTTTTATTGAACATTTGAAGAACTAGCAAAAAAAACAGAAACTCTTGTAGTTCACATAAAGTCAGAGATAAAAACAACAAGGAGCAGGTGCATCTAGTACAGGCAGAGCTGCTGCAAAAACCCACAGAGCCCAGCAGCCAGCAACAAATTCTGGATCCTTTGCTTTTAGTTAGCAATTAGCATTAGCAGCACATCCTGCGTCCAATGTGAAAGGACTTTTATGCTGCGCACTGTGACTCACAGCAATGGTCCTGGGTCAGCCCTGACATTGTGTTAAACTAATCCTAAAGTAATAATGTATTTCTAACCACTGACATACCACAACTTTATCCTTTCAACAGCTGCTGAAAGTAAGGGGATCTAGCTGCTATCGGATATTTATATAGAGATTACCCTTCAAGGACCTGCAGTTCAAAAAAGCGCCCCTCCGACAGCCAAACCCATCTGTTCTCTGATTGGATTGTTTAATTTGTGATTGACATGACATTCACCAATCAGATGAAAGGAAGAAAACTAGGGTCAAAATTCGTAATTGTAACTTGCAGGGTTTTTTTGGGCTAAGTCCACGCACAAATCTTTTTTACACATACAAATCTTTTTTACAAGTACAATATATTTATGACCACATTTTGAGCCCATAGGGAAGAGGCTACCTCACAGGTTACCCCTGCTGGTCATTAGTGAGAATGCAGCTTTTAGACTCTCCCGTCTTTTGCGTAGACTGTGCCACATCGCGCAAAAAATGTCCTGACAGAGCTGCTTTCATTCACCAGAAGATGGCGCAGTGGGGCCAGCTTCAGATGCTGGACAGCAAGTACCTGGAGCAGGTGGATCAGCTGTACGATGACTCGTTCCCCATGGACATCCGTCAGTACCTGAGCAAGTGGATCGAAAGCATAGACTGGTAAGAAGTCCGAATAAAGGGCAGCGTTTTTTTTTTTTTGTTTTTTTTTTGGCAAACGTTTCTCATCGACTCGTTTGAGCCATTAAAAAGTTGTTTTTATTGTAATACCTGTACTGATTTACCTGAATTTTTTTTATCTGGCATATCCCTCCATACAATAAAAAGAGGAATAACTAACACTAAAACAAGAAAATCAAAGGTTGCAAAGTAAATCAAAGCAAAGGTTAAACTGGATGTCCTGATGGAAAAGAAAACTGTAGGTGCATTTGTATCGACATCGTAGACCAAACAGAAGCGAGCTCACACTTGTGGACGTGGATCTGGGTCTATGGTCCTGCACTGGAAAACAACAGGGTCACCAAGGATATGGAAAGCTTCACGACATTGTATCCACAATGCAGGGATATCTTTGCGCATATTGAGAGTTTTGGTTCAGCTGCAAAAAGTTAATTACATGTGGGGGAAGTCCTCACAGCCCATAAAATCCTGGTTGTAAAAGTGCAGAAATACCTGTCCTTCATCATCATTTCAGCATCTGTTCATTAACGGTTCTATTGCTAGATTTTTATCAGACCAAAGCAAAAGTGTTTGAGCTAATGAGACTGATAATCATGGACTTCTCAATATTTGGATAAAGGTTTTGTTGAAGCACAGCATTTGCTGAAAACCAATTTGTAACCCTTTCAAGGTTAACCCCAAACTGAGCGTCTTCTGTTCATGCTACTCAAAGACTTACTGTGGTCTCCTCAGGGACACGGTGGCCATGCAGGACTCTCTGGCCACGGTTCGTTTCCACGACCTTCTCGCTCAGCTGGACGACCAACACAGCCGCTTCGCTCTGGAGAACAACTTCCTGCTGCAGCACAACATTCGCAAGATCAAGAGGAACTTGCAGGTCCGACCCTGGATTCGGAACACTTCTGTGTGAGGCAGGTTAAATTCCTTTATGTAACTAAAAGTACGAGCGGTTCTCTCTCCAGGATCGCTTCCAGGAAGATCCCGTCCACATGGCCATGATCATCTCCAGAAACCTGAAGGAGGAGCTGAAGATACTGGAGATTGCAAAGAGCACAGAGGTAAAAGCTGCAGCTCGGTTTCGTTGTTAGAACATAACTATGACAGCAGAATAACACCCGACAGATCTAAATCCTTCCGTTAATCAGACTCTGGCTTTAAATACACATTTACTTTTAGGCTCACACATCTGGGGTTTAAATTATAGACGAGTGTTCAGGATTCAAACAGCTTATAGGTGGATTACAGCCAGCTTCTGGTGCAGGTAGACCATCGTAAATCCTACCAGATGCAACTTAAAGCAAGAGAAAAGATGCTTTCAAGACAAAAATAGCTGAACAAATGATAAGAATTGTATTACTTTTCCAACTTAATGGCTGCTTGAATGCTCCAAAATCATGCTGATGCATGGTGCGTACACGTCTGCATGCTCTATGAATCAAAGCCCAATATGCACACAGGGACTGAGTTCTCATTCTTCAAAATGAAAAACCAACAGAAACAACCTCAGAATCAGCTTTTTTCTTATGTACTATAACTTTAGTGCATTAAATAAAGCTGTAAAAACCATTTCACCTTCATGCTGTTTATATTCTCTTACTCTCACAGAGTAAAAAATAAATCATCCTTTTTTTGTTTTTTTACCCAGTAATTTTTCATCTGCATGATATCTTTCCATTCAAACACAGAAATTTCTATTTCACAGCCACAAGCCGTAATCAGAAGATTAAAGCAACCTTCTACTAGATCTAAAAGATAGAAAGAATTGGAAAGGATCTACTTCATTACACCCCTTATACCTTTTTTTTTTCATGTATAAAACTGCAACGCTTGTGGGATAAATTACTTTTAATTTAAAAGGAAATACCATCTGTCCATCCATCTATCTTCTTCCGCTTATCCGGGGCCGGGTCACGGGGGCAGCAGCCCAAGCAGAGATGCCCAGGCCTCCCTCTCCCAAGCCATCCCCACCAACCTCCTCCACTTATCTGGAGGAACACCAAGGCATGCCAGCTGTGTCCTGGGTCTGCCCTGGGGCCTCTCCCGGTGGGACATGCCTGGAAAAGGAAATACTTGCCTGTGATATCCTCATCGATCCCAGAGTGATGTTTTTGGCCCTGATGAGAAACTGGCTAAAATTTGCTCCTCTGCAGACAGATCAGTGGACAAAACTATGACCCAAGTGATACGTCTACAAGTCAGAACACTTGTCAAATACCTGAAAAGTCTGAACACCTTAAAACTACAGCAAGTGTTCCTTCTTTATTTAGCATGTTTTGCGATTCTCTGTTTTCTTCTCTCTTCTTTGTTTTTACTTTTAAATGCCTTATCTAGAAATCTGATTAAACATGAGGGTAGCAGCACGGGTTTCTGTTCATCTACACCACATACATTAAGATTGATGCAGTTTTGCTATCAAAACTACGATATACTCCGTGATAATGATGCTTAATGTTAGCTAAGGAGAGCGGATTTTGTCTTAAGATTGAGACACTTGGAGTGGGTGTAATCTTGATCTGATTTCGTTTAGCAGAACTTTAACCTCTATGTCTAAATTAATACCTGAATTCAGTTTCACTTTTCAAGGTCCCGAAGAGTCTAAACCTGTTTCTGTTTCGCAGACGTTAAAATGTGTGACCTCTGTTTCGGTAGGATGAGACCGATGGGGCAGTGTCGGCCATGGTGGTGGAGAAACAGAAGCTGGACAACAAAGTGAAAGAGATGAAGCACATAGTCCAGGTAAAACTATTACGCAGCGTGTAGGTCCCAGCTCGAGGTTGGCCCGGCTCTGCTGGAAAATCTCTAACGGGCTCTTTGACTATCAGGTGGTGGATCAGAACATTAAGAACGTAGAAGACCTGCAGGACGAGTATGACTTCAAAGTCAACACACTGAAGAACAGAGGTGAGGAAATCGTCCAGGCTCAGCTGTAGAGCCAAACCCCAAAATGTGATTGCAGTGATTTGGATGGCTGAGGAAGTACTTTTGGTATTACAGTGAAGATCAACATGTCAAGGGGCAATTTGAGTTCTTGGAGGCAGAGAAATAATTTCAGAGAGCTGACGGAGTTTTGAGGTTTTGAGCTAAAGCGCACTTGTTGCCAAATGCGGTGATCTGATCTTAAAAAATTGGAACAAAGTAGCTCGTGTTGGTAAAGAGTGAAAGGCCTTTTCCAAACTGACATATATTAAATGCTCTTAAAACTTCATTTAAAATTTAATCTATGTTGCTTCCAAGTTTTAATTGTGTGGATTTTTTTTCCTTCTTCCTCCACAGAGAATGAAATGAACGGCATGACGGTGAAGGAGCTGGAGAAGGAGAAGATGACAGTCGGGAGGATGTGCTTTGAGCTGAAAGCCAAGCGTCAGGTGACGAGAAACACGACTAACATATAATCCCTTTGAGGTCACTGGGCTGTAACAATAAAGTCATTTTGATCTTATAAACTTTTTCTTTCTGAGGAGTTTTAAACGCCATAACAGGACATTTGATGTGACTGATGCGATGGACTCTTGGGTGTGGGTTTTTTTGTTTTGATTTTTTTAGGACGCTGTGCTCGGGCTGAACGAGCTGCTGAACGTCACTCAGGCCCTGCTGGCAGAGTTGATCTCCGAGGAGCTGCCTGACTGGAAGCAGCGTCAGAAGATCGCCTGCATTGGTGGCCCGCCCAACGCCTGCGTGGACCAGCTGCAGAACTGGTGAGCCGCCCTCTCCATCCCATCTCTTCCTCTTTAATTGCCTCTTTCTTCACTTCCTCGTCTGCTTAGCCATCAATCTTAGTGTCTTTTTCATTCTTCCACCTATATTTAATATTTCCCTCACCTTCCTCATCGTCTACCTCTTAATTTTTCCATCAGTTTTTTTCATCAGTTCATTTTGATTAAACACCTGCGAGGATGTGAACCTGTTTGAGAAGAAAAGTTAAAGGGGTTTAATAAGATGTTAAAATAGTTTGATAAAAGACGTAACATGGTAGATAAACAGATGAAAGTGGTCACTAAACGATATGGAAAGATCCTAAATGGAGGAGATAAATGACTGAAAGTAAATGGAGAACCAAAAGTAATCCAGGGTCCAGTTCATGAACAGTTCTTCGGTCGACTGGGTGCTTCATCTGTTGACAACCTTTTATATTGGTGTGTTATCTGATCTCCTGTCCTCGCCCTCCTGCAGGTTCACGGCAGTAGCGGAGAGTCTGCAGCAGGTCCGTCAGCACCTGAAGAAGCTGCAGGAGCTGGAGCAGAAGTTCACTTATGAGAACGACCCCATCACAGTGAAGAAGGCTTACTTGGAAGGCCGAGCTCTGGAGCTCCTCAAAAACCTGCTCTCAAAGTATGAAACCCTTCACTCTTTATTGTTATTATTATTATTACCATTATTATTGCTGAGTGTTATTATTGGCTGTTAACCTGGGTTCTGATCTGTGTGAAGCTCTCTAGTTGTAGAGAGGCAGCCTTGCATGCCCACCCACCCACAGAGACCACTGGTGTTGAAAACAGGCGTCCAGTTTACGGTGAAACTTCGGTAAGAAGTTAAATGTGAAGTGTTTACGTGTCTTTCTGCCCTGACCACTAAATCATTTTTACATTTATATAAGTTATATAATAATTCATATAATTTCTCATTTATATAATTTCTAAAAAAAATAAATAAAACAGAACCAGTTTATTACCACTCTTGGTCCTGTCATGCTTGGTATTGATCCAATACTGATACCAACATTGGTATCCATACTATCTATACATCCCTGAGCCTGGCTCTGCTGGAGGGTTCTTCCTGTTAAAAGAGAGTTCTTCATCCCACAAAATAAATAAAATAAGAATTTTTCCTTCTTTGTTTTGTACCCAAATGAAATGAAAACACAGAAATTGCGTCAGGTGATGTTTATCCGTTGGTGTGCGTCAGCTTCCTGTTTCAGTCTCGTTTCCTTTCTGTTCAGGTTTCTGGTGAAACTGCAAGAGTTTAACTACCAGCTCAAAGTCAAGGCCCTGTTTGATAAGTAAGCAAATTCTCACCTTTGCTTTTGCCGCTTTGAATCATCATGCTGCATGTTTCCAAATATGTAACACTTTTTTTTTTCTCCTCAGGGATGTTACAGAGAAGAAAGGGTACGTCTGAAATCCATGCATACACATTGAAATATATAACGTGTTATTCAGTAACGCAGCTGATTAATAGCTTTCCATTGATCATCTTTGAATCAGGTTCAGGAGGTTTAACATTTTGGGGACAAACACCAAAGTCATGAACATGGAGGAGTCCAACGGCAGTCTGGCAGCAGAGTTCAGACATTTGGTAAAATCAGTGTCTTAGTATTAAACCCACAGTATTCCCTTCCACTGGTTATATATTGTTTTTATTATTTAGGGAGATTTCTTAGACACCCTAATAGTGATGCCTTTCCAACTTAATCTCCATACAGCAACTCAAAGAACAGAAAGGACCTGGAAACAGAACAAATGACGTAAGAGCCTTTAAAACTTTATTCCATATAATACACAAACCTGCTCTGTGTGTTTGAGACTGCAGGTCACATACTGGCTGTTTTACAGTCATCATAGAGGCCTTCAATATGCAACAGGCTCGTCTACCTGGATGTTTTTTCTTCCTCTTCTTTAGCTGTAGGAGCGCACCCTCCTTCTCTGCACTTATTCTCTTGTGTGGTGGAATATAACCATTAAATTAGTAATTCTGTCCAGGCCGAATGTCACATGAAAATCACCGTTTCAGCTTCCCAGGGCATGTTAGTGCGAAAGCTTCAAAATAAAAGTTCTTTAGGAAAAACTGAAGGGATTTTATAGAACTAACAGTGGCCTAGAAAAATCATTTTATATGTAATGCACACTAGAAAAAGAAAAGAATTCATTGTCCCGCATTACAGCTTACATAGCTATATGAGGAACCTTGTTCTACTTTATATGTAACCTCTGTAAAGGTGACGTAAGGACAGATATGGACACATAGTTTGTTTTGTTGGAGAAAGATTGTAAACTACATTTGATGTGGTTTTACGTGTAGATTGGTGATGTAGAGTGAAGTTTAGTTACAGGAACGTTGCATGCTTCCTGCAGAGGCTTGGGGAAGGGTGTTGTGTGTTTTGGGTAAGCTGAGTGTGTCTCTGGGTGTTCAGGGTCCTCTGATCGTCACCGAGGAGCTCCACTCGCTCAGCTTTGAGTCGGAGCTGCAGCTCAACCAGTCCGGACTCGACATCAAACTTGAGGTGAGACCCGCCCTTTGTTCATGCTCAGAATTAAACTGGAGTTGATAGAGGAGATTAAACCCTGCTGCTTCCTCCTGTCGTTTTTTTTATTTCTAGGCCATTTCTCTGCCCGTGGTCGTCATCTCCAACGTCTGCCAGCTACCCAGCGGCTGGGCCTCCATCCTCTGGTACAACATGCTGACCACGGAGCCCAAAGTGAGAACACGCTTTGATTTCAGTCCGCTCCTAGCACCTCCACGTACCCTCGTTTTTGTCTCTTACCGATCTCCAACTGTCATGTTTTCCAGAACCTGAAGTTCTTCCTCTCCCCTCCTGCGGCGAAGTGGTCTCAGCTCTCCGAGGTGCTCAGCTGGCAGTTCTCCTCCGTCACCAAGCGAGGCCTGAACCAGGAGCAGCTCAACATGCTCGCTGATAAACTGCTCGGTGAGACGCACAAAAATAACATGTGGTAACGTTTTAAGAAAATTCAAGGCCACTAAATATCTTTTAAAGTCTCTGTTTTATTCATAACAGGCTTAAACCTTAACTATAACTAAAGATCTTAACCCTCAATCTGTCGTTTCTTTACTACTGATGAAATATAAGACGATCTGAGGCTCAGAAAGCTGCAGACCAAAACGAATGGCTCAAAGTCAACAAATGGCCGACTGTCACTGCTGTGCTAATAAACTTCTACCTGCAGCACACATGAATAACCTGCAGATGTTTGTACCTGGGTGTTTTTCTGTGAAGGAACCAAAGCTCAGAGGAACCCGGAGGGACTCATCCCCTGGACCAAGTTCTGCAAGGTGAGCCATAGTCTGATAAGCCTCATTTATCCAGCTGATAATGATTTCATTTATATTCAAAACCAGGAGACTCAGAGGGCAACGTAACAATCACAAAGGTTAAAACTTAAAAAAAAAAAATGCAATTATGCAGGTGTTGATGTAAATAGTTACAAATAAAAACAAAGTCCGTAAAGACTGTTTGATACACTGTACTGCCAAAAGTACTCACTCGCCTGCCTTCACACACACACATCAACTTGAGTGACGTCCCATTCTTAATCCATAAGGTTTGATATGATGTTGGCCCTTTGCAGCTATAACAGCTTCAGCTCTTCTGGGAAGGCTTTCCATAGGTTTAGGAGTGTTTTGAGGAATTTTTTACCAGAAGCACATTTGTGAGGTCAAACTGTTGGTTTGAGGACAGGACTCTGTGCAGGCCAGTCAAGTTCTTCCACACCAAGCTCACTCATCGATGTCTTCATTGACTTTACTCTGTGCACTGGTGAACAGTCATGTTGTACCAGGAAGGACCATCCGCAAACTGTTCAAAGCTGAGAACGTGATATTGTCCAACATGTCTTGATATGCTGAACCCTCTATGTTCCTTTCACTGGAACTAAGGGTCTGAGCCCAACTCCTGAAAAACAACCCACATCATAATAACCGCTCCAACAAACTTTACACTTTGCACAATGCAGTCAGACAAGTACCGTCTAGACCAGGGGTCAGCAACCTTTAACACCCAAAGAGCCATTTGGACCCGGTTTCCACGCAAAGGAAAACACTGGGAGCCGCAGATACTTTTTGACATCTAAAATGAAGATAACACTGTATATATTGTTTTTTACCTTTATGCTTTGTGTGAACAACTAAGGTGTGTTGCTTATGAAATCCATGAAGTGCTACAGAGAAAATTACATTTTATTTATGTAATGAACACATTTTGAAGTCTTGAAGAAATATAACAAAAAGGAAAACGATCCATGTAGCAAAGAAAAACTGTTGTGTGCCACCCTTATATCGCCTTTGGGCTTTTGGAGCGTAGCAGAGCCTTGACCTGAATTTTAAAAAAATAATTGGAAAAAAGCACTACGCTACTATGCAACGGGGCGATTGTGGCTCAAGAGTTGCCGGTTCGAGCCCCGGCTCCGACAATCTCGGTCGTGGTGTCCTTGGGCGAGACACTTCACCTGTTGCCTACTGGTGGTGGTCAGAGGGCGCCAGTGTCCGGCAGCCTCGCCTCTGTCAGTGCGCCCCAGGGTGGCTGTGGCTACAATGTAGCTGCCATCACCAGTGTGTGAATGTGTGGATGACTGGTTGTGTAAAGCACTTTGGGGTCCTTAGCCTGTATTTGTATAGCGCTTTACTAGTCCCTATTTACTAAAAAAATGAAAAATAAATATTTGCATAAATATTTATTTATTTACTTATATTTATTTTACCTGGTTAATGTGTGTGGCGGGGCGTGGTCTGTAGTGCCGCTGCATGTGAGGAGGCGGACGCACCTGAGCGGCACCCGCAATCACACCTCGCCGCCTTAAAGTCTGTGCTCTCTCTGCTGTTGCGTTGTCGGGCTGTGAGCTGAAAAGCTACAGCCGACTGCATGCGTACAGCAGCCGTGTGTGAAAAGTGGTCAATAAAGAGATGCTGAAAAGCATGTTCATGGAAACATCGTCGGGTCTGCCGTGATATGTTTACAATGGAACTTCTGCTGCTGAACCTCTGCGCACAGTGAAGTGACTTTCATCTTTGCGCGGGACTGTAAGCGGTCATCTGTGAGGCGTGAGCGGTGTTTGTTTTTAACATAGTTCACGGTGCAGCTGCTGACATAATGTGGATCTGAAGATCCATAATTGGCCTACCAGGGGTTGAAAGTCTCGGTAAATGCACGGCGTTTCGGCGAGTATACCGGCTTCCGCGAGTGTGACGCTTATTTTGAGCGACGAAAAATAATAAAATATAATTTTATATTTCAAAATCACAATAATCTTCCAATTTAGAACTACAAGTTTAAAAAGAACTAACACAAAAAATACACGTCAGCTAAATACTTGTCATTTATTTTCCCAAACCACGCGGAGCCGCAGTATAAGGACTGCGTCTACACCAGGTTGCCGACCCCTGGTCTAGACTGAAAACTGTGATTCTTCGCTCCAGAGAACACGTTTCCACTGCTCTAGAGTCCAGTGGTGGAGTGCTTTACACCACTGCATCTGACACTTTACATTGGCAGTCTTTGGTGATTGACTTTGGAGAAAGTCTGCATCCCACAGCTGACTGGAATATTTAGTAGTAAGGAAATTTCATGCCTGGACTTGTTGCACAGGTGGCATCCTGTCACGATACCATGCTGGATTCATTCAGTCATTCATTCACTGAGCTCCTCAGAGCGACCCAAATGTTTGTAGAAACAGTCTGCATGCACAGGTGGTGGATTTTATCCAGTCGTGGCCATGGAAATGACTGGAACACCCGAATTTTAAGATTTGGATGGCTGAGTGAATACTTTTGGCAACATAGTGTATTTATATCAGTGTCTGCATCTATATCCATCTAACAAGTGGGTATCTTTGTCATCAGCTTCTTTTCTATTGGACCTAAGTTTACTCCCAAATAACATTAAAACAATCTTTAAAAGCTTTGAGTATAACTGACGCTTGAGCCACGTTCCCATGGCTGCAGCCTCCTCAGGCAGCGTGCTCCAAAGCCTTGACTCTGGAGCAGCTGCCTCGTGATCTGAGCCAACAAATATTCGCCTGTAATCACTTTTATTCATCGTGCACTAAACCAGACTTTGTGATTCGTCCAGCAGCAGAGCGCAAACGAGAAGGCGTTCCCTTTCTGGTTGTGGATTGAAGGTATCCTGGACCTGATCAAAAGACACCTGCTGTCCCTCTGGAACGATGGGTGAGTGGCGCTCTAGTGAAGCTGCGAGAGTCCGTGGGGGGAGAATTTAAGCGGTAAACATGAGTTTGTTTGTTTTCTCCTCCTGCAGCTGCATCATGGGATTCATCAGTAAGGAGAGGGAGAAGGCTCTGCTGACTGACAAGTGTCCGGGCACCTTCCTGCTCAGGTTCAGCGAGAGCAGCCGAGAGGGAGCCATCACCTTCACCTGGATCGAACACGACGTCCACGGTAATAAAGTCACTTCATTTGACCTTCATTTACACTTTCAACAACACAAAACTTGAAATTTTGAAGGTTTTCATGATTAAACGTCTCTAAAGATGTGGCTGCACTCTAGTGGCTGACGAGATATTTTTATTTTGGGAGATTTCTCTACGACTTCAAATCAGACCACATGAACCAATAGCCTTGATGTCCTGTGCAAGAAGTAAGTTTGAAGGAGGTTTAGTCCTCAGATTTAATCTCTTCGGTCTCTTTTTCCACGCAGACAAGCCGGTCTTCCACTCCGTGGAGCCGTACACGAAGAAGGAGCTTTCTGCCGTCTCGCTCCCCGACATCATCCGCACCTACAAGGTAATGGCAGCGGAAAACATCCCAGAGAACCCGCTTCGCTTCCTCTACCCCAACATACCCAAAGACAAGGCCTTTGGGAAGTACTACCCCAAACCATCAGAGGGTAAGAGCTGCCATTACGTTTGGTTTTCGCCAATAAATACTCTGATACTCTGCAGACCTTCATCCAAGCTTCATTTACCTTCCAGCTGCTGAACCGATGGAGTTTGAGGACACGGACAAGACTGGCTACATGAAGACGGAGCTCATTTCGGTTTCAGAAGTGTAAGCAGAGAGAAACAAACGCATCATGACTAAAGAGAAAGACTTAACGTGTAATCATGGTTTGTGTCCGTGTGGTTCAGACATCCGTCCAGGCTACAGGACAACATGATGCCGATGTCTCCGGACGACTACAAGGCTCTGGAGCAGTACGTGAGCCCCAGAGACATTGACGCTGTGGTGAGTCAGCACTGTTTAAACTATAAATTTGGTATTAGCCGAGCAGTAGTAAAACTTCAAAAAAGTACAACGCAAACCAGAAATGAAGTCTGTTCACCGTCAAAGTAAAAGTTGCAATCTTTGTAACCTAGGGTGCTTGGGGAAAAAAAGCTTCTGGACTTCTTTAAGTTTCCTTTAACCTCCTAGGACCCGAACTCTTCCAAAGCATGCATTTTTAATTTCTTTTTGATATTTGGGCATATTGGGGCCCGATGAATGTAAAAATAAAGAATTACCAGATTTTTTTTTTTACCTTTTTGTTTTAAAGAAAAATCAGAGCCACATATGAGGATATTCATTTAAAATTTTGACAGAACAGTAGCAGTATAATGTCCTCGTAAGTGGATATCAGGCCCTTGTAGAGCAAAATTGAGTATTTTGGTCTAAATAACCCAAAATGTGATGTCCACATATGTGGACGCAGGTCCTAGGAGGCTAAGATGTTTCACCTCCTATCCAAGAAGCTTCTTCAGTTCTAAGAGCAATTGGTGGAGAGTCCCAGCCCTGTGGCATTGTCCACAAGGGGGTCATGGATCCCCAATTGATCCTCTATCGAATCACAAAGTCCAAGATGTGAAAACGGTGTGGGTCACAATCAGCCAAGGTTTCGGGTGTACGCCTTGTGAAGCCCAGCCCCACCCTATCATGTGATTTACTGAGGTCAGATGGCTCAGGGTGTGAGTGGGCGTTAAGGTGTCTGGGAAGGGATCTCAAAACTGGCGTATAGATGGCAGACAGTTGTCGTTGTAAACCATCGCCTCTGTTCAAAGACAGTCGTTCACAGTGGACATAGATGGCGTCTTTCACTCCTCTTTTTCAAACTATCTGTCCTCTCTGTCCAAAATGTGAACATTGGCATCCTTAAAAGAGCGACCTTTGTCCTTTAGATGCAGATGAACAGCTGAGTCTTGTCCCGTGGAGGAGGTTCTTCTATGTTGTGCCATGCGTTTATGAAGTGGCTTTAGGTCCAGACGCTTTTCTTTCCAAGCTCTTTAGACTATGATGACCTGGATGACTAAGAACCTTCACAGACACTCTTGGTCACCCTTTGCCAGAGCTTTTATTTTGAAGGCAAGCGATGTTGAGCAGTTGGGCAATGTCTGTAGACAAGTCCAACTGCTCACAAGGAGGTCTTTGCCAATCGGATGGGCAATACGCATTTTTCCCTAGCAACAGGTGGTTGTCAGGGACCAAATTGTCAGTACGTTTAACTGAGGCTTTAGCAATTATTTTCCCACCAACTATCACAATTCATTTCTCTCTCACAACTGGTCTCTAAGCGTGTGTGAGTGGAACTTTATTTGCTCGATCCTACATCATCACAATGACAAAGTGGCGGACAAGTTAATATCACATGCTTATTGGTCATGTGTCCTCAAATCCTCAGTTTTACCCATCATCACTTGAAGTTGCTGGTTGTCATTGACACCACCTTGCTGCTCTCTGTGTGGATGGCCCTTTCAGCACCACCTTGTGGCAGTATGCAGATTGCAGCGGGCAAGCAGGAGCCAGAGGATTTGGACTGATTCTGGTTCATCTTCACTTTCATTGTGTGTGTGTGTGTGTGTGTGTGTGTGTGTGTGTGTGTGTGTGTGTGTGTGTGTGTGTGTGTGTGTGTACTTACTTTTTGGTGAACGAGGTCGCCACAAAACCGAGAGGTCCTGTCAGCAAGACCATCAAGTTTGGTGCAACCAGGAGGGTGAACCTGAAGATCAAACCTCCTAAAACATGTTACTGTTGTCTTCTGTCTATGCAAAGATGCAAATTAATGGAAATTGGCTCTGAATGGGGACAATTGTCCAAAACCCATCAGCAGTGATTCCCCTCACTTGGCCATCAGTTAAAAATGATGAAGGAGCTTATTGATGGCGTCTGAAAGCAGCTGGCGCTGAATCCTTACACTCTGATGTCATTTAGAGATGAAAAGAGAGAAATTTTGAGTAATCTTAGTCTCTTTTTTTAAAAACATGGCAGTATAAATGACCTTCTGCCCCTGGAGAAACAGTTTTTGTTTTGGTTTTCCTCTTGGCACTGCATGATGTCATTGAAAAGGGACTTCCTTTTATGGACACCAGTTTCTAGTGTTGGGACAGGCTCCAGCCCCCCTTTACTGCATCAGCTGTTCCTGTTGTCTATCCCTCTACAATGTTTCTGTCTGTCTTCTAGGTCTGCTTTCAGGCCAACAATCTGCTGGATCTCGAAGACTTTGACCATCAGGTAGATGCAGCTTCAGCGTTTCGCTGCTGTGTGTTAAAGTTTAGTCGGTGTAGCTTTGACACACCTGCTGCATGTTGCCATACTAATGTTTAAACTCCCTCAAGTGTTTAGTACATCATCCTCACTTGTGTGGGCCACCCAGGTAGATTAAGTTTATTTCCTTTTTTCTTTTTCTTCTTTAAAAGAAAATCCATCTGACAGGACCACGCCGTCCATGATTTGGACAGCCCTCCTCGTTCTTATTTTCAAAGTTTAGGGTCCAGCATGATTTTGGAAGGGTTTCTAAAGATTTTAACATTTATTTGGCAGTCAAGACTTGATCGGAAGGCGAGAGGGTGCAAGGAAAGATGAAGCAAAGGATTGCTGGTCGACCAAACCCAAGCTTTCAGCTATAAGGCATGCGTGCCTGCTAACCAGTAAACTAAACTGCACCACTGGTTTTTAGACTGGCTTCTGACATGCCAATTTCTGATATGACTTTGAACTGGTTTCTGACCCTTTTTTGACATGAGTTTTGACTGTTTTCATTTTTATTTGAGTCGGTAGCTGTGCTTGGTCTCAGTATTGTATTTTTTCACGTAATCCAGTCTGCCTCTATGATGTTGAGCTCTGTACTGTGTGATTTAGACCACTGGCTACAGGACACATTGTTCTTCATGTAGCTGAGAATATTTCCCAGATGTATTTTGGCCTAAATTGTCTCAATTTTGTTGAAATGAGAACATTGATAATAAAAGCATGAAGCTCTTCTTCCTTGCTAACCCTGTTACCCTGTAACTGCCAGCACGTTTTGTGTTTTTCTGTTTTCTCTGTAATATTGTAGGTTCTTTACCTTACAATATAAAGCGCCTTGAGGGAACTGTTGTTGTGATTTGGAATTATATTAAAAATACAAAAATTAAATCAAATTTTACTTATTTCTTTTCAGATGAGTGCAGCAGACTTTCGAGATGGAAACTGAAGGGAAGTCATATTCCTTTGACCTTCATTCTTCTCCTTGTACTGTACTTTTCACCAGAGGCCATCAGGTTATGTACTCGACTCATAGATTCCTGTATGATTTTGACAGCACGGTCACCTTTCAGAAACAGGAGAAAATGTTCTCCTTTTTGTTTGTACATAGTGTTTCTTTTTGATTAACTGTGAACTTTAAAGCCCTCAGTATCCTCTGCTGTAAAACTGTAGCATTTAAAATGTTTCTGCTTGCTTCATGAGAAATGATCATCATAAGTGACTGTTTGGATTCATGTTATCAGTATAATAAATGCTTGTATTAAAATGAGTCAGTCATGCTTTGTTTTTAAGGTACTACTCTTTCACTCACCCCCTCCCTGATCCTGTTGTGAGGTTTCTTCCTGTTTAAAGGGAGTTCTTCTTCCCCACCATCGCATCATTTGATGGTTAGGGTTCTTTCAGTAATACTGTCTGATCTTTACCTTTATAATAAAAAGCATTAAAACAACAGTTGCTGTAAAATTATATAAAAAGTATAAAATCAAGTTAACCTCCTAGCACCTGGCGTCCACATGTGGACATCACATTCTGGGTTTTTGCTCTACAGGGGCCTGATATCCACTTACGAGGACGTTATGCTGTCACTGTTCTATCAAAATTTAAAACAAATGTCCTCTTATGTGGATCTCATTTTTGTCAGAAACAAAAATCGGGTAAAAAAAAAAAATAAAAAAAAATCTGCTAATTGTTTGTTTTTACGTTCTTCAGGTCCCAATCAGCCCAAAG
This sequence comes from Haplochromis burtoni, assembly GCF_018398535.1. Classification (NCBI taxonomy): domain Eukaryota; kingdom Metazoa; phylum Chordata; class Actinopteri; order Cichliformes; family Cichlidae; genus Haplochromis; species Haplochromis burtoni. The sequence continues at coordinate 864,121 of NW_024582400.1, forward strand.
AGCAAAGAGAAATTAAAAAGGCATGCCATGAAAGAGTTCGGGTCTTCGGAGGTTAAACTGAACTAACACACTGTTAAGGTTACAGGTTTTACACTGATATTTTTCTGCTGCTTCTAAACTGGGCCAAGTAACATCAGTATAACGATTGGTACATGTACTGTCAACAGAGCAACTGATTTTACAAAGATGAGAGTTTAAACAATGCAGACTAAAAACACAGATGCTGCAGTGTGAGAGGAAAAGCATTGTGAGGTAATATACTATTCAAAGGATGTTCTTCAAAAGTTTTGGCCAGTAAGGCTGGAAAAGATCTAATACATTAATAAAGTTTAGACTTTGTGAAGGCAGGAAGTGAGCTGAGACTCACAGCTCTATCACTGAGATGCAGGAGAAGCTGAATTATTTCAATAAATTCATTTAAAAAAAAAAAAAAAGATGGTTTTCAATTTTTAGTATTTCAGCTGCTTCGGCGCTATGTACAGTAGCGCTCAGAGTAAAGAAAATAAAAACAGAATTCAAATACGCTTAGTCTACCTGCAAAGTACAAACATATCCTCTTTTAGGGTCATACAGTCCCAGTCAAAAGTTTAAGACTTGAAAAATGGCAGAAAAAATCATATTTTGCATGGTTGGATCTTAACAAGGTTCCAGGTAGAGCTTCAATATGCAACAAGAAGAAATGGAGTGAGACTAAACATTTTTTAATTGGTCTTAAACTTTTGTTTAGTAATGTTTAAAGAACAATAAAACTGTTGAAGTGTTTACAGCCAACAGGTGGAAAAAAGTCAGAGTAAAATTGTGTTTTAGAAAACAAATTTCACAACACAAAGACTTTAGACCTTCCTGGCGTTGACACACAGAGGTCAGAGGGATCTTCCAGGAGTGGCGATGCTGGTCATTTAATTTCAAACCTGTTGCTCTGGAGCGAGTTAACTAGATAAGATGAAATCCTGACTACTGGCCTCAGGTGTCTGCCACCATGTTTCAAACTGGTTTTAAAATCTATTTCCTCCATTATTCTGAACTGGTTGCTGTGAATTTATAGATCAAAGTTTAGTCCAGTTGTACACAAAAATGTTTCCTACAAGCTAAATACTCTCCAGCACACATTCCCAAAGTCAAGAGTGCTGCGGCTGACTTAAAAACCAAAGAAATCTCATGGGGCCCATCCAATCTTAACCTTCACTCTAACCAAAATACATCACTTTTACTTTCTCTTGTATTTCACTGAAAATTGTATTTAAAAACAAACCACACATGCTGTTGGCTATAAAATGCTAAAACTACTCAGTCATAAGTGTTACCAGGTGAGACATGAGTAATATCACCAACAACTACCATATTGCCTGTAAATACATTTATATAAATATGTTACTGTACATACTCGAGTAATGCCAAAAGTTGAAGTCTTTGAATATCAGGAAAATAAATCTGTTTGATCAAATACAAACAGGTGAAGTTTTATATTTTAAGACCTACTGCTCTCTTATTTAATTTCAGCCAGTTAAACGTCAGTTTTATATCATCACATTAAAGGTACTTTTCTCTTTTCTTTACACATTTACAGAGTTTTAGCACTTTTTGTCGTCTTTGGTCATTCGCAGTGTTTGTCGGTTATTCTGAGCTTTCACTGGCTGTGGGTTCAACCTCGGGCCTGTCAGTGACTTTTAGAGGCTTGAAAAGTGAAGCACAAAAGGGTTGGTCTGCTTTTCATCTGACCAAGCCTTCACCTGCTGTGAAAGGAAGTAAAAAGCCTACTCATTGCGTTATCAAGGAAAAGAAATGCTGAAATGCTCTTGACGTTTTCCCTTTTTTTTTTTAGGTGGAATAAAGAAAAAAGCGTGTGGTAGCTCTTGTATCGCCTGAGCCATCTTTTCAGATGAGAAAAGAGATATTAAAACGTGACGATGGAGATGGTCGTGGGTTTAACCAGCATCATGGCGGTGAAGGAACCTCCTAAATCATTCATATAAAACTCAAACAGCCAGCTGGTTTTTCTATGTTTTTATTCTGTGAATAAATATCTGGGCCGCCTGCATTTGCTCAGTGAGCTGCAGCAGCTTTACATACACATGAAGAAGAAACAGAACGACACCAAACACGTTACATTCAGAATACTTTGGACTTGGATTTGGATCAGTTCACCTCATCCTACAATCACGTCATCTTATTGCTACTAGTGTCAAAAATATTGGTGTTTTGTGCTTCCTTTAAGTTCCTTTTTTAATTTGAAATGTAAACTGGATGAACTGATCCAAACCTGAGGAAAAAACAAAAACTGTTTGTGGATTTTCTAAGTTGTGGATTACATTACAGACTGTCTGGTTCAGTTTGTTTGCTCAAAAAGAAGTAAAAACAGTCAAACGTGCTTCAGACACACAAAAACACATCTGCTTTTCAAGTATGACTGCTCCTCCAAAATAAAAGCCTTTAAATTTGAACAGCAGAAAATGAGAGGATCAACAAAGGAAGCAGTTCACTGGTTGTTAAACGAATGCTGGATGTTTTTAATTCCAACTTTAACTAGCTTAAAATGCAGGATTAATTAAGATGTAGATCCGAGGATTTACATGTGGAATTTTCACGTCTACAGCAGGAAAGAAAAAAATAAAGTACTCAAGCAGTTTCTTTTAATTCTCCATTTAAATAACACTGCATTTAAATGTTGTTTGGGGGGATTTTACAATTTGTGCCTAGAAACTACAGAGGCTGTCGTCAGACACTGGTAGAATTACCAATAAAGTTTTAAAAAGAAGTTCAATGAGGAGAAAGATTAAGAACCATCTATAAGATATATAGATGATTTATGAAGTCAAAAGAAAAGTAAGGTGAAACTGTCGAGTTGCTCTGTGTTATCTTAATCCTAGAGAACGTACAGGTTGCTAGGGAAACATGCGTATTCATTTTAAGGTCGATTACAAAGACTAGTGTAGCAAAAACCTCGCTTTAGTGGCTAACAGGCTGCTGCATTTGTGCAGTTTGTATGGAAGACTCCAACTTGTCTGACACTTGCCAACTGCTCACTGAGTGGTAGAGAAATTATGAAGACTGAGAACGGACCTCTGCAGACCGGTCGGCATCTTCGATGCCAACAACAGGCGATCACAGCAACCTGCTGACTATCAGAGCAACACAGTCTTTGCAACCAATTTCAACTCAGCGACAAGTCTCTAGGTCTCTATTAGCGAGACCTTAAAATGTTTAAACTGATTAAAATGTGACGCTTTCTGTTTTTAAACAAGGCCACAAAGGATTTGTGATAATAACTAGAATAGTAAGAGTAGTAGTAGCAACTTTCACAGTACTCCTTAGTTACTTTAAAGCAACTCACAGGGACCAATCAACTCACTGTTTATGCCACATACTGAAATACACTAGACAGACTTTCAAAATAAAAGTATTGAAATATCTCCATTGCTGAGTGCATCCATTTTCTACTGTGACTTCTTTAAACTAAGACAAAGTGTAAGAAAAACATTTTCTTGCATGTTTACAGTCATTCACTCTCCCTGCAGGAGCCCTGGCAGTGTCGCGTCTGATATGCAGAAACGCTTTCAATGGTCAGGAGACGAAGTAGGAACTGAACTTTGGCTGGCTTGCTAAAGTAAATAAAAGAAAAGAAGGGTGAAAATCCCAGTTTTTGGGGAAAAACAACAACAATAAAAACAAAAAACCCTTTAACTCATCTGTCGCCACATTAAAAAACTGCTTACGAAAAAAAATAAGAAGAATAATTTTATGGTTCAAATACTATCCAAAAGTTTGACTGAAACACACACTGTCATCAAATCTGCACCCATCACCACACGAGACCGATCGACTACACATTTTTACACCTATTTACAGAGACTCGCCGTCCTCGGTTAATATACACAAACACTACAGTAATGTACAGTTTATCTTACATCGATTATCACAAACGCACATCAAAAAGTGTTTGGGGGGGAGGAGTTACATTCCATAACAAAGGTTTTATACTGCTGCTGCTTCCTGTTGCTGATGTTCAGAATAAAAAGAACCGTCAACGTAAAAGCTGAAACACGGAAAATAAGAGTACTTCCACACTCAGAGTACACACACGCGATACAAAAACCCAACGACACCTAAAGAGAACATGATGACGAGCATTTACACTCGGAGGGAGGCGGCTGCTGCGCTAACAGATACTGTAAAGGTTTGTTTTCAGTTATTTCAGCGATGAGTCTACTTGCGAGCTTTCCAGTTTTTTGTCTAAAGCACCGCCTGATCTCTTCCCCTCGCCGGTGGAGGCAAGCGCCCGGCCTCACACGCCTGAGCAGCGCATTCTCCATCACAGCAGCCCGTCCAGGTTCTCTTCGTTCTTCTTGGCCGTGCTGCCTTCCTGATGGGTGTACTGATTGTGGTAATCGCGGAGGATGGTGACGACGTCATGGTGGCCGAAGTGCACGGCCTCATCCATCGGCGTGTTCCCCCACCTGCACCAGACATGAAGAACTTTAAACACAAATCCAGCTCGTTTCATTTAACACATCTGGCTCAAAGAAATTCCCTCCATCTCCATCTATCTAGATAAGGTTTTTTTTTTACATGTATTTATTAAAAAGATAACTAAAGTAAAGTGTGGTCTCTGTTACCTGTCTTTGGGAACTGGGTTGACCTTGCAGGCCTCCAGCAGGAAGCGGACCACCTCAGCATGTCCTGAAAGACACAAACATCGGGTCAGCTGACCGAACAGAGTAATTGCCATGACGACAACCTGACTGTATGCATTTCACCTTCAGCGGCGGCCACGTGCAGCGCTGTCCTCGAGTCGTAGTCCCTCTGCTCCATGTCCATGGAGGACAGCGCAAACCTGCACAAAGACAGAACAGCCAAGCAGGAAGGAAGGAGTGAGAGCCATGTGGAAACAACCAGACTAATTTGGACTTGGTTCAATCATGTGGGTTTCTTTAAGTTTCAAGCTCTTTGCGATGGTGCTGAAGGTAAATTACCTAAAGACTAGAAGTGATGTTTGCAGACTAAACTGGGGGGAAAAGCCATCTAGTGGCTGACATCTTCATATCAGACCTCTACCTCCTTTTCCTTGGTGGACATGCTGCACCTCAGCTGTTCAGAAGAGACTCAAAACAGGCAAAGATGTCTTTCCCTTTTTGCAAACTCCCTGATTTTGGCTTCCCACAATTGCATGACTATTACTGACTGATATTTAAAATGCGGGCTCTGCCAATGAAAATGCAAAGAGCTAATTTAAGCGGTCCCTAAATCAGTACTGATGGTGTGCCCCCATGTGCTAATCACAGCCTTCCCCTGCACTGAGCAGCTTGAAGTTTACAGGACTAGTCTGAAGACAGACAGGCACACAACAAAAAATAAATGTGGATACAATAGATGGTGTGGGCTACTCCCACTAAGCAGTTCCGATTTAATGCGAGTGATGTTAAATAATAAAAACATTGCAATGATTTCTAACGCGATCTGTTCAACATCAGTTCAGTTGTCCCATAAAAGCGAGGCTGTATCCATCCATCTCTCAACTGAAATGGACTGAAATCAACCAATCACTTTCCACTTGGCCATAGACAACTATCCAGTAAACATGATTTGCTAGTTTCAGGAAAATGATCAGTTTACTAAAGATACATTATCCCCCTCCAAAGTGTCAAAATCCTGCAGTGTTTGCAGAACATCACAGCAGAAAAAGAGGAACCGTCGAGTAGTTTTATTCACATCCATCGTGGGAGCCCAATGAATGGAATGAAAGACTTTATATTATTAGCCTGCAAAGATCAATTTAGAAATATTAACTTACAGGAACGTAGCAGAATGTAAAGATGAGAGCAGGACCCTGCTGATTTAAATTGGTGCCAAGTTTTAGTGCAGTTTTTTTTCCCCAAACCAACAAGTCAAATAATCCAATTGGTGTGCCTGGGCCCAAGTGATGTAGATGCTGTCATCAGATGGTGAGCGCTCAAGTCTACACGGAGGTTTGTGTACCTGCCTGTTATCTGTGTGTGGTGGCCAAAAATCATATTTGAAATTAAAATCAAATAAATGTCTCCGTGCTGTCCAACGGTCCTGAGTGTTACTGACACTAAACCTGAGAGCTGGCGTACCTCCTGAGAGCTGACACGTCTCCTGTGTAAGCAGCAAACAGCAGGTTGATCACAGACTTCACCTGAAACACGAGAAAACAAAGCAGAGACCGTGATGCTATAATAATGCATCATAGCTTAGTGTTACTGTGTTTTTGAAATATGGTAGAACTGAAAAATCTAATATTTGTTGTTTTTCATGTGATTTAATGTACAGTGAAAGACACCAATGATCAGGTTGTGTAAAGCTGGAAAATAACACAGCTGATGCAGTAATCTTCCAGCAGATGGCGCTGTGGATTAAGCTTCCACAAACAAGGAGGGTAATCTGCCTTTTATGGTGACACTTAGAGTCAAAATCAACACAAACTGCTCTAAACCACAGAAAAGAATCAAAATAATTACATCAATGATCTCTGTTGGTGCGTTAAAAGGAACTTCCGCTTATGTTAGTTATGTTGCAGTGCAGTCTGGGTAGTGATGTCTGGTGATTTCTGATCAGTCTTTTTCAATCTGAACTAGGGCTGGGCCATATCATCCCGTTCACGGTAATACCGGTGTAATGTTGGGCAACGACAAGAAAATGAAATATCACGATAGAATATGGGTAAAACGCGCATGCGCGGTGCCTTTGTTTGCATACGCACACGTCAGATACACAACAAAGCACTATTTTTGGTAGCGCATGCTAGCGGGCCGTCGTTATTACCGTGTTGTTTGGAAAATACGGCGCACTTAAAATCAATCCTTTGATTTTTCTGAAAGTCGACAGAGCCCCTTATAATCCCGTGTGCCTTATGTATGAACTCTAGTTGTGTTTACTGACCTGGAAACGATTTTATGTACACGGCGCTCAAAAATCTGTTAAATGCTTCAGTACGACTTTGCTAAGCTTCGAAGCCGCACCGCTTGATGGATTGTCGGAGCATTACGGCTATCGTAGGCGGAGCCTGGCGGAGTGATACGTACTGTGCTTCAACATAATATTACTGTATTGTGTGTGTATAACCTCTTTTTAAGTTCTGTGGATATTATACATGGTTATGCTGAGGATATGTCGGCCAGTTTCCACTGGAAATGCCTTTTGGTTAAACTGTCAGCGAGGAATTTGCACTGTTACATGTTTATATAACTTTAATGCAGATAAAAAAAACAGCTGCTTGTTTAAGTGAAAATACATTGATGTTTTCTTTTCACTAATAAAGTTGTGGAGTTGTAAAGTATTTTGTCTAGTGTCAATTATATCGTCAGTTATATCGTTATCACAAATTTTCAAATGTATATCGCGATAAATATTTTTGGTCATATCGCCCTGCTCTAATCTGAACCCCACAGTAATGTAACTCAGACATTACTCACTGTGAAGAAGATCACAGCACACAAGCTAACAGCAGCTTTAATGGCTCAAAATATGCATCAAACATTCAGGATTTTAACACCGCACTCCAGCAGAAGGACATTTACAGCGTGTAAAGGTCAAAATAGTCGAGGTTGTGAAAACGGAGAAGGATGAAGGCTGATGGTGCTGGCGCTCACCCTCTGGTCTCCTCCCTCCCTGCGAGGATCCAGCTTCTTTGCAAAGTGCCTCAGGTTGTCATAGTTGTGGAAGTTACACAGGGAAACCAAATCCTAAAAGGAGAAAACATGACCCAAATATTAAAAAAGAATAATAAAAGTATCTTAGGGTGAGATAAAGGAGATAAAGGATTATTTTGAACTTTGAACTACTGGTGGTGGTCAGAGGGCCCGGTGGCACCAGTGTCCGGCAGTCTCGCCTCTGTCAGTGCGCCCCAGGGCAGCTGTGGCTACAATGCAGCTTGCCGTCACCAGTGTGTGAATGTGTGTGTGAATGGGTGGATGACTGAATGTAGTGTAAAGCGCTTTGGGGTCCTTAAGGACTAGAAAAGCGCTATACAAATGCAGGCCATTTACCATTTTGAATCATGCAAAGCTACTCAAGCATAGTCCAGGAAATGACTTTAAAGATGACGTTACCGTGCAGAACTGGATGCCTCTGACGCTGTTGCCCAGCTTGTCGAGCGGAGGAGACCAACACATGATGCCCATCACGTTGGGAACGACCAGCAGGATCCCGCCAGCCACACCCGATTTAGCCGGCAGACCAACCTGAGGCAGAAAGAGAGAATGTGTGATGTGAGATTACCTGTTAAAAGTGTGGCTCACGTCTTTCTTAAAGTAACCAACAGATTCCAACCCCCCCCCCCCCAAAAAAAACATTACAGTAGAGCACTGTATTTTCAATTGTCTAAGTTATAGGAAACCCTGCAATTGTAGATTGCAGATTTTTAAAGTTCTGGTCCAAAACGGGAAAACAGGGAGATGGTAGCAGGTTGAACACGAGATCAGGACGAGGAGATACTGACGTGAAAAGCGAACTGTCCCGAGAAGTCATACATGCCGCAGGAGTGCATCAGACTCAGGGTGTTTCGCACAGACTCAGGGCTCAGCACACGCTCGCCCGTGATTGGACAGAAACCGCCGTTGGCCAGAGTTGCCGCCATAACGCTGGCACTCTCACAGGTCACCTCGATGGAGCACAACTGATTGAGAAACAAAGATTCGTGAATGATTGGATCACAATGACAAACAAAAATCCTGTCCCATTAGTGATTCCACTGCATCAGGATGAGCTCTACTCACCTGGAAGTAGAAGTCCAGGATGGACGTCATGTCCGTCCCCTCTGGAAAACACTGTTAAAGATAAAAACACTTTAAAATGGGAACTCATAACACACCTGCTGCTTTTCTTCAAACAGAAAAAACGGAAAACCAAGAGACATCAAAGGATAAACCAGGTGATAAACTGATTAATTACTGGAACAGAAATCCTAATATTTATGCAGAAATACCAAAAATAAAATTCAAAATACAAAAGCTAAGAATGAAATCACAAATATAGTGTGTTCACAAAAGGAAGAAAAGCTTCCTTTTAAACAACAAAATCCCGTCTCAGTAGTCAGCAGCATCTAATCTCACCTTCTTCTCCTTCAGGTAGTAGCCAATGGCGAAGTTTCTGTCTCCAGACTCACGCTCTGACTGGAAACTGAGCCACACAGAGAGAGGAGAGAGGTTTATTTCATGATGCGACTCAGATCCTGTTACATGAACTCAAACTGAACCAGGAAGTTGCTGCGAGACCTGAGATCCACCTCAGAGATGCAGAACTGTTTTGTAAACAAGAAATCTGTCAAAGACATTAAAGTGCTTCATTTCATCTAAACATGGAAAATCTGTTTTATTTCTAACTCTGCTGCACTCACGTGGCATTGCTGAAGCCCACATACTCGTTTCCTGCCAGCTTGTTCATGAAGTTCATGACCTGCAGAGCAGAAGAGCAGATTCAGAGTAAACACGCAACACAAACACAAGACTACGAAGAAGGCTCAAGGACACTGAGCATACATATAAAAATAAATAAATAATAATGATAATGCAGAGCAGCTGACGCTAAAGTTAAAATTGAAAGAATAAAACTGAAACTTCTACAAATAAGTCACAATTGCTGGCATTAACACTTACTCAATTTAAGAAAACAAATATACAAATTTGGGTAGAAAATCATTGTTGTAACTTCATCAGTTATACATGAAATTACAACAATACAATTAAAATATCCAAAATAAACTTAGAATTTTAGTACAAAATCATAAACTTAAATCTAAATTTTAACCAAAATATTGCAATTTGGAATATAATACTGAAATTATACAACTAACATAATACTTAAAAAAGTTAAACTTTCACAATAAAATCATCCTTTACAGTTTAAAGATTACATTTGAAAGACAAAGGGATATTCAAAGTATTCAAAAAATAATAATATTGTAATTTTAAATAGTCTAAATATTAAGAATATTAAATATTAAGATTTAAACCAAACTTTTGAGACTACAAAGTAAAAACGTTATGATTAAAGTAAAAACTATGTCAAGACTAAAGACAACAGAAAAGTTAATTAAATAAAAATGTTTAATGAATAATGTCGTATAAAACAACAATATATAAAAATAAAATTCAAATTTGACAAATGTCAATGAAATTTTGAGTATGAAGCTAAAATTTCAAGAATAAAATTGAAAATAAAGTAGAAATATTCACAATTAGAATCAAATTTTTGAGAATAAAAATGATTTTAAAGTGTAAGTGTTGAAGAAAAAGGTATAATTCCAAGAATAATGTAGCCCTGACATTTTTTTTTATATAACTTCAGTTTGGAAACTTCTCCTTCAGTCAATATTTAAATATTCAATAAATCTTCCCAATAGTACTCACATAATCAAATTTCTCAGCGTTGCTTGCCCCTTGCTGTAACACAAACAGAACCAATCAAAATATTCATAAAACAAAAACTGCAGTAATAAAAGCATGAAAAACGGTCACCCGTGTGAGGACATTAGCACTATCACGTATGATCCACGTCTCTATGAAATTAAGCTACGGCAGGAAAACAGTGCAGGTTTACATCACTACTCATGTGACCAGTTAAAAAGGCCATTCAGGCATGACGTCAGATGAATTAAGATTAGGCGTGGGAGACTAGCTGGAGATGGAGGTGAACGAAAATTGTTAAATCCACTCTGGGGCTTCTGCTTTTTTGAATAGAGACTTAAATAAAAGGTTCATTTAAATAAGTGACTTAAGAGCACAGCTACTGATTACTACAGGCATGTTTACTGTATGGTTACGTGATTAGACTTTAAGGTGCAATCACACTGCGAGCCACAAAATTAAGTTCATATTTATCAATCTGCTGCTTCTACAGCTTTCTGTAGTCATTTACAGTAACTGGTGCGTTGGTGTGGCGTGGACGATGGGGAATTGTGTGAAATATTACGTTTCTTTAACACTGAAGCCTTTTTTTGCATTTCTTTTCACTTCCAGTGAAGTGGTTTGTAGAGATTCCAACCTGAATCTCTACAAACCAGATGTTTGTAAAGAAGACTTCATTACAGTTTGTGTTGATCTCAGAGTATTACAGAGTCACCAGATCATCTAGATTTGGTTTGTCGAGGTATTTTTGAATGAATTATGTATCACAGTATGTTTGTATCATTTAAGTTTTTCTTCTACTTGGATTGAAGTATGAGAAACAACAGCAGAGTCATTTTAAAGACGTCTGCTTTATAAAATATAATTTCACTCCTTGGTCATTTTAGTCCCTAAAATAAGGGGTTAAGGGTTAAAGGCTCCGGTTTACAGGTCAAAGTCAAAGAAAACTTCTGGTGCATTGTGGGAAATGTAGGAGCCACTGTATTTTAAGCCCAACAGTTGCTTCGGCCTTTCTGAGGCCAACATTTCTTTGTCCTACCTGTTTACAGATTTTATTGATAATTACGATAACTGACAAATACAGATGTTGATGTGGAATGAAACCTTACTTATTTTACACCTAATGTCATTTAAATTGTTTCAACTCTACTCGATTCTATTTGAGTCCTTTCATTAAATCATGTTTCCCTACATTTTTTATTATTACAGTAAAATTATAAACATTTCCAGAAATATTTATACAGTTGATCCAGATCAAGTTACGGAGCACTAATGTATTTAAACCTATAAATAAGAACCAAATTTAAAACTTTACTAAACACTGCAGAACTTCATCATTATTACTATAATACAGCAGTAGATGTAGATGGAGTGAGTGACTGTTGTCTCTCAGATAACAGACTCAGTCATGTGGTTCGCAGTGTGAACTCACCTCCTTCGATTTAAATCAGACAAAAACCAAAACTTTGGCCAAATGTGACAAGAACAACAAAGCCTGAAGCACGGGGAACGTTACTGCCTTTATTCAACAGCCTGAGCATGAATTCTCATTTTCAGATCATGTAACAGTCTCCCTGAAAGCTGCTGCTCTACTTTTAAACTGCACCTCAGATATTTATAATTACTGCTGCCTGCAGAGTTTTTCTGGGCTCCAGCTTCACCTTTACTCTTTCATTTTGCTTTCCCAAAGTGATGCATGAATCTGCTGTGACCTCAGGTGAAAATCAAAGGTGGGACCCGGGAGTCCTGATCCCCTATTTCTAGGAAGACAGTGTTGTCCTCCTCAGTGCATCACTCTAAATATGACTGTATAAGGTTAAATATTATTATATGAGGCACCGAAAGCCCTCGTGTTAATTACACATGCAAAACAATAGATCTACATAAGTTCAGTCCAGTGCCTACTAGTGGTGCAACGGATCCAAAATCTCACGGTTCGGATCGGATCATGGTTTTAAGTCACGGATCGGCTCAATTTTAGGATCAGCAAAACAAAACAAAACAAAAAAAACAACCCAAAAAGACAAATTTAACGCGCAATTTACTTATTTAAGTATTTTTTGCCTATTAAAAAAACATTCAACTCAAGACTCATTCCACGCAATTATATAAAAACTAATTAAGCTCACGAAGCTTTCCGTTGCCCTGGAGATCCACCCATTTGTAGTTAGGGCAACAGAAGACACCTGGGACAGTTCAGCCATAACTTTAGACTTTTCCTGCTCATACATGCTTGGAACGATCTTGTCACTGAAGTGGACGCGCAACAGGATATCATAGCGTGGCTCAAGCACGTTCATCACAGTTTAAACCCCTTGTTTTGCACAACGGAATACGGCCTCACGTCTGCAGCTAAACACCCCAGTAGCTTTTGTAATAGCTTTATCCTGGACGGACTGGGCAGCAAAGGGCTGCTTAAACGCCGCAAACTCCTCTGCTTCTCCACCTGGACCGCTAGCGCTGGCCATAACTATGGCTTGACAGACTGACCACGCACACCATACACATACTTTTTTTTCTTCTTTTTCGAATCTTCGGATCACGTGCGCGCCGAACCGTGGAGTGGGATCGGTTCGGATTACGGATCAACAGTGATCCGTTGCACCACTAGTGCCTACCAATCCCTAACTCCAGACAACATAACTCAGTCTGGAGTTATATTGTCCTTGTTGCTCATGACAAATCATCACTCTCAGAGAATTAAAACGGATGTTTTAATGAATATATTATGACTAATTTGTGCCCATCAGTGTGTGACTCTTCCTACTTTTCTCTAACATATGATGGAGCTCTTAATCTGCCGCCAGAAAAGTTTCTCAAACTGACGAACCACACTTTTGAATAAAGACAGCAAAACATCCCCATGAATTTACGAGCATCGCCACTAACACGACTTATTCTTTCATACCGATTACTAAAGACAAACAAATTGCTTGAAAAGAAACATATGCACAAAAAAAGAGCTCCCTCTCCAGAGAAGAATGGAGTATGATATAAAACCAGTGTTTGTGCCAGAGCTGCACTGTTTATAATCCAGGTGTATAAACAGTTTGGTTTTTTTGAGGGGGGAGGGGAAATGCAGGCGGAAAAGTATAAAAAGCAACATTAAAACATTCATAGACAGCCATGTGGAGGCTAAAGCTTCTCACAAATCCAGATCAAATAAGGGAAAAAATAATTAAAAAGGAAAAATTACCAACGTCATTGACCTGAGGCTGTGTGGTCATAATTTCCCAAAGATCCTAATGCTGTAAAATATGCAACAACACATAAAACCACACAACGGGCCTTGAAAAGGTACATCACAAAGGAGAGCGTTTAAAGTGATTTAAACAGTGATTGGCTGGGACTCAAGAAAGCTGATTTTACATCTTGTGGGAATGATTATCAGAAGTGGAAAAGTTCACCTTTTTCCTCTGCTGACGACATACATTATGTCCACTCAGCTGGATATTCATTTGCAACAATCATCTTCATACAATGTTTCTACCAAAAGAGATACACGGGATGATTCATCATAACATTACCAACATAAAATGTTTCTTTCTAAGGATGGAAAGCTGGGCTGTTTATAGTGCTGGAGGGAGGAGATTTGGATAAGGAAATCAGGAATAGAATAGCTGACCTCTCTCACACTTAAAACTATTAAATAACTGGGTCATAACGAAATGACAAACTTAAAGAACTCAGTTTAATTTGTTTTATAGATATGATTTTCTTTTTCTGCGGATTCCTGTAGATGAATCCTAAATCCTTCCTCCCTCGAGAGTAAACCGCCTACAGTGTGACTCATAAGGACCTTTTCAATATAAAAGCATAATGATGGACACAAAGAATTACTAACCCTGATGTAATATAATCCTTTCCCTAAATCTTCTACATTTCACAGTCCAGTAGATGTGTTAACATCATTTTGGAGTTGTGCTGCTGTTTTTAAACAAATGATGAAGCAGTGTTAGTTTATGGAAATCTTTTCAAACAAACCTTTATGAAAAGAGACGGTACGATAGTGGAAAGCACAGCGGCTTTATTTTCCTTTCGTTGAGTTAATTGTGCAATTTTTTTGCTCTTCTCTAACATCAAGTCTGAGGCTGAAAACTGCTGTGATTTTGCTCTTTTAGGATAAGGAGGAGTTCTGGGCGGGTTCTTGCTGTCAGGGTAAAATAGATTAGAGATTTTTGTATTGGGTGTTATGGGCAGCAAATTTTCTTCTTACAGCTAGTTGAGGAGTTTGCCGTGTTTTGAGTTTGCAAGTCATATCTCTACATCTCCAAGATAAAAACTGCAGAGAACACAAGAGTATCCGCGTTTCTTCTCAGCAGTCGGCACGTAGAGCTCTGCAACATCACAAACTCACTTTCATGTAGTTTTCTTTTTACTTCCCTCTAGTATCAGATCTGGGACATAACATACTGAAATGTTAAAAATACAACCATCAGTGGAAACACTTTTCTGCCTACAAGTGGCTGAATCAGTTCTTCCCTTTACTTTAATATTGTATCTGGGGCCTCGCAGAGCTGGCAGAAATAGGAGCTTTGGCACATTTAGAGTTGTTGCTCAGCACCAGGTTTAGAGGGCAATCACTTTTTCCCCTTAATAACAAACACCTTCATTTAAAAACTGCATTTTGTGTTTAATTGTGTCATCTGTGGTTAACATTTAAATTTGTTTGATGATCTAAAACGTGTGACAAACATGCAAAACAATAGATAATCAGGAACAGGACAAACACTTTTTCACAGTGTTGGGTCAAAATCTGATGGTAACAAAGGCTGCTGTGTTATCCTGCAAGTCAGCTATTACAGTTTGAGGAGTTTGACCTCAGATGTGTTCTCACTCAGCTGCCTGTCCTTGATCTGAATAGCTGTACTGTTTCTGGAGATAAACATGCATAAAACTTGCCCTTACCCTGTATCTCCCTCATTACATTTGCTCAGTTTTGACCTGCTAATTTATAAACCACTGCACTGTTAGCAGCCTCACTCTGTCTATTTCTATTTTCTATGTAATGGAAATACTTCTTCACCTTTTCAGCCATTTTGTTGCAATACTGTATTTGTTTTAGTAAGCCAGACATTTTTGGCTGCTTTAACCATTTTCCAGCTTTTGGGAAAAATAAAGTATGCAATGCTGTTTCCAACAAGCACTCCAACATGTTCACTTCCAGGATTTGCCTGAAGATTTTCCAACTTGTTTGATTTTGCCTTCCATCTCTCTCTTATTGAATGTAATTAAACTCCTCTCTAAAAAGCCCTCCTGGACTCATCCTCACCGGCCAAATGAGGAAGGAGTTTTTAATTTTGATTCAATCAGCAGGTGGTGCTCTTGTATTCACCGCAGCTCCCTGTGCGTCTGTACGCAGGTCAGAGGAGGATATTTAATGAAACTCTCGGGTAATAGAAGAGTTCTCTGATTAAATGTGGTGGAGCTGACCTGCTCTCCAGCTCCACCCACTCTGTGGAGTGTGTGTGCGCAGGATCTCCGAGCGATGCCGCTTTCAACCAAATCCCCTTTCAGCATGATTATCTATAACCTTAATCTCCCTGTATACACTAATCTGGCGGAAACACGTTCTGCACACAATTATAATTTTATTCCATTCAATTTCTCTCCAACTATTTTACTCCCTGCTCCAGTCAGACATCCAGAAAAATCATCTTTAGGGGAGTAAAACGTAAATCTACATATGTGGATTTATAAAACGATAACGAAGCAAAAATCACAGGGGCCTCAAATCAAATTTACGGGGTTGTGATTGAACATTTGCTTCCACAGTGAATATATGTAGAATAAAAGCTTACCTTAATGAGGGAGGTGCAGACAATAGCACCAGCATTAACCATGGGGTTGTGTGGTTTATCTGCAGGACAGGAAATAGAAGTTAATAAGAGCAGGTTTTAGCAAGCTAATGCTACAGGAACACCTTCACTGAGCACATCACAGCCACATACTACTCTTTTGCATATAAGCTGATAGAGTCCACAGTTTATTATTCCGTATTATATTGTTTGATGTTCTTTTTAAAAATTGGCCACTCTGCTGATGGAAGTCCTGCTCATGTTTCTGATTAGCCAGATACTGCAAGCTCCGCCTTTTTGTTCTACAAGCCCTTGGAAAAGCAACTTGGGAACACAGTAATTTGTGACTTACTGTTTACTTTCTCAAAAAGTATACAGTAAAAGAAAAAGAAGGGAAGCCTTTTTGTGCCAGAGATCAAAACACAAGTGAATAATCTACTGAGTGAACTAAAAAAAACATATAGGGCACAATTACAACACTTCCCCTCTGAGTTGTAATCGTCGTAAGCAACAGGAAGAGCCATGTTTCCTTCTTTTCACTTTTTTTTTAAAGGGAAAATAAACAGCTGGAATATCTGTGCCACCACCGACTTCTCTGCTCGGTTTGATAACAACAAAGAGAGGAAACCTGGAAACGTTCTCACACCAGTTTCCGCTCAGAGAAGCTACAGACACAATAAAACCCAACTCTATTCAGGTTGAACAAAAACTGCTAACCGTATTTGTATTCAACATATGACATTACTTCACTTCACCAAGTTACTGCTCTTTAACATTTCGACATGGTGAGTATTGCAGCAACATGTGTTCCAATGTATAAGCTTTGTTCAACTGCAAATAAAATCCTCAAAGTTAAACTTTGTCAACATCTCTTTTATCCAAGCAAACAAAACCAGAATAATCTCACAGATATAAAACCAGAGACAGACCGTAAAAAACAAAAAAACAAACAAACAACAAACAAACATATGAACAAGGAATGGAAGGAGTGTTTTAAACATGTGATATGTGCAAAGTACAAACACACAACAACAGTCAACATATGGCTTCCCTAAACACTCCCGGTTGAGCACCTAAACACGCCATTAAATCTAAAATAAATTCAAACTTATTCACTCATTTCTTGTTTTTTTAAATTGATTAAAAGCGTATGCTTCACAATGATTCAACCAAAACCCCAAATCTCCATGACATTAATGCCCACGATAAGTGAATGTAACCTTCTGACCACAGCTGTATGAGGATTACTCTGAACTGTGCAAGATGCAAAGTTACTCAAGTAGAGTCCAGAAATAAAGTGTTTTTTTGAGCTCATAAGGCCCACTGTGCTCAAAGAACAAATGACCTGCTCTATATATTGAGATAACTGATATCGCTTGACATCCTCGGTGTATTTCAGACCTGTGGGAAACCATGCTCTGATTCCCCTGCACTGCAGGACTGATACTAAAAGAGCGCCTCTGTGTCTCGGCTGCTCCGTTCTGCCTGCTTTTTAAGGAACCACATGCCAACAGCTTGTTGTTTTTCAGGTTTTTTCTGTCTCCGTTACACACTGCCCACTTTGTTTTATCCAGCTACGCACCTTAACAATTTATCATGGCGCCATGGAAACCAGGCCACGTGAATGGCTCCTCTTACAGAGACTGCATGCACCTGTGCGCCATGTGAAGGTGTGAAGTGACCGATTCCTCACCGTCCTCGTTCAGGAAGAGCTTGTTGAAGCGCAGGCCGCTGGGCTCTTTGCCGATGAAGCGATGTACGTACTCGGTGCCGTGGTCGTGAACGGCGATGGCGTATTTCAGCGGCTTCACGCAGGACTGCAGACAGAAGGGAACTTTGGTGTCGCCGACAGTGTGCCTGCGAAAGACACAAGTGTATCACTTATACACTTATACCTTCAAACTCTTAAGGTGTATGTTAGTAGTTTTTCAGAGTCAGAGGAAATAGAAAATCTCTCTAAATCTACGTAATGATAAGTCTGGCTTTTACCACATCCCCATTTTCTCATATCTGACAGCCACTTGTGAAAAATACATTTACTACAAAGCTTCTGGTGAAGAAACCATCCTCTGTAGGTTCTTCTACACGTAGTCAGAATACCTCTGTCCGTCGACTGTGCACAGGGCGACGGCCCACAGGTCTGGGCTGAAGCGTGCCAGCTGGGGAATATAGTCTGCCACCTACCGGGTGAAGAAACAATGAGGTTTAATCTGACCTATTCCTCACTCCCAACCATCTTGTCCTGGCTGTTATTTAATGTCACAAAGTATTCGACAAACAGACAAATGACTCACAATGTTAAAACTGGTCTATAAGGAACGGTTAGATACAGTTCTACTCAGCTCTGCTCTCACTGACCTGCCCTCCAGACATTTTTTTGGCGTTTTCGTACAGCTCGTCGATGTGAGCAGAGAAGGACTGGAAGTCTGGAATAACAAACTTCTTCCTGAAGGCCTGGGTGAGCAAAACGATGTTGCTCTGGACACATCTGAGGCAGGAAAGAGGACAAATATTTAGGCTGAGGAGTACAGAATGTCCTTATTGACCTTTATGACTGCTTCAAATCCTCTGAGACTTTAATGACAAGTATGGAGCTAGTTAATGGACACAAAGCTTTTAAGGTCACACATTACTAAATATAACATTAGATATAATTAGGGAATGTTCTGATTTTTGAACACTAGATAAGACTAAATACTCGCTCAGCTCGTTTCCTCTTAATAACACCTGAACTTGAGGAGTCTGAGTAGAGAGTATAGCCGTGTATGCGTCACAATTCATCCTGCTGCTTCTATCAGCAGGCACATCATCATCGTTCTACTGGGAGCCATACATGCCCATAACCATAACACTACCTCCACCATGTTTGACAGATATGCTTCAGACCAGGAGCCGTTTCCTTGGTTCAAGCTCATTTTGGTTTCATCTCTCTAAAACATTTGTTTCCAGATCTGTGGAGTCTCTTTCAGATATTCTCTGGTAAAGTCTAATCTGGCCTTGCTTTTTTTGAGTGTAACCAGTGGTTTGCATCTTTTTATAAACCTTATAAAAGGCTGACGGGCTTGTCAGTCAATTGTCCAAGTACTTTTGAGGATCTAAAAATTGCAAAAAAAAAGAATTGTGTAAAAAAAAGAAAAAGTCTAATTTATAAAAAAAGAGTTAATAAAATACTTTTATTAAATCCCTTGAGTTAAAGCTGAAAGTGTGCATTTCAAAGACCGACTGTGGTGCTGGTGTACAGACGGGCCTGACTATATTTGCTTTTCTGGTTCAAAGCTTCTATTTCCAGGCTAAAATTTTCCAGTAAGCGTTCTGGGAGAGCTGTATCCTCAGCTCGACTCGGCCGACTCTGTTGACCTTTCGCTGCGGCTGCTGTAGTTTTAGGAAAAGATCCCCACTTGTTCCCTCGCAGCATGGAATTAAAATTACACAATAAAAGAAAATAGGTACTCCTTTTCCCAACATGTTCTGTACTCTAGATCACCCCTAAAGCAGCATGGTCTGGCTTTTTTTTACCACTTATAGATTTTGTCCTGGGCCTTTTTATGCGAGCGATTATGGATGCAGACCTCGTAGTAAACACAGCTCCACGTAACAAGGCGGTGAGATAGAAGCTCTCCGTTAGCAGAGAGATTTACAGCTTGGCTATCTTACTGCATCCGAGCGGTCTAATCCCTGCAGAGAAAACACACGCTACACTCCACCGCCCGCTCACGTGCTTCCCTCTGAGAGGTTCTATAAATAAGCCCAGGGCGCGGAAGTGATGGACGCCAGCCAGGAGCGCCGGCTCGGGGTCTGTTCAGTGAGGATTTTTTGCTCCCCGGTGAGCCATCATATGCCTGATCTCACCAAGCTGCCACCCAGTTCTGTCTCACTGTGGTTTCCTCCGGGAGGGTGGTGGGGGTCACACAGCAGTGATCCAATGACACAAGGGGGTGAGGGTGGAGGTGGGGATGTCATTTTACTCCACATATCTTTCTTTCCTCTCCAGCTGTGTTTCAACAACAGGTTTGGGTGGCTAAAAATGTTCTGATTACCAAATAAACATGAATTTGAAGGTCGTGTGATGGCCCCCTGCAGACCCAAGTCAGCAACATCCACCATCACAGAACATATCGGCCGTGATCGAGTGCAGTTGTATTCTCTGAGCACTGCCGTTTTTCCTGTTCCTCAGTCCTCGGGTCAAAGTAAAGTCATGTGGAAAAGGAGGCAGGAGGTAAACTTGTGGACTTTTCAAGTGCACCATCATTCTGAGTTAGATTACAAGGAACATTGTTAAGTTTTTTATGCAAAGTGGAAACTAAAAACACCTTGTTTTTCTTCCCCCTTTCAGAATAAGCAGCCAGTGTCAAAATTAAACCTCCAAACACTGAAACACAATCAGATTGCGCCAAATCTACTCCAAATCTTCACCTATGAATCTCCTAATTATCAATTTGATTTCCAGTTATTGAAGTCTACCAGTTTCCATGAGCAGATTTTTCTGGGTGATGAAAACCTGAAGATGAGGTTGCTGACGTGCAAAGCGAGGGATGATGAATGATTAATGGCAAGCGGTGACCCTGTTCTGCTGCAGGGACAAGCAGAGGACTCTAACCAGCTTTAATAATTCTTGTGATGAAACATTGATGCTGATCATAAAGGTGGGACAGCAGGCAGGATATTAAACACGGGATACACAAAATCTATAAATATATAGAAAGAATATCCATATAGTCTCAATAATGCAAGGTTCTGTCTTCTTATACATAACAGTAAAATCCAACATCTGGCTTTTGACTCAAACTGCACATCTGGATCTTTTATTAAATTTTACGGAGCCAATTAGGCTGCAGTTTGTTAAATGAGAGTGCAGAAAACTCCTGCTCGAGCATATCAATCCATCGTTGCTCAGTAAATTAAAGACAGGCATACTTTTTGAAGAGGTGTCGGTCCAGCGCTCCATCTGAGGTTGTCTTCAAGGTCACCTTCAGCATCTCCATACATTCTTTCAGCCGGGGGTCTCCCGTGCGAAGACCTGTGGCTTTAAGAGCCTGTGCAAGGAGAGGAGAGAGACACCAGGATTAAGACAGCCTGACAACAAAATCAATAAAGCTGCGAGCTGTGATTCCTCCAGAGCCTGACAGGAGGAGCTCATAATTCAGAAAGCTACAGGGCTGAATCACTGCCAACAAGTCAGTAATTTATGTGTGACATGCATTTATTTAGCTGCTATGCTGTAAATGCTTTTTGTCGTACATTTTATGAAAGTCTTTTTTCAGTTAAGTCACCACAGCATTATTTATCCATTTGTAAACATTGTGTGGATTTCCCATCTTCTTTTCACCTTCATAACTGATTCAATTCAGTTGTATTTATATAGCACCAAATCACAACAACAGCTGCCTCAGGGCGCTTCATATTGTAAAGACCTTACAATAATACAGAGAAAACCCTAACAATCATGACTCCCTACGAACAATGAGTGGGAAAGAAAAACTGAATTTTAAACGGAAGAAACCTCCAGCAGAACCGGGCTAAGCGAGGAGTGGCCATCTGCCGCAGCTGGATGGGCTGCAGCGAAGACGATAACCACAACATCTAGTTAGTAGTTTTTATAGGTCATTTATCCAGGGGAGGAACTGTTGTATAAAACCACCCCGAAGTTCCTGTTTCAAGCTGGTTTTAAACTGGTTTCCAACACTGCAGAATGGTATTACACCACTGTACTTTCACTCCAAGAGAAATTTAGACTACATAGACATCTTCAACAAGTTTGTGTGATTCTAAGCCAACACCTGATTTCACTTCTAAGATCTATCCAAATCTGCACAATGTTTAATGACTTAATCTTCTCCATTATTCCCCTAATGAAGTTTAATAATAAGTGAGATCTGCTCTGTTACTCTGTCTCCATTCCTGTGGGCGATTTGGGGCCATTTTCTCTTGTGTAATTTATTTCTATTAATATTTCTATTTAACAAAAGGTTCCGACACCATAAATATCCAACTCTCAGACATATCACTGCTGTGATAACTCACTGTGGTAAATTTGTGTGCAGGGATTTTTTCTTGGCCCTCTGCGATGGTGTAGAACAGCAGATCCTCCAGGCTGGGCAGGATGCCCGCCTTTCTTCTCCTGCAGGAAGCAAAAATAAACAGGCAGAGACAGAAAGGTGAGAAAAATAACTCCACAGTGAGGAGCTGTGGTGGAAATGTGGACATACAGGAGGAGGGGGGGGAGGGGGGGCTGCAGCAGAGGGAGAAGAAAACGCTTTTTCACTGCAGGGAGAAGCAGTGAGTAATAACAGTAAGGAAAACACGGTCTCAGCTTGCCTTACCTCAGCATTAAAACCTGTGGAAAAGTATACCTCCATACTTTTAGTAACATACTTTTCCAGGAGGTTAATATGCTACTTTGAGGCCACAGGAATTGTTAATTGTACCTTGCTTGAATACCAGCCAGGAATGTGTTTGAAAAGCTCCCAGCATGCAAGCTAACGAAACCCAAGATTTAACGATTTAACCAAGTTTACACAGAATTTAACCAAAAACGCTTCAAACCAAGAAGAGAATTTAGTGCTAAATTTCTGTCCTAGTTTTAAGTTTGGAGACTGCAGCACAACAAAAACTACCAATACTTCATGACAGACAACCCTTACAGGCCTCGTCATTCACACTGTGTGAGGTGGCAGTGTCGGTGCAATCAGCTGGATAAAAGCACTGTCTGGGATGTGATGACTGGGCCTTAACTGTTGCAGCTGGGACAGGGAGACTAGCCAAGGCCTCCGGCATGCTGACGGTGTTCAGTGGCTGGAAGAAAACCCAAAAAACAAACAAAAAAAACAACCCCACACACGCAACCAGAGTGATGGGTTAGCACTCGACGTGGCAGCTAAAACCCTACGTCAGACCTGCAGCGTCACCAGAGCTCCATTTTTATCCTTCAGAGCTGAGTAAGCAGCAAATAAAGAAATAAATGACAAATAGACAGTGATGGGGTCCAATACTAGTCCCACACAAGAGGAACTACAGTTATTGTAAATACTTAAATATTAACAACAACATTTGGTTAGTCGTCCTTTACAGTTAATTGGCTCAGATTTGAAACATTATCTTACTAAATTTTTAATGTAAATGGAAGATTATAGTTTAAACAAAAGCAAATCTATGATCATTAAAGATTTTTTTAATGTTTCTATTTGTATTAGTTTGTGTATTATAACTGTCTGATTTTATATTTGATATGGTGTGTCTTAAAAGCCTAACCAGGGACAAGGTCTTAGCTGTGGCTACAAGTCAGTTTTTTGGCACTTTGGTCACAGAGCTTTTAGTAAAAGGTAAAAATCATCACAGTTAACCGATTCTGCTCATGTCCATCTCCATGTTTTTTAATTCTCGGTCTTTACCAGAGCAGCTCTGGATGATTCATAGTTCAAAATAATCCTTCTTTAAATTATACTGCAGCCCCTCAGTCTAAAACAAGCTTTTTTAGCTCCTCCCCTTTTTAGACAACTTTCTTCTGACTTCCTGTCCCTCTCAAATATAAGGTTCTGGACAGGAGGTGGGTGGGGATTCTGTGCTCAGATGGCCTTATTAAGGGTTATCCTCTCTGAGAGAGCCACGAGTAGAAAAAACTACCTGAGTGTGAAACATCGCACACGTGACCGAAATCAGAGCAGAAAATGTCCACTTCAAGGAAACCTGAGCATCTAGCACCGTTTCCTGGCTGGTATTCGGAGCAGAGTGTCCACAGGAAGTCGTCTCTGGGAGGAAGGTTAGTAGCGTGTCAGGAGGCAGACGGGACGAACGGTTCACAGCAGGCTCTCTGCTATGATTCATACCAACACCAAATTGGATTTGTACAAAGCTCTGGGTGCTCACGATGACCTGCAATGCATCATGGGGGCGGCTTGGTGCTAGGAGAGGATGTCTGAAGGTCAAACTTGAGGTGGCAGGCGCTCCTCTCAGCAGCCAACCAGAAATAAAGAAAAGGAGCCAAGTTTGGATACATGAGAGCAGAAATGTACCAGATTATAATTTCAGCATCAGCAGAGTTTCCTCTGGAATCATGCAGCAGCAGCAACCATCAGAACATTACAACATCTAATAGAGGAAATGGACAATTAACAGAAGCTTTCACTCTCAGCTTCTTGCGCTCACTCTTTGTCTCCATCGAATGCAACATTTGATGGAGACAACATGTCACATTACCATTAGCATAAAAGCTTCCAATCATTGTCTACTCCACTCTGTGCAAGGAGGGGCACTCACAGTAAAGGAGAAACCAGAGACTTTATGTAAGCAACAGTGCTTTTTACTTCAAGCTGCTTTCGTCCTTGTGATGACTGCACTTATGGAACTGAATTAAACTGAGTCTGAATTCCTGAAACTATAGTTTGTCCTTCCAACTAAAATAAAAAGGATTTCCTCCTGATAATTTCTATTTATCGATGTACTATATTCAAAAGGGGAGAAAACCAATGTTTCTTTGTTGAGTCTCGTGTGGTTTTAAATATAAAAGAATGATTCCCAGTCTTTTTCCTCAGGGTAAGGAGTACAGCTTATTATTTACATGGGTGTGGGAAGTAAAAAAGGCTGGATTGGAGCATCTCTGACATACACACATAGCTCCTGAATATGTGAGAAACACAGAGTGACTTTGACTGAAATAACAGTCGTGAACGGGGGTTTTCCTGAGCACCACTGCTGCAGAAACCAAGAGAGGAAACACTGGCAGCGAGTTGAAGTCAGATTTATAGCTTTTGTGCCAAGTTCCACTCAGGGTGAAAAGTCAGGGAGTCTCAGCGAGGAGTACATATAGTTTAAAAGTGTGTCTGTTTGAATAGATTACATTAGGTTGCACCTCTCAGAGGAATACCGCCCCATACTTGAAAATCGGACTCCTTAACAGTTCCTTAGGAGGAAGCTCTGACTTTCCAGCATCAGTGGAACGCAGCAGTAGCACTACAAACAGTTCACACGCTGTCTGGGTTAGCATGTCGGGGTCGCTGCATCGTGCTCCACCTCTCACCGCATTAATGCAGACTGCTGGTGAGGAAGGAATACACATCAGAGAGTGTGTGATTGAGGAAGAGGAGGAAGACAGGATGGAAGGATGGAGGGTGAGGTAGAATAGAGAGGGACTGAAGCGCACCCACTGGGAGGAAGTGAGGTCATGTCTAAGTAAAAGCAGTTGTTGGCTTTCCGTAGAAAACCTCTACTTCTACTGGATTTTATTTTGCAAAACTTTTGAAAAAGAGACTAAAACGACAAAATAGAAAGATACTTACAAATGCAAAACAAGAAGATCAACAACAGGGAGACAGAGAGAGTGAAGAGGGATAACACTGAATTAGTAACAGTGGCATTAAACTGAAACAGTAACAGCGAGCACACATATGATCAGCACAGAGCACGTCTTCAGATCACGCTGCTGTCAGGACAAGAAATAAAACAGAAGCTGTGACATTAAATGTAGCGTTTCACAGTGAATCACATTAAAAACATGCAGCATTGAAATGCACTATGAGACATACAAACGAATAGTATAATCTGAAATGACTACTATGACTGAGCACTACTACTACCACTATACTTTTTTCCCACCACTGAAACAGATGAGGCCCAGCCGGCTTGGGAGCCAGAGGTCTCAGCTCTAATCGAAAGCAGACAGCCATTTCCACATAAATAAACATTTGGCCTAAAACTGAAACAGAAATGGCTGCTGGTGGATTTTAACCGTGTAACACTTGAAATGAACATGACACTGTAACCAAATAATAGTGAAGTAAGAGGGCCCTTCTTGAGTGAGAGACTTCCCCTGTGGGAGCATCATTAACACAGGCAGGTTAGAGGTGGACACTGGAACATCTGGATGGTCTCATTAATCTACCTCAGCTGGTCTCATTAGTACTCTCGCTCACGCTCTCCCTCCCCCTCCTCTCGCTCTGTTTGTTTTTAAAGGTCAACGCGAACAGAAGCTGAAACAGCAGCAGCCACTCCACAAAACTCTCTCCTGCACTGCAGATGAGTGAGCCTCTTCCAGAAGAGTCATCGAAACGGCATCTAACTGAACTGAGGCAGGAATCTGGAGACGTTTCCTTCACACGTGACCTTTCTGTGCCTAGACCCCCACAGGATCAGTATTTTACCTGGCACTACTAACACAAATGCTTCAAACCTTTTTCATCAATGCTAAGGCAGCTGTTTAAACATATACAACTCACCCACATTATGTTTTAAAAAGTTTTAAAAACCCTGCAAATTAACAAGAATTTACTGGCAAATTTGTGTGAAAAAAACTAAATAAAATTTATGACAAAGAAACTGCCAGATATGCGGGGAAAAGGCAGAAAAATTATGCACCACCATGGCTCACCTGAATAAGCAGGTGAGCTCTCTGCCTGCTCTCCTGTCACCTCGCTGAACTATCCTGCCTAAAAAAGGCTAAAAATTCAAAGACATGTCTATATCTAAGTTTTACAAGAAAAATTAGGAGCATTTATCAAACCAAAATTTGCAAGAAACTCACCAAATTATGAGGAAAAAAATATATTTATATTTTATATATAAATATTTCCTCTGAATTTCACCCTCACATTACATTGTTTTCTTCAACCAGGCCCTAACACTAATACACCACCATCGTAGTCTCCCTCTGAGCCCACCATCAGATGGTGCGACTCCCTTGAAGTCGGGGCCTGAGGTGTTCGCACTGACAGGCGGAGGTCTCTGTGTGAATTGAGCCGTCAGTATCTGCTGCATTTATTTAATCTGATCGATGGCGCTGGTTTCACCGCCTCACAGGCATCATGACAAATTATTGCTGGTGGGTTGGAGAGGGCGGAGGCAGACATTAGACTGGAAGCGCTGAGAGAGAGGTGGCGCTGCACGAATCGATCTATGCGACTGACTCATCTGCTCGAGGCCCTGACATCTGCTGGGCGGCACGCCAGCTCACGGTGCTTAAAATAAATAAATAATTAAAAAGCGAAGACATGATTTAGGCAGGATGAGCTCCTCTGTATCGCATACTGCTCTGAGACCTTACTAGCTGAAGCACAGCCTCAGAGCCCTCAGAGTCAGCGTGCAGCTCAGGCTGAGCCTGTCTGTCTTTTCTTTTCAGACTTCAGTGTTTGAAAGCAACAAACACCAGGATGTACATCTTATGTGTTGAACTCTAACAAAACAATCCAACAACCTGACTGAAGAAACCCTGACTAATAAATATGTAATACTGTTATGTCTTAATAAACAGCTGTGGGGTGGTCGTGTAAGAAGGTGGTCTGCATGTCGAAGTATCCTCAGGTGAGACACTGAGTCGCCCCAGATGCATCCATCAGAGTGAATGCGTGCACGAATATTTCATGTTGCAAGCTAAACACAGGACAGCAACCTGTTTACATCTACAAAAAAGAAGAAAAAAAATGCTTGCTTCCTGGATGTATTAAGGTTTTGAGGGTGATTGCCTTCTAACAGGAGACCTGTGCAACCTTTCTGCAAACAGCCGCAGTCTGACTTGGACTATTTCAATCACTCTCAGAGAGACCGCAAATAATTGCCGTCTAGTTTTTAAATGCCGACAGATGCCGTTGCCATTAATCTGGACCAGTCTTTGTGAATGAGCACAACTCGACTGGTTGTATTCTGGTTATCGGAGGGCTAAAATGTAAGACAGCAACAGATTTGTGATTTTCCATGATTTATCAGTTCATTGCCATTTTGTCAGAAACAGTTTGCCAGTAATTTCATTTAGAAGTGAGATAACTTTATCTTACTGTATAAAACAGATACTGACTGAGGTTAATTTGAGGACATAATTTGGAGAGCAAAACAGTGATAAATCACAGTGTGTGTTTCTGCAGTAGTCAGCATATCACAAAAAGTTAAATATCGCATATCATGTGGGGTGTCTGGTGACTCCCACCTGCAGTATTTTAGTTCAGAATGTGAATAAAAACATTCTAGAATTGAAGAAAAAGCTGGCGATGTTGTAGTTTAGGCCTACAGAGGGCCAGAGTCACAAACGAGAGAGACTGTAGTCACAATCAAAAACTTTGCAGGTAAAAAGCCAAACTGAGTCCTTAATCAAACTGCCTGATCAGCAACAAAACAACAGATATTACAGATTAAACTACAGATCTTTACATTTTTATGGTTTGCTGGATGTTGGAGACTGCTATTTAATGACCCACAAGAACCCTGAAATGCTGAAAAACTAACCCAATAATCAATCCCTATTATGGAAATAAACTGATGAGTGTGGCTATGTGAAGGTTTTACAATGTGTTTTGTGGGAGTATGGCTGGAGGATTTTTAGACTTTCTTTGCATATCTCCTTATATTACTCTCTTTTATAAGGTTTTATATGATACAGGATATTTAATATTGTGTGTAGCTGTCCAGGAACTGCAGATGGAAATCACCTGGAAGCTAAATGTGCTGTCTATATACGATCCCTGACACGTAAACAAAGCTCCTTTAAGCTGCCTAATAGAGAAAAGTCACTGAGTTCCTCAAAAGCGTTGAGTTTTTCAGGAAGACGATGAACCTGCTTGCTCACCAAGATTCACGCTGCAGATAAAATTCACACAGTGATCTTCACAGAACAAGCCAAGCTTGGCTCAGACTTGGATTAACCTCCAGGGGAGGCACGCTAGTGCTGACAACCAGTCAGCTGAGCAGAGCGACGGCCTGAACGCCGCCGGTAGCTTCAGCAAATTGTCCGTGAACAGAAACAAGTGGGGCAACTCTGTCCTGCAGGGGCAATGAGGCATTTTATGATTATGGAAGCTCTCTAAGGAGACAGGCTGGTGTCAGAGCTGCTCCGAGGGGAAGAAATGATCGGCCAGCTGGTTATCATGCTGGATCTTCAGCAACTATGTGCATCTTTATATATTTTCTTAATGAGTTGCCTCTAAAAATAATGAAATTATAAACCCTCCACTGTGGCTGTCCTGCAGCCCCCTCTCCTGATGATAGAGTTAATTTATACTCAAAATTCTGACACTCATATTTTCATTCACTGTATTTGTACGGAGGTCCAAAAGAGAGCAAATGTAAATTTAAATTACACAAAAATCAATTAATATGCTGCTACGTGAAAACACAGCACCTCATCTCTGTACTGTTTTTTATCTCCAAGATTTTTCTATTTTTTTTTTTAGTCTGTATTTTCTTTTATGTTTTTTCTATTTATTTACTTATGTATTTGATGGACAGTAAGCTAACTAAATTTCATGATTTTAAAGAAAGATGATTCATGACAGTGTATATCTGTGGAGGAACCAATTACGTAAATAAACAAAAAAAAACATAATACACTTCAAAAATCATCCAGAATTTAATTTATTTAATTCTAATTTATACTATTTTTGATACAACTAATTAGGACTTATTCATTTTTTTTATTTCTATATTTGGAAGATCGTTTTTTTTTCCAACTGGCATACATACTTTTTTTTTTAAATTCTGTATTTTACTTTGACATTTTTCTGTCCATTTCAGCATCATTATAGAAATTACGGGACGCTCACCTGTTTGGTCTCATAACAGAAATAAAAACTGACATCCATAATAAATCTATTGAATTTTTTTCATATAGCGCCAAATCACAACAACAGTCATCTTAATAAGCTTTTATATTGTAAGGTAAAGACCCTATAATAATAGAGAGAAACCACAAAAACTAGATAACCCCTTGCCTTTGGCAACAGTGGGAAGGAAAAATTCCCTTTTAACAGGAAGGACCTCCAGCAGAACCAGCATGACCAGATGGGAGTGAGGGGATGAAGACGGGACAAAGACACACTTTCGGAGAAAGAGACATTCAGGAAAAGGAAAGGAAACAAAAGGAAAAGAAAGAGCTCCTCAGACTGGAAGCTGGTTCCACAGAAAGAGGGGCCTGAAAACAGAAGGCTCTGCCTCCAACTTTACTTTTAAATACTCTAGGAACCACAAGTAAATCTGCAGTCTGTGAGAAAAGTGCTCTACTGTGGTGATATGATACTATGAGGTCTCTAAGATAAGACAAGGCCTGAATATTCAAGACCTTGTGTGTGAGGAGCAGCATTTCACATTTGATTCCGGATCTTACAAGAAGTCTGTGCCAAGAAACCAACCAACGTTAATGAAATGCCAAGAAGACTGGTCAAATATCAGCCACAATTATACCAGGAGCTTGTTGATGGCTACCACCCAATCAAGGTGCAACATGCTAAGAAACATTTAGTGGGAGTGTATGTATATATTTGAGCCTGTATGTATACTTTTAACCCTGTGTGGATTAGAGAAAATCCCAAATAAATACAAACTTGTGCACAAAATTCTCGTTTTCTAAAGTTATTAAAGATGTATGCTGTACGATCGTTCCACCCTAGAACATGTCCACAACTATATATGTGTTAAACATTTAACATGGCAAAAACTGATTTTAACTTGTGTCTATGTTTTCATTATTTTATCTTTATTTTATTTTGATTCATTGTGCTATTTTTTTTGCTATTAGTAACGTAACAGATTAATTTATTGTTATTATTAATGTTATTTATGATTTATACTGATTTATGATTTATTCTACTTATTTTGTATTTATGTCGGTAGTTAGAGGCATTTAAAATAAAACTTTGTTTCAGCCACTGAATAAACATTTTTTGGCATCCATAAGGGACAATTTCAGGTTAGTATCTCTATCTTTTTACTTACTCTGAAATACCTGGAAGTTGTGGCTTGGCTCTACCCAGCAGTTTGTTTATGTATATATATAGTTTTTTTTTCTCTCCCCCAGAGGCAGAAACAAGCCTCTATACTTTAGACTTGCTTTACTTTGCCTCTCATCATGTGGCATACACTGTGCTTTATAATTAATGATATAAGTGTATTAATTCAGGTCAGTAGCTGCACTCTTATGGAAGCAATAGTGGGTGACCTTGAATATGCATGGAGCTGATGCTCGGTGTGGAGTGGAGATCCAAACATTAACCAGCTTCAGTTGTCCTTAATTTTTCGTTTAAACTGACCCGGCTGGGTAACCTGGTGCCGGCTGATGCCTCCCTGAGTCTGGATGGATGAAGGCATCAGCCTCCAGCAGCTGGTCACGATATCAGGCTTGCCCCACTGCATGTGCTTCCATTCTCGGACACGTCTCAAATTTACTTCCTTTCCACCAGTTTCCATTGAGTACATTCTGACTAATCGCCACCCGCTTAGAGCAAGTTAATGCCACAAAACATCCTTAAGGTTCATACTGGAACTACTAAGTCATCTTAGATATATTAAACTTGTCCGATAATGGCTGCTGGATTGACCTCCATCGCTACCTACCGGAGCTCTCCACTGGCCTGAGCCTGTAGGTGGGCGCACTATCACCGGTCACTTGCACCCATAATCCCCCTCATCTACAGCCCCTGACCTGCACAGTTCCCCGGCAAACTCAACCCTCCTTGCCAGCCTTTAGCAGGCTGAGCTAAATGAGCATCCGAGCTAGCAGCTAGCCACTTCGCGTGATGCGCGTTAGACCCTTCGCACCAAACTACGTTGTAAAAAACCTAAATTCAAATAACGTCCCTTTTTGTGCAAGTGTTATAGATAAAGTGATTAATTTTTAAATACAACGAGAAATTAGACGCATTTCTTAAATTCCGCGTACTTTCTGTAAGTAAAACTGGTTTATTTTTTTAAATGAGAAGCCTCAAGGTAAAGGCACCTTGATGTCATGATTGTTTACCGCCCCATTAAAAATGCTCCTTTTTTTCTATTGAGTTCGTCCTACTGTTAACGTTACTCACTTCTCTGTTGAAGAGTCCTTGCCGGTGGAGTCATTGGAGCAAAAGCCTCTCAATGCGTGCTTCCTGGCCAAGTGCTGAGGGGCTCTCCAGCCAGAAAACCGCCCTCTACCCGGTGACCGTCCATCAGGACTCAGGGTGCTGAAGCAGGCGGCGGGAGCAGGTGCTGCTTTAACGCCGACCCTACGTGTGAGCGGCCGCTTCAGCTGAGTCTGGAATAACTCCTTGAGCGTTACTGTAGACCGAAGATGTAACATTTCAGCCCTGTGGTACAGACGAACTGTGCAGTGGAGTTACTATAGAACCGCGTGGAGGGATCGTAGAGGTCGGTTCCCGGTGAGAGCGCCGCTGTATCGGTCGTGTAACGGTTCTCCCACTGACTCAACAGCGGAAAAAAGCTCCCCAGCGGGATACAACCAACCTTATCCACCGCGTGAGCTGTGATTGGACGGGCTTGACCCATGGGCGCACCTAATTGGTGAGAAGTCCTAACAGTCCCGCCCACGGTTGTGAATCGTGTTTTGGTCCCGTTATCTCCATCACTTCCCGTAATTAGCGAACAAGTTTATGTTATTTATAAGTATTTGCCCATTTTTGTATGTTTTTAGGCACAGTTTCGATATTTTTGTCTTTATAAACACAATAAATAACGAAAACAATCATATTTTTGAATTTACTACATTTAATGGCTGTTTTTAATCTATTATAGTTAATCCTTTTAGCTCTTTTACTTTAAAGGGCCACTATAATGTATTACGTCACGTTTTTACAAAGCATTTCATTGTATTTTATTTACATTTATTATTGTTTATTCAATTAATTTCCTATTTTATTGTTTTACTACACGTTTTCTATTTATTTGAACTGCTTTATGTTAAGCATGATACATTTTAGACCTATTTGTTCAGGTTATTTTTATTTTTTACTGGCCCACTCTTCTTTATCCACGTAGGCTTCTTTTTCATGTAGGCTTTGTTTGTGGCTGCTGTAGCACAGACATAACTTTTGGGGAGACAGAAAGTATATGTTTTATCATACAATGGAATCCAGTTTTAGTTAAGTAGAAAAAAACTAATTATCGGATGAGTCACAAGTATGTAGTCTGCATTCATTTTAAGTTAAATGCACATTTTGCACTCTTAGTTGTAGAAATGTTATTATTTGTGCCACACGAATGCTGGAAATCACATAACACATATACAAGAATTTAAGAATAAACACAATATAAGTGAAGTAATATCATAAACATCACTATATTGAAATATTTTAAGCCTAATATTTTCTGACTGATTCATGTGCATGAGTCTTCATGCTTGGCCTGCAGAAATCATGTGCAGATGATTCAAATAAACAAGTTTGCACAGCTATATAACTCACACTGCTGTGCAGAAATCTTGAATCACCCCTCATTTCTTTATACTTTGGTAGGAAAATAGGAAGTGATTTATTGAAGCATGTGCAAACATACATGTAAATACAGTATATAAGGCAAAATCAGAGATTGTACAAGTAATGAGTTTGAAAGTCAATATTTGGTGTGACCATCTTTATTCTTCAGTACAGTCTGAACTCTCTTAGGCAGCTTTCTTGCCATGTCTTTAAGTAGGAATAGTTCTCCAGGCTTCTTGAAGGACAGTCAAAGCTCTTCTTTGGATGTTTCTGCCTTTTGTTCTGTTCTTTGTCAACATGATCCCACACTGCTTCAATAATGTTGAGGTCCGGGCTCTGCTACGCCCGATACCTCTGCTTTTGTGCCCCACTTCTCCATTTTCCTCAAATTTTTTAAGAACACACTACACACTATGCAGACATAAAACAAGTTCTCAGATTAATATTTCTTTGGGAATCACCTCATTGGTGCAAAAAATAGCATTTTAAGCTGTCAAACTGTGTGTGTGTTTTTGGTTCAGTGTTAAATGGCTTAACCAACAAACAAACAAACACAGAAACAAAACATTCTGGACCGGACTGAAAATGAGCGAAGCAAACGTTACTGAGTTTATGTTAAAATAAACTTTTTTTTAAGCTTCCTATTCATTCAGCTGAGTTACAGTCACACTCTCCACCAGTTGTCCATGCCTGTAACCTGTAATAAATAAAAATGAAAACTAGACTTCTATAAAAAATATCATAAAATGCAACTATAAAACCTTACAGGGATACAAGTAGAACTTTAAAACAATAAAAACAAATAAGCAAGAATAAGGAAACACACCCTAGAAGAGATCTGAGATATAAAAGTGATTAAATAAATATTAAAGCATCAGGTCTCTGCACAGTGGTGAGGAAAAAAAGAGTCTTAAAGCAACCCTGTGCAGGACTGTCACTGATGCGTTGTGCTGCTCTGCCACCTTGTGGTTCACTTTGGTGTTGCACACATTCAGGGCTTTCTCTGCAGACTGTCGCCTTGTGTGTGTGTGTGTGTGTGTGTGTGTGTGTGTGTGTGTGTGTGTGTGTGTGTGTGTGTGTGTGTGTGTGTGTGTGTGTGTGTGTGCCCTTGAAAAAAACATCTACAGCGCCATCTCCCGGTTAGAAAGTGATGTGAGACTAGCTTACAGGCGTGTAGGAGCCTCTTTCCATTCATGAAGTGACAGATTGATAGAAATCTGGGAACCACATGCACACTCTGCAGAAAAAACACAGAAAAACACATCAGAAATTTCCCAAACAGTGTCACACTCAGGTCTAATTCAATCTGCAGAGCTCAGTGTACCAGATTACAGATTATCAGCCTGTTCCTCCTGAGTCAGGCAGCATTTTAATGCTCGTTTTGACCTCCTTTGCGGCCTGCGTGGGTGGAGCTCGACGCCCATCACTAAATAATGACCTACACCGCAGATTACTCACCGGAAAGTGTTTGCTTTACTTTTCTCAAACTTTTTTTTTTTACATTTTTTTTTATCTGACTCTATCTTGCTAAACTCCACCCACCCAGAGAGCCAAAAGAGGATAAAACAAACACATTAGAGCTGACTAATAAAGCCTCCAGTGCACTTGAACATGAAACATTCATGAATTTGGCCTGAAAATCTGATTTCCATGTGATCAGAAGCAAAGGGGACTTCCGACCAATTGCACGCAGAGGGTTTTTACTTGACAGGAATCAACATTTTTACGTTAAAAAAAAATCCCTTTTTGCAGCAAGTAGCGGCAGATGAATACCTGCTGTTTTACTGCTGTTCATTTGGACTATATAAGACATCTTTTGGTGTCCATATACTTTTGCAGCCCTTGCAGGCGTTTTAGTGCACAATCGTGAGCTTCTAAAAATAAAATCAGTGGGATTAAATGTGCCCCAACATGTCCCAGACCATGTGCATATTTCTGACAGAGGATTCGTTCTAAGCTAAGAGGTTTGAACATACAAGCTCGCAGATGACCTCCTACTTACTGTAAAACCAAAGAATATAAAGAACTTCAGTCTTTTAATGGTACAATCTGCTTGTAATATGCTTGTTTGTGTTACAACAGCTTCTTATAGTCTCCTATTTAATTTCTCTTAAAACATTAAAAAAAAACTCGTGCGAAATAAGGCACACTCTCTTTAAGTTACAAGCTTGTACCAACGCAGGACATCATGAAAATACTCCTTAGCGGGACTTAAAATGAGATAAATACAACCTCAAACGAACAACAGCACATGACATAGTACACTGTGTCATTATTTATTTAACAGAAACTGAGCCAAAATACACTAACAGTCCTGTGAAAACCCATAGTACCTCTATAAAGCAGATGTTTTGCTAGTTTGATTAGTTTGATTTGGGCACCTTGCAGTCACTGAGTCCAGACCTGTGT
The DNA here is from genome assembly GCF_018398535.1 of Haplochromis burtoni. Lineage (NCBI taxonomy): Eukaryota > Metazoa > Chordata > Actinopteri > Cichliformes > Cichlidae > Haplochromis > Haplochromis burtoni. The sequence continues at coordinate 899,842 of NW_024582400.1, forward strand.
CCACACCACTGAAATGCTGTGGTGTGGATTTAAGAGAGCTGTGCATGAACTTCAATGACCTGAAGCAATGTCCTAAAGAAGAGCGGGCTAAAACTCCTCCACACTGATCAAGTGTAAAGTTACTGCTGTGAAAGGTACTTCTACAAGTTGCTGAATCATGGGGTGCACTTAGTTTTTCACACAGTTTCTGCCTTTTTGTTTGTTTTATGAGATAAATAATGTCTAAACATGTCTTATGTCATATGTTGCTGTTCACATTGAGGCTGTATTTACTTGATTTTCAGACCAGCTTATTCATGTGTATCTTTTCCATGTTCATGATCAAACCGAGTCAAACGTTCACTCTTGGTAAAAGTTACATACTGATGTGTTTACATTGACCCTAGTGTGACCCTGACGGCTGGGAAATTGCATTAAAGGGGAGGGGAAGCAAGAAAGACTGGAGACAGTCCTGCTTTGCTTTTCTTCACTTCATCTAGTCATTTAAAAACTACAAACAACTTCTTTTAAAGCCTGGCTTCGTGTTTCTTTCTTTCTCTGCTATATTGCATAAAAATTTAAAAAAGCAACTTGCCAACTCAAAGCAGCCCTCAAAGTTTAAGCTGCGTTTTCTCTGCATGTGGCATTAAAACCAGAAGACAAAGGAAGAAAAGAGAGGAAGGGAAGGAAGGAAGCAAGGAAGGAGGGGAGACAAACATCCCTAACGAAGCTGCAGGGAGGAGAGGCGATAATTCACCAACACCCACACCTTCTCAAAAGCAGTCGGATTCCTGCTCCTTTCAAAATGAGGGTGATGGGTGCACTCGGCAGATCCCTCCCACGCCGCTTAGCGGCTGGCTTCCGCCCACCGCCCGTGGAGCCGCCCACCTCCTGCCGTTGCCGCGGCAACACATCATCATCATCATCATGAGCAGTGACTTGCACTGGAGGAGGAGGTGGAAGGACAGGGAGGGGAGGGGTGGTTGTTTGAGCAGGGCTGCCACTGTGAGCAGCAAAACGGCGTGGGTGTTCATGAGTTGAGTTATTCTCCTGAGAAAATCTGTCCACGTGTGTGTGTGTCTGTGTGCGTGCGCGTGGAGAGACAGAGGGGGAGGAGAGAGGGAGAGGATGATGGGAGGTATGCGAAAAGGACCTGCGTCAGAGTGAGTCATCGGCCGGTTTCACAATGTGTTGATGTGACGCTGATGCAAATGGTCGGCGCAGGGATTCATCTCTATAAACCAAAATAAATAAAAAGAAGTTGAAGAAGAAAACAAACACAAGAAGAAGAAGGAGGAGAACAAGAGAATTCTTTAGAGGTGTCTCGGTGGCACCTGGAGGACGAGCGCTCCTCACGGCTCGAGTTCTCGAGTAGCTTTCGGAGCTCCGCCCTGCAGCGGGAAGCTAATATGTAGTCACACTAAAGATTGTTATCACTAAATGTTAGGTTTGTTACTATGACTACAACCTGTTATTGGAGGACCACAAAGAGCTTTCTGCCCCATTAGTCACATACCTTCTTATTCTGCCTTAAGCAATGGCTCAAAATGCTGTTTTTGGTGTGTGCGTGAACATGCCAAAGTTTCTTAAGAGGGCTTATTTTTTTTAAGTATGCTTCTTTTTAATTACCAGGAGTTTCAGTTTCACTCAGAGGCGACCATATTTGGGCAAGAGGGCGGTTCACTTTCCTCTGATTAGGACAATGTTTACCATAAACTCATGAGGAAAGCATTTACTGAGGTCACAGATTAAGAGAAAAGCAGTGTTTTTTTCATCATAGACTTCTATGCAATCAGACTTACAGAGGAGTCGCCCCCTGCTGGCCATTGGAAGAATGCAGGTTAAAGGTACTGTTTATCATTACCCTACTAACCTTTTCACCACCAGGGGCCAGCATTTTGCCACTACTGAGTGTTTCAGATGTGTGCTCCTTTAAACTTTTAATATTTCTTTTCAGCTACTCCACATTTACTAAAGAGGGTCTGCGGTTATAAATAAGGATGTGTTCTTAATGAGTTACTTGTTATGGACCGGCCAAACAGGTCACTGTGCTCCCTGAACTGAATTCTGATCCACTTTTGGAAGTAAAAATATCAAACCAAGTGATACGATTTGGTAATCCATCCATCCATCCATTCGCTACCGCTTATCCTTTTCAGGGTCGCGGGGGGTGCTGGAGCCAATCCCAGCTGTCATAGGGCGAGAGGCGGGGTACACCCTGGACAGGTCGCCAGTCTGTCGCAGGGCTAACACACAAGGACAGACAACCATTCATACTCACATTCACTCACAGATTCACACCTAGTGGCAATTTGGATTATCCAATTAACCTATCCCCACAAACCAAATTGTGGGGACGATTTGGTAATGAAAGTGTTAAAAAGTCAAAATCGACTGCACTATAGTACCCAAGCTTAAATTAATTTTTGGATAAACAGTATCTTAGCGCAGTGATTCCAAAAGTGTAGGCCGGGACTCCCTGTTGGGTGGTGAAGATTTGGTGGGGCCCATGGGTTTTTGGGGTTTTTAAGTGGGCTGGTGAAGGATATAAAAGTGGCAGCATTCATCTCTACTATTTTTTTGTTGTTCTTGTTCTTTTATGTTTTTATTTAAATGAAAGAACCAAAGTGAGTTGCTCTGGTGCTGACCCCGTGACTCATCGCACTGCCTTGTGGTTCTGAGTGGTATTGCATGAAATTGCAGCCTTGCCCTTTTTTAACAACAGTTGATATCGCTTCAACGCACCACATGGAAGCTGTTACCTTGAACTAATTTTAGAACCTTTTAAACTATTTTCAAACATTGCAATAAACAATAAGAACCTTTCAAAAATAATAGTAAAAATTTTATTTAATTTTAAAGGTCAGCAGTATTTCAGGCGCAACAAGTAACGGAGGCATTGTGATATACTTTGAGTATTATGGCTGACAATAAGCTCAAGTTTTGGGCCAACATCAGTTTTTTTTTCAAGGGAATTCAGCAAGTCTCTGGCAAATGGGCAGACGATCAGTTATAATAGTGAAGTCCCAGGACCATCCCACAGATGCAGGCATACCTTTCACGATCAGGTTCAAACCGGATTTGGACGACATTGATCACAGAACTCGCCACACAATAGAGTTCAAAAAAATAAAGTTTAATGTTTATGTGCTGTATAACAAATAAAATATATTAGTGTTTAAAAAACAGGTGCATAACTAGGTGAAGCCTAATCTATCACTTTACAATAAACAGTGAGGAGAAGGGTGATCAGTGAGACGGCAGCTCAGACATGCGACAGTCACGCCAACAAGGCCAGTGTTTGAGCCGATCGGGCTGGGAAAAAACAAAACAAAACAAAAAATTCCCAAGCGATATATATATGTATATATGTATATAATTTTTTTTTTACAAGCCCAAGTCTTTGCTAGTTAAAACAAAACCACCTCATGGAGTTTTTGTGAAAGGAGAATGATGTCTTTAAATACAAACATGGTGCTCTGTGCACTAAAAGCGAGACAACACAAACATTTCCCACCCTGATGACAGACATACAGTTACTGAGCACAAAAAAGATGAATCCATATAAATGCAAATAGACTTATTACTTACATAAATATTGCATTGGCCTGTCGTTACGCCGAGTGAGACTAAAACTATCTGTAGAGGGGGGCAGGGTAAGAGTCTGACCAAAAACTGTCTGGACGTCATCATCATCATCATCTCGGACCAAACAGACATATTTACACAATGTGGCGAACACGTAAAAACACAGCGAACACTTAATTGTTATGTATCTACCTCTAAACAGCAAAAACACATTTGAAATATGCACCGATGGCCATCACAGGTGGATTAAACACTGTTAAGAGCTAAGGCTAACAACATTATCATCATGTAAAGCATGTTTTTTATATACCAGACACGTTCACGTGGTTGTATTTTTTTTCCTCAGTGACACTTAAAAGATTTCTTTTTCTTTGTTTTTAAATGTTTTTGCTCTACATACATAAACATTGTATTGACACCAAAATCTACAGCAGAGTTACACTCGACAAAGGAAAAACCCTGGTTTGAGAGATTAGGCTAGCACTATTTGTTATCACGGTACTATTTACAGACCCAGGCTGCTGCTCCACGCACAGCAGCGGCAAACAGGAGTTTTCCTTCCCCCCCAGCTGCTGTTGAAATTAAAATAAAAAAACAAAACCTGCAAACCTGCAAGATTTTAATTCTGTCTTCAGAAAATTTTTCCTTAACCCATGGGGCTGCTGGGAGCTTGTTGGATCTGTTCTAAAAAACCTCACAGGCATCTTTTTATTCCTGAAATACTCCCTGTTTGCAGATGCGTGGTTTTGGTTCAACAGCAGTGTTTTGCTAAATTACAAAGTGAAATGAACCAATTAGCTCGGCCTCTGGCATGCCAGCCCAGCCATTCTGCCAAGACGGATGACAGAGGTCCCCTGGTGCTACTCCACAACAGCTCTTGTACATCCTCTTTTTAAATTACCTCCCATCCCATAAATATACACAAGACAAGAGCGAGGCAGGGAGGATTAATCCCACCTCGCCAGTTTCCCTATTTGAAGTGAACGATAAAAAAATGAAAAACACAATAAAAAAATAGGAACTGCTACAGGGGCTGTATCTTAACTCAGTCTCCCTACAGTACTTACACCTTTGTTTCAAGTTACAGTATGCAGACACCTACGTTAGGATTGGGAGAGTGACGGAGGCTCAGAAGATGACACAAGCTAAACGCAGCTAAAATAAAAAAAATAAATACATTTAAAAAAAAAAAAAGCTTCTTGTTATTCTAAAAAGTTAGGCTTTGCTTCTAAAGTCATGAAAAAAATCTAACTTTATCACTTTTATCTTAAAATGCTACTTTAACATATTTTACAATAAAAAATTTTTACGTTTTCATGTTTGGTCATTTTTAGACTTTAGAAGGTTTATGGATGTCTTGTTAGCTTCTGTTTAGTATTACACTGATTTAGAGACACCCTGTATGTGTGTTGCTTTGAGCTAAATGCTAGTATTAGCAACTAAAGTGGTCACAGTGACATTAAGCCACCATCTTGCTAAAAAGCACTAAATACAAAAGCAGCTGAACGTGATGGGAAGGAACTAAGTGTAATTTATGTCATGAACAACAAAAACGTTTGTCTCAAAATTTGTGCTTCTTTATCTCCTTGTTATAGAGCTTTTTTTGACTTTATTCAGACTGCAAATGTCAAGAGATAAAATCTCTTCAGCATGACCTGGGTCTAACCCAGGGTTTCATTCCAGGAGGATGTGCCTAAAGCACTTTACCTAGAAGTCCAAGAGCTATCCAGGTCAAATGAACCAGCTCAATTCGCTTTTTTCGCTACTCTGAGCTCCCCCCAATTGATTGAGCTCCTTTGGCCCTCACCAGAACATAGGTGAGGGCAGGAACATAGATCTGCCGGCTGAATAGAAGCGTGGTGTTTCTTCTTTTTTTCTTCTCTTGTTGCTAGTCAGACTTTCTAAAAACTAAACTGCAAATGTCAAAAAAATTAACTAGCTGTGTAGATGTGCCCCCTTATTCATCTTCTGGGGAGTATGAATGTCTAAATTTGATGCTAGTCCAGAGATATTGACCAAAGTAGGTAACTGACTGACTCACTGAAATTCCGATTCCTACATATACTGAATAAAATACTCAGACACGACACATAAAATATTTAGCTATTTATCCTGAGTTTTGGCACAGATGTCATCGCCTTTAAATATTACTTTTATAAAGCGTTAACAACAATGAGGTGAGATTAGCCCAAAATTAGCTTTTGAAAGTCTACTTAAATCCCTCATTTTAAGGAACCTCCAAATGGGGTGTGGCCCTGTTTGGAATAATCAAATTTCACAAGTTTTTATTTTCCAAATTCTGAACAGATTTGAGCTAGCAGCCTGAACAAGGCCTGAGATTCGTCCTCTGGGGACCACGAATGTCTTTTCCAATTCATTTAGACTATAGAAAGTTTTCAAAAACGTGGTTGTTAAATATTTAATAAATAAATGCCAAATCTGATAACGTTCTCTTTCAGATTTGGGAAATATAAAGTGTTATCAAGAAGCTAAACTTACAGCACCATGGCAAAAGTTTTCCAGAAATTAGCTTTCCCCCCATCTTTGAATCTACGCGTGAGTTAAGATTCAGCCCCAGCATCACAGCCTGCACTCTGGCTGTCCAAAAAAAGCAGGAAAACCAACACCAAGGCAGAGGTAAAGAGGACACGAATGTCTGCAACAGATTACTCTTAAATTACAGGTACATCTAATGTGTACAACTAATCAACAGACAAAGACCAGAGAGCACTGAAGAACTTCTCAAAATGCTCTTTAGGTGCTTTGGCAGATACCTTTGAAAACAAAGAAACAAACATACTAAATCAAAGAAAAATAAATGCTATTCATGAGGCAACATTGGTTGTTAAGGCTCTACTGTGTCTGTGCTTGCTTAGTATCTATTGATGGATAGTAACTGCATACTGTCAAGTGTGAGTAGAATGAAGTGGGGCGGGGTACTAAGGGGGGGGGGGGGTCAAATGGTGAGGCGGGAGGCACTATGTGGAGTCTTCAGGCTCTGACTTGATGGTCTTCTTCTCTGCGTTCGTGGACGCCCGCTGTGACGTTCCATTTTCTGAAGGAAAAAGGAGAATGTCATCAGCAAAGAGCTTTATAATAACAAACAAGTCCTGCAGAGCAGTTACTGTAAAACACTTTTGTTGTATGTATCCTTCCATGAGCTTAAATCTTGTCCAAAGTGTCTTTGAGCAAGGCACAGCCTTTTAACTTCCTGCTCATTTGAAAAATCATTACATTTTTTGTATGAATATCATTTCAGGTTAGTCGCCATCACTAACCTATTGCTGGTGTTTTGGTCTCATCTGTGTTGCTGTTGTTGCTGTTGATGTGGTTGTGATGGCGCTTCAGTTCATTGGCTAGCTGCTTGCCCAGTGGGAGGTCGCCTTCCTGCATGTTCTGACTTACCACCCGCAAGTTTATTGGTCGTTCATCTGGAAAAGGTAAAAAATAAAGGCAAAAACAGTTAGCTTTCCCAATCAGTTTCTCAAAGAAAAGTGAGCTAAAGAACCTTTAAAGTACCTTAAACTGTTTTTTATAACTGCCCTCTTCGCCACTATTTTCACCAGGAATTTCAGGGAATAACAACCAATAGTGACATAAAAAATATTCAGTAAGCAACAGCCCAGTACAAAATGAAAATTTCACCTACTATCTCTGAGATTAAGCTAAAGTAAATCCACTGGGATAGAAGTCAACATCAGCCCAGATGTTTGATGTAACACCAGCTTTGTTTTACATGTTCAATATTCCCAGTGGCAACAAAATGAGTGTGTTTGTGTGTGTGTTAAGCTGCTGATCCCTCATGTTTGCCTTTTATTCGCCCCGAGAGACAAAAAAGAAACAAAGACGGAGGAGAAAAGGGTGGATGAGGGGAAGCTGTGACAGTATTTTCCACCACATTCGACTGCTCGTGCCCAATGCAGCTGTTATTTAGTTGTTTATATGCACATTAGCCTCCTGTCTTGGGATTGTTTTGCTGATATTTTATCATGTATAAGGTATGAATTTTACACACAATAAAAAGAAATGTGACATTAGAGCCAGATGACTTTGTCATTTTTGTAGCTATTTGCTAATAGTGCAGCTTTCAATCACACAACATGTGCTGTACTAAAAGATATGGCCTTTCATATATTTCCTGCTTTCTAAAGTTTCCATGCACTTTTTCCAAAAAAGGAGATAGAGTTCTGTTTTTGGGATAAAATTATTCAATTAAGCTGAAATAGATATAAAGGTCCTTTTCTTTTCTTTGGAGGGTAGACGAGCTTTAATAAGAAGAAGGTAAGCGAGGCATCGTAAAGATTTACTTCTGTCTGAGCCTGTTCAGCTGGACTTCATATGAAGTGTTTACACTGTCTGTGTAATCTCAGATGACTGTATAAAAAAGGCACTGCATAAACTTAGAGGACAGTGACACTGCAGCTTTTCACTTTCATTTTTAAGGCGGTGTCACACATAGTGTGTAAAATAATACATTTGCTGTTACAACTAACATATTCAGGTTTAAATAGTTTATCCAGAGACATTATAAACAGTGATGTTTGATGTAATCACAGTACATTAGAGTAAACTGTAAGCTACCTGACAGGATCATTAAATGTTCATCATCATAAATCTCCATCTCTGCCTGTCTGATTGTCTTCCTCACTTCTCTGTATGTGTCATTTCTCTCTCTTTTTGTCATGTTTCTTAAAAAAAAGTAAGTCTGACATTTATTTCTTCAGCATGTTGAGGATGTCCGCCTCTCGGCCTGTGACGGCTGTACCCCCTGATCATGAGACCCCAAATTAAATAAGCTGTTAAGAAAATGAATGCATGTTTCCGAAAATGTTTCACAATAAAAGCTTTGTTAAGCAACCAAATGTACTTTATACACTATTTGTACAATGCTGAGTTTGTACAAACAGTGTAATGCAGTGACTCTAACAAAGTCATTTACTAAAATTAACTAATTGATTAATATAACATCACTGCTTGATTACCAAATAAATATGCAGTAGACTGAGGTTAATTATACCCTTATAATGAGGTCTGCTATTATAACATGACATGACATACAGACTTCCTAGTTTTGGTTATTTTAGCTCTGCTAGAAAAAGTATATTTCGCAGACCAGCAGCTGCTCCAAGTGTTGCTTTTAGCCTGACTTTGCAAGGATGCCATGTTTCATCTAATCTTCCAGAAAATCTGCACAATATCTCAAAATATCCAGATGTTTTAGCTCAAACGGTCAGAAGCTGCAGTTATTTTCTTTCTTCTTTTCAAATTAGGTGAAACAGACTTGCCTTATTGGCCATACAAGTCTCCATTGCTCTTATGGAAATTTAAGGAGCTGGGTGCCATTAAATTATTGTGTAGGAAGATGATGAAATTAAAAGAGCTGTAGTCAAATCTCAAATGATGGAAAGCCAGGATGGACGCTGCATGTACCCCATGATTTAATCCTTAAGCCTCTACAGATAAATCAACTGTTTTATTGAAAGCCAACTTTTTAAAAACTATCTCAGCATCCACGCTGTTTAAAATTCCCAGCATTAACACTCAACATTTCTTATTGTTTTTCATTTTAAAAAATGCAAAAGAAGAGGTGCTTCTACTGAGCAGTTTGTTGTTAAATTTCAGGGTTTTATCCCAGTGGAATAAAACATAAAGGGGCAGAGAACGAGAGAATAAAAAGGAAACCTGCAGGAGAAGAAAAATGACAGAAGGGGGGAAGAAGAAGAAAATAAGAAAGGAGAGCAGAGAAGAAGAGGGGGAGGAGAGAGAGAGAGAAGTAAACAGCGAGAGAGAGATAGAGACGCCCCCCTCCAGGCAACTGGCTGGAGGTAAACAGGCGTGGGCGTGATAATTACAGGTGCATTGTGGGATTTGTGGGAACAGCGATATAATGAGCTGTCGGGAGTGGGTGAGGGAGGAAAAGGATAAAAATTAGATGAGGCCCGGAGGAGAAGTAAGATCCTGAATAATGATGCAACCCCCCCCCCCCCCCCCCCCCAACCTCTCTGTTTGAGAAATCGGAGTGGGAGCAAATGGAGATGAAGAAAAAATACAAAATAAAAGGTGACAGCTGCCACGGCAGCCGGGTGTGGAAAATCAGCACCTATAGGTGTTGTTTCCATCCACGCATCCTGTGACATTTATGACATGAAGTATGTCTGCAAATTACTTGGTGCACTCCAAGAATGTCGGCCTCTATTCAGCTTAAAGACCAACAAAGAGCAAAGATTTGGCTCAAAAACAAAACCCCAGCTGGGTGTTTTCTCTTGACTGGACACAAGGGGCAGCAGTGAGTCACTAAAACAAAAACAAAAACAAGAAAAGATGCAAGCCAAAAATGGGATATTTTTTTCTAGACTCAAGATTTTTGATCTCTGCTCATTAATCACAAAAAACTGACTGGGCGCCAGTTTAGCTCAGTGCGTTGAGCGGATGACCACATGCAATATGACTGAGAGCGGCCGGGTTCAACTCCTGAGATGTTTAACAAAAAAAAACGGACTGATTTATAGGAAGGGCAATATTTGGTGATGTGACTAGAAACTTTAAAAATATAAAAAGACGAGACGACAGAAACCCACTTAAACCATTTTTTTGAGTGTTGATTTTGCACAGTTTGTCCACCAGAGGTCCGGTGCAACTTAGGGTAAGCATGTTCTTGGATTGCAACAAACACAACAGCTGATCCATGCAAAGTCGATAAGAGCAAAAACCTGAATATCACATATTAAATCACTACACTGTTATCAGTTTTAAAAATCTGAAAATTAGCCAGGCAACTTTTGTTCAGTTATGTTTCAAAACGAAAATATTAAAATTACCAAGGAAAGACGTGCTGGGTGCTTTCTTTTAACTGGACACAGGGGGCAACATTGAGCCAACTATAACAATCGCGCAGGAATCTAAAAAGACTCGAACACGCCACACAAATATGAGGTTTATGTTTTGCTGAAAACAGATGTGAGTGACTTAACATGTTATTAAACTATTAGTATATTATTAAATTATATTTTTTAGCTCATAGACAGAAAAAATGCCCAGCATAGTCTCCATTTATTGGAGATTATCATACACTAAACATATAAACTACCAAGGAAGCTACAAAGGAAAAAAGCAAGGAAAAAAAAACACTAGGTTTTTTCTCTTGATTAGACACAGGGGGCACCAGTGAGCCAGCAACAACCAACAAAAGATACTAAAAATACTTGAAAAAGCCAAACAAATATAGAGTTTTTAATTTACTGGAAATCAGTTCTGGGTGTTTTTATATTAAAGGTTTGTTTTTGGCTGGATCTTCTTTTAGTGGATGCAGCCATAGATTTAAAAAAAAAAAAGAACATTTCCAGTGAATGGCAAGGGGTAAAAACAATCAGGTCAAAGTTACTTACTCTGAGATTTACTCCTTTTGCTTCCAACTGTGATTAAGACCAACAACAACTAGCAAAAGGTGCTAAAAATACTGCAACAGAGTGGAGATTTATGCTTTTGCGGAAGCCGTCATGGGCAGTTTTGCATAAAAAAAGCTTTTCTTCTGCTAATATGTGACAGAAAAACAGATTTATGGTTTACTGGAAGCGGTTTGGGGCTCTTTTTTTTTAATATTCCTGAGTTTCAGTTTGCTTTCAGAGTTGCATCTAACCTCATTATTCAGTCAGGATCGTCTTTCGCACGTCCTGGGAGATTTATTACTAGATACTAATATGCTTCAAGAGAAATGTTTGGTAAACTTCACAGAAACATTTAAATGCCAGAGTCCTTTAACTTTATGATCACACCTTAAACGTTGGATTGACGGGTTTGGAGTCAAAAGTATTTTCTCCTTGCACAAACCAAAGCGAGGCATCATAAAAATTTTAAGAGACTCCACCTTTTTAAATTCCTTTGTTGTGTAATTTTAATTGTGTTGTTATCGGCTGTACTGACAAGTATGACCTCTTACTGAAGAGGTGTGCCTGTTGCGACCAGAAATGTTTTGATAAGTTCAGGTTTCCGCTGATAAGCATCAAAGACGACGGGATTTCATGAGGGCCGTGGGTGGTTTTTATCTTCATCCCTTTTTAAAATGTAGCCTCTTTTCCATGTCACATTTGAATTCATTCCTTATGTTTTTGTAATAGTACATATCTAACAGTGGGGGTGAAACACGCCTCTGTTAACGGCCGCCCTACCTTGGCTGTCTCTGCTGGCGTCAACGGCTGCGTTTCCGTTGGTGTTCTGTGCATTGTTGAGGTACTTTAAGGCGGCGGGGGGGATCCTCCAGTCCAGAGCCTGGAGTCGTTCCTGGACAGCGGCATCCTGCAGGATCTCCATCTGCCTCGCCAGCAGACGCTCCAATTGCATCTGGTGGACACAAACAAAGAGCAGTCAGATATGAACTGTGGGTAAAAATATCTTCTGCAGTCTCTCGATCAGGGGTCTCCAACTCCAGTCCTCGAGAGCTACTGTCCCTACTCCAACACAGTTGAATCAGATGGTGGAATTACCTCTTCAGCATGCCATCAAGTTTGGCAAAGGCCTGGTAACAAGCTATTCATGTGATTCAGGTGTGTTGGAACAAGGATGCATCTAAAAGCTGCAGGACAGTAGCAATCGAGGATTGAAGTTGGAGACCCCTGTGCTAGATGTTAGAAAATACAAGCTTTCATATGAAGATGTGACTTTCACCTCTCAGTAAGACTGTGATAAATGGATCTGCTGAGACATTATAGGTAGATAAAAAAGTGGATTCTGAGCTTTACTGGTCTTTAACAAGTAAAAATACAAACTAGTACGGTTCAGAGGTGCACGTAAAGACCACCTTGAACGTGAGAACAAACAAATTTAAATCCAGTTCTTGGTTTAAAAATCTTCAAAGAAACTTTTAATCAAGTACCAACCACAATGTGGACTTTGTTCCAATGTTATAAAATAAACAAAAGAGGAATTCAATGCACCTTTAAGAAATAAAGGACATTTTAAGTGCAAATTACTTGTAACTGTTGGATTAGGATTACAAGTAATCTCTAAAACAAAAAAGAAACAGTGTTAAATCCAATAGATTTGGGCCTCATTCTTAAATTTTAGACCTTTCATAATTAAACATAATTAGCCTTTTTACATTTTAAAATATAATCAAAGTATCAGTTTAAGTTTAAATCTTCATTAAAGTAGGAGTTAACGCATAATGGCAGGAATTTTTCACTATAAATTTGACCTTCAGTTATTGCTAATACCAACTACAGAAATAATGACTCAAGTAAATACAGTGACACTCAGACCGTTGGGGAAAAGGTCATGGTCACACACACGGGCGTTTCCAGGATTTTCTCCAGGCACAAAAACCAGTCGGTGGAGGTGGGGAGGCTCCGTGGGAAATAAAAAACAAACCAGTTAAAACTATTTAGTCGTGGATAAACTTACTGCCTTCATAAATGTGCATCAGGAGACATCGCTGCCCTCTAACAATATAGCGGCTCGCCTGAAGCATGAGATTTAACGGCGAGCTAACCCAGTGTTTTAGTTTACTGAGTGGTAGAAGTTAAGAAAACATCTCACACATAGGGAGTCGTGAACAACAGGCAAAATGAACTCATTTATTCTTCTCAACTTAAAAAACTTTTTTTTTGTTGTTGTTGTAAATTTGCTTTCATTGCATATTATTATGTGACTTGACATTTGTAATATTTTGTAAGGAGGACAACACAGATTTTCCTTAAAAAGAGAATCAACACCTACAATCGCTGTAACTTCCACACATGGTTGCTCTGGTATAATTATAGGTGGGCACCAAGGCCACCCCAGCTCCCCCTCTTTAGCTACACCTCTGCATATAATTGCTAAACAAGCTGTGAGAGCACGAAGAAGCATCTGAGGTTAAACCAGTTTTACCTTCATACACAGATTAATTGATACATATGAATAAATCCTTTAAAATCCACCGATTTTTGCTGAATTTTATTCTTTTTGATAAATGCAGTGTCTTAATTTCAAAGTTATTACGTTCTAGTTTCTGATATTGTACTTATTTAACATGCAGGTTAAGTAGAAAAGAGAGAAAACGCTTTCTGAGGGTTTTTTTGCTTCATTTATAATAAATAATACCTAGAGGATGACTATGAAGCACGATGAAGATTTCTAGATCCTTTTTTAATCCTGTCATCCACCCGTGTGAGGGTTCAGACCTGTAAGGTTCAGGGCATGTGCGATATATCTGAACTGCTTTGAGGTTTGACCTAAATCCGAGTGACCTGACTGAGGGTAAACTTTTGCCCCCTGCATCTGCCTCTTGGGTGCGTTAAACCAACCCGGGGAAAGAGCTTGAATTTACAAAGCAGGAAAATGACCTCCTTAAATGAGCTTCAGCGAAGTGAAGTCTGACAAACAACAGCGCAGCGTGGTTGCTGTCAGTCGGCACATCTCTGTCACTTTAAATTACTGCAGGACACGTCCATGCACGGAGAGACAAGCAGCAGTTCAGAGAGGCCTGCCGTGCGAACACAACTGTGAAATCTCTTCTTCTCCTGAATGCTGTTTGTGGAAATCACATCAGCGTGACGGGTGTAACAAACACTGAGTGATCAGCTGGAGTACATATACATTAGGCCACATGTGTTCACACAGGGAGCAGGCGCTGAAATGTTTTCTAATGAGTGATCATAAAGCTGTCCTCCTACACTCCGGCTCTAATTATGAACAGCAGCAGCAGCGGCGTGGAAACCAGTGAAGAGTCTAACTAGGACTGCCTCAAACATCTGGCGACATGGTGAGGAACGACAGTCGTTCCAATAAGACAACTCTGGGCGATCAACCTCAAAAGACATCCAGATGAGGAAAAGAAATACAAAGTGCTGATGTCTGCTCTTAGGAAACAGCCTTTTTGAATGATCACCACTGCAGTAGATTTAGCCACTTTTTTATAAACTCTTTAGGCTTCAAAATAACAGCTGCTTCTCTGGAATTGAGATGGCAAGTGTTTGTTATGGCTACCTGCAGATTTCGTCCAACGGTTTCCTCTCCTTTCGACTTGGCGCACGCCAGTTGCTCCCTCAGCATCTCCTGTCGCATGTGGATGGCCTGCAGCGCCTCCTGGATGTCGAAGAAGTTCTCCTGTTGGTGTGACAGACAAACACGTATACATGTTTTGGGTTTCCATTTTATTGTTTCTTTAAGATTCATTTGAAGGTTCTGGTTGGTTCTCAGAGCCAAGAAGAAATTGAGTTTCTCTCAGTAGTCAAGAAAATATGGTGTTTTAGTATGAAACTACAAATCTCAACCCTGCAACTGACAGCTAACATCTTGGTGAAGTGTCAGTCACACAGGTAGAGTATAATGAAGTCAGTGTATGTGCAGGTAATCCCCATGAGCCGAACTCTTTAAAAGCTGCTCCAAACACACAAATAGTTTTTTCTACTCATGGGTTTTTATGATGTCAGTAAGAGGGAATTCCTTATATGCTCCACCCACCTGCTTTTTAAATCTTCTGTTTGGGAGAGGTAGCCAATCAAAAGAAAGTTGGCTTGAAGGGGGAGGAGCTAAATCAACGAGGCTCAGTATGATATAAAGATGGATTATTTTAAACTGTGATTCATGCAAAGCTACCTTAGGGGAATATTTTCAAAGCACGAAGGTGTTTTTTGAACTGACATCCAATTTGTGGCTGATATTTTTTAAATAACATTTAACGGTTAGTTTTGTTTCACCCTTCACTGAGCACATGAAACTGTATACAGCAGAGCAACAGAGCAGCAGGTCAAAGACAAATTTCTAAGAATTTTTAGAGGTTAAATTTGCACAAAATACACTGACGCTGTTCAAGGCTTGTTCTGGTATTTAAAAATGATAATATTAATGAAAACTCCAGGCAATATAGAGAACATTTTAATAGAAAAGAACAATTAAACAATTAAAATAAGAAAACAATATCATTTCTGGAGGCGGATTTTATTAAAATGAATAAAGTCGCTAAGAAGCGTTTTACTCTGTTATTAATTAGTTTGAACTTATTTTGTCAACATATAAATAATTGCAACTATTTTCTTTCACGTTACAATTTAAAAACTAATTAATAACACACTAATAAAGCTTATTTATTTAAAAGAAGAACTAGTATTGCTGCTATTTCTTGCTACTTATTTTGGTTATTGGGTTTATCAAAGCTTACACAATACAAATTCCTTTGATTTGTTTATTAACAGACTCGGGGGAATTTTTTCTCACTGTGGATTTCTGCAGAAATTCCCCCATCTTTAAGAGATCAGAGTAGTTTTTGTGAGCAGGTGTCGGCTTATCTGCAGCTCCGAGGTCCCAGCCGAGTGTGCGTCCGCCACATGTTTTCGATCAGAGGTCTACACGCTGAGAGGAGCTATTCAAAGACAACTCTCTCAGTCAACTGTGTCAAGAGAGGAGCACTGAGAGTCCTTTGTACTCTATTCAATGGTGATGCTGATTCGCCCTTAATGTTCCTGAAAAAGTCTTGCAGAGGAGCTCCAGCTGGCCACATCTTTACATTTCACACATTGTAAATACTGAAAATTAGCCAGCAAGGCAGTTCCGGTCATCATGTTTTCAAATAAACTGGTGAATTTAATGAATAGGAAACATTTCGTAGGGATTACTTTCTCATTTTAAAATGACTGTTTGGTAGAAGACAACCCCTGAGGGGTCCAGAAACTGTTCAGAAGCTATTCAGGTTGCAATCAGTTAGGACAAAACAAGTTAAAACCTTTTATTCCAACAAAAAAAATGGATCTTTCCTGAATTTCTCATTGCCTCTTCCTGTTAAAGGGTGGTTCTTTCTCCCCACAGTTGCCAAGTGCTACTAATATTGGATTATGTGATAGCTGAGGTTCTTTCTGGTTCTTCTGTAATATTTTAGGGTGTTTAAATTACAGTATGAAGCACCTTTTAAATATTAAAATCATGTCAGATAGTGATTTTTGGATATCAGTAAATTTTAAAATCGAACAAGGAAAACTAATGAACACCATGGAGAGTCTGAGAAGCTTTTTTAGCTTGGAGGAACACTCCAGAGTTAGGACAGTCTCTTGATAGTTTAAAGGAAATAGAGACATCTCAGTAAAGCCCAAAAATATTTGACAAATGTTGAAATCAAGACGCAAATTGAAAAAAATCTGACCATACCTCTGTTTTAATTCTTTTAGGTGACGGCTCGTCTCGGTCTCCACAGCGAGACCTGCAGAGAAAAGTCATAATGCACACATGTCAGTTCCATTGCAACCACTGACATCCAGTTTTTATGCCGAGAATTCGCTGAGCTGACAATTTACCTGGGGAAAGCTTTTTAAAAATGAAAGCATCACAAACGCCAAGAAATGTGAACACGTGATTCATGATGGGCTTAGACAGATGGTCACATGTGTAGTCCAAACACTGTTGGCTCATTTTAGCTTTAAAACCAAACAACTTAAATCTGAAGTCGGCTTCAGTAAGGAAAAGGGGCTCTTACTTGCTGGTGCGGTAGGTGTATTTGTAGGTGACCTCCCTGGAAATCTGCCGGGCGAGTCCGAACAGCTCGTCGCGGCGTGTCAACAGAGCCATGTCCCTCATGCAGAGCTGTGCCGCCGCTTCGTTCACCGTCAGCTGTGGGACACACACGTACAGATAAATCAGGTTACACAGGAAGACCCCCACAGGACAACATTAACCAGAAAAATATGCGTTCACCCACTTCGTGAAGCGTCAGGTGCTTGCCGTCCCTCCTCTTGGAGTCAAAGCGTCCATAGATGGCGCTGTACTTCCGGATCTCCTCCTCCCTTCGCGGATCATCATCGCTCATTTCAAAGATGTGTCCGATCATCTTTCCTAGCTTCTTGTTGTTCTTCAGCTGCTCTTTCACCTCAGCCAGGTCCGCCTTTGGGAGGCCAGGCGCCATTCTGTCCACACACTCCATGACCGACTGGACAGCGGCTGCGTCCAGAGCTTCTAAAGCCTCTCTGGGCGAAGATGGGGAGCCGAGGTCTGACGGAGACAGGCTGTGCTCGCTATCATTGCTGTGGCCCGACCAGAACCTCACCTCGCTGCTGCCCTGCAGTGGTGATCCGGCCGACACTTTGTCCCTTGCCACGTCCAGCTTCCCCGGGTCAGAGCAGGCGGCGGCGATGGCTTTGGGCATCTTGACGCTGGCGGTACTGGCGCGGTCCTGAGCGCTGAGCAGCGTGGGTGAGCCCTCGGGCAGTTTGTACACGGGGATGCTGCACACGGGCAGCGAGGTGAGGGGCTGGTTAAAGATGGCGGGGTTGGTGACCCAGTCTCGCAGTGCCTTCTGCAGGCGGCGCACGTGCAGTGGCTTGCTGGCCATGCCGACGAGGGCCATGATCTCCAAGAACTCCTCCTCGCCGGCCTCGCAGAGCTGCTGCACGTCGTCACCGCCCTGCTGGATGAAGGCCTCGTAGTAGTAGAGCAAGTTTGCCCGCTGCAGGATCCTGTAGAGCTGCAGCTCACCCAGGGTTCTCGGCAACACCGCTGCCATACCTAAGAGACGACAAACAGAAGGCCAAAGGTCACTCAGGCACTAAGCTAAGCTAACAAACAGTCACACATGAGATATTGATCTGAAAAAAAAAAAAAATACCACGATTGGATGAACAGTTATTATAACCTATTAATATAGTGGGAAGATGAATGTGTGGAGGGCCAAAAGTGCCAAATCCACCCCCCACCTCCAAATTGAAGGTGCCAGATAAATATTGCAAAACTAATAACGATTGAGGCATTGATCCAAATAATAATAAATAAATATCAGCAATTAAATATGTTATTTGTGATGATTTTTATACTGTATTATTTACATATTATTACTAATTGGTTCAGTTGTACGGAGGACTGACACTGTCAAAATTAAAAAGAAATAAATAAAAAGAAATAAAAAACAATAGAAAAACAAATAGTGAAAAATAATATATAAACAGAGGCATTAATACAAATCAATATATTTTCTTTCTTTGTTTTTTCTGGTGAAATTTAGTTATAAAAGTGCCACCATTTAGATTATACTCTGTAAAATGTGTGGGTATAATAAGCTAAAGCTACACCCTGCAATTTTACAGTCAATAATTTGTGTTTTTTTTTCTGCTTTATTTGTTTGTTTAATTTTTTAAAAGCATTCTCCAATTGTTGTTGAAAACTGTAAATAACCACTGAAATACAATCCCCCCATTTATTTTTACTTTTGGCAATTTTAGACTTCCGTACCAGGAAACAATCTTCCTTAATCTTAATCTTCCATAAGATAACAATAACAGATTGTGGTAGTTCTCTAAGATCGAGTCGTTGAAACGCTTCAGATGTAGAAATGTCAAATCAGTCACGTTCTGACTGAAATCCTCCTGCTGAGTGCCAAATGGTGAGAAACACCAATTTGCCCTTTAAGGAGAAAACAGAAAGGGGGAAAAATGATGCGCTCACATGACACTAACTCAGTGCTTTGTTAAGATCATCAACAGTCAATCTCAACAAAGCAGGAACATGTGAATTTCTCTCAATGAGCAGACACTAAAACTGAAAAGAGAGCATGAGGACTTTTGACCTTGGAGACAAAAAACGGAAGTCAAGTTTTTCACTTGAATCTTCACAGCTGAAGAATGTGAAGATGAAAAAAAGAAATGTAAAAATAAATATGCAGTTTTTACTGTTTTCACTGGAGGCTCCATTGCTCATCTGAATTAGCTGCTGTGAGCTGACATGGAGACACATTTCTAAGAACAATGCACAGGAATTATATTTGGACTGCACTTGTTATCCTTGGCATGTGCAGGGTTCCTGTTTATCAGGAGTCCACAGGTGCGTGGATAGGTGAAATCTGCCTCCACTTTTCCGCCAGAAACCACAAACAGCTTTCGCTTTGCCCTGCTTTAACTAACCTACGTCGATCCAAGTGTCTCAAATAAAGAAGTAAACGTTAAAACCAAAGAAAAGGGCAGAAATGAAGTGAAATAATAATTATGAACAACAGTAGTCCAGTAAAACTACTAAAACCTACAACTGAAATTTACTTACTAAACATCCAAAACACAATCAAAAAACAAGGTAAAATCATAATTAACAGCAGATGCGGGTGCGTAGGCAGCTCATTTAGTGTTTTTTTTCCAAATATCGTTGAGCTTCTGTGCCATATTTTGCTTGAATGAACATTATTATTGGTTTTAGTTGATAGCACTGCATCAACCCAATCCTGGCTTCTCTATATTCGATCCCTGTGTGGTTTACAATTAAAATTCAGGGAGACATCACTGAAATGTTGGCTGTTTTCAGCCTCTGATCCTCCGGTGAGTCCTTCTCCTGCTCCAAAGTGGAGACTTGAATCTACAGACCAATGCACGAGCAGATAACTCTTGTATGTAGCATTCATACAACACATGTAGATAGATGGAAATCTTTACTGGAACACGTGTAAGATTTAACTCCAGTGCGTGGAGGAAATTTGAACTTGATCAAATGAGTGTGGAGAAAACACGGTGCACATGTTGGTGATCATACCTGGATATGGTCTAGCATACTAATAAAACAGACACATCACAGGTAGGTTGCTACAACCTGCCCATCCAGCATACAATATCTGCACTGAGAAGGTACAAGAAATATATACGTTGCAACAAAGTATTTATTGCATTGCATTATTTATTGCAATTACAATCCTGTCAACAATTACAATCCTGTCATGCCCTTTGCGTTCTTGTGTATACACATATATACACACAACAGTGGTTTGTTTTCTCTGTCTGAAAGCTATAAATCACATGGATATAGCTTTAAAAACTGGGAAAACAGGAATTGTGCACACAACTGTGTAAGTGTTATAACACATTTTTACAGGGCTGTTTAAGTAACGTTGTTATTTTACTGTCAGTTTACTGTCTTTTTAATTTTACTGTTATTTTAATCTTTTATTGTTATTTATTACAGACATTTTAAGTTCTTGTTTTGTAGTTTTTATTTTAAAAAAAACAACTTTTTCTTAACTTTAGTTGTTTTTTCTATTCTAATTTGCCCTCTGAGCTCGCCTGCCAAAGCACTTTGCAAACTCTGTTCTCAAACTTGTTAAACTTGTACAAAAAATGTCATTTTTAAATTGCTGCTTTAGCTCTAAATGTGGGTCTACAAACATCTGTGAATCCCTGTGAATAAACGTCTTCTGCGGGCCCACTCGCCGTCCTTTGAGGACGACGCTCGCTTGGCCTTTAATTTTAAAGAAATGATTGAATCTCGTCACTTGCCATCTCAAACTGAGAGAAAACAGGAGAGAAGCTCAGAAACTGGCTTGTTTTTCGACTCTCCCTGTGTGCATGTGAGGCTCTGCGGAGGCCTACAGCTAACAGAGGAGTGGCAGTCAGCGAGCCTGGGTTACTGGGAGGACCACATGCCTCTCTCCACCCCTGCAGGATGTGTAGGTGGTGGGCTCGCCTCGCCCAGAATAGGCTCTGAGAGCCTCAGCCCAGGGAGCCAGGGAGCCAGGCAGGCAGGCGTCGAGTGAGCAGGGAGAAAGACAAAAGCTGCCTAAGACAGAAAACTGAAACCATCCTCTTTAAAATACGTGGATTTATTCAGTCTACACAGATATCAGAGATCACTGGCACTCAAGGTGACCTCCAGAAGAGCTCCTCTAACTCAGTTTCCTTCTATAAAAACGAGTTTTAGGCAAACAACCCAATAAATGGAAAAAAAAAATAATTTTTAAAAAAACGGAATCAGACAACTTTTGAAACTTCCACTCCACGTCCTTATCTTCAACTCACAAATTCTGTTTAGAATAACAACTTTTGTAGCATCTACACAAATGACCAACTGAATAATAACAGTGTCCCTCAGCAAACCTGTAAACATGTCTAGACTAGAGGAAAGATGCCTCCTTTTTTTTCTTGTTTCTTCCAGCTGCAAACAGGTCAACGTGCTTTCTGATTGTAGAAATCTCTCCATTTAACCAAAAAATAAAAATAGTCTTTCCTGGAGTGACGGTTGGAAAAGGAGGAACGATTACGGGCGGTAATAACAGGTAATTTAAGTTCACAGGTCTGCATCACATTCACTATAAAACTTTTAAAAAATGTGGATATAACGTGTGATGTGAAACTCGAGAAAGGCTTGTTGTTTCCTGAGCACAACTTCTCAGTGCGCTCGCTTTCCATTTATGTCACCTCAAGAGTTTACGTTAGCCTTTCCTTACAACTACGGTGGCTTTAACAGAAAGTAATGACGCGGCAAAAAACAATCACTGTGTCAAAGCAAGAGTAAAATTTCACATGAAAACGTGACTGTTTCCAGTCTTTCAATGACAAAAGGTTTGTTTATTTAAGCTCAATGTGAACAAAATGTGACAAAAACTGAAACTAAATGAAGCTCGAGTTCACAAAGAACTCTTGAGCTTTTGTTTTAGCGCTTACACAAGCTTCTTATCTTATGAAAACAGCAAAAATGACTGATCTTAATGATTTGGTTCATTTATGATTCAAAACATCCTGATTTGGCAGCTTGCACACAACATTTGATTTAATTCTTGGAATAAGGATGTTTTTTTCTTTCTTGAAATGTTATTATTTAGTACTCTGAGAAAAGGTGCAATAAAAACCTGAGATTTTTAGAGTAATTTGGCTCATTCAACTCTGAACCTGCAGACGCTTCAGAGCTTTTGCTCGTCTGCGTGTGAATCTGTAGGCGAGGGATTTTTGCTTCTGGAAGTTTTCTGGTTTCCGCCTGTATTCTGAGTTCTATTAAAACTGGATTTGGCTGCAAACAGGTGAACAGTCTGTGAGCACAAACTCAGTCTCAAAATCATCCTACTATCAGGTTATTATTAGCTTCTTTAAAAAGCCTTTATAGATTGGGGATCTTGAATAGAAACCCTGAAAAAACTGCCCGCTGCTCCCAGAAACAAGTTGGCAGACTGTCCGATGGGCACTACTTAAAACAAACAAACAAAAGAGTTTGGTTTTACACATTACTTTCCATTTTTATCTTGTAACATCTACCAGGTCACCCAGGTCACCCATCTAGGGATAGTGTTCAGTGAGCCTTCACCTCTTTTATGAAATATTTGCCTTTCTGGAAAACAGAAAATCCTCTTTGACTGAAAGGTAACAACATCCAATTTCTTTACCCAAAACAAAACCCAACCTTAATCGTAGACTAGTCTCTGAAGTTATTCATTCCCAGTTGCTGCTTTTCTGTCTTCTTTTCTGTCTTATTTGGAAATGTGCCATCGGTTAACTAGGCTAAACTAGCTTACATCCTGATCCTGAACACAAAGCCGAAAACCAGCCCAAAGAGCACTTTAGCGATTCTACGAATGAAGGAGGTACAAGCAGAAAAGGGCGGCTACGATGCTGCGTGCTGTACTTTTGAAAATAAAGCTCTGGCTGCTTGGTTCGGGAGTTCGTCTAGGGAAAACGGCATGCTCGACAGCTTTTTTTCTATCTGCCTCTCATGCAGATAACTGAGGAACTTACCATAACTGTTTGATTAGTAACTGTAATGTGGTTACAGTTGTGTAGCACTGCCCACTTGGCCTAAAGCAAAGCTTTCTGAGGAGCAAATTCTCACCATGTGACTGTGACCAACCAATCAGGCATTAGGCCAGAAGAAGCACTGTAGCAACATCCCGCTGTCCGCATGTGATTTGCTGATACATGTACCAGTTTATTCATGTGTTTTTTAGTAAATGTCGGCCTCTCTGTTCTGTTCAAGACTTTTTCAAATTGATTAACCTGAAACCATGCAGCAACTCATTAATGATGACCCTGCGGTTGCAAATGGATAATCTCAGACATGCTCTAGGCTATGAACTGGGAATTTACCAATTTGACCCTTGTCCTACATCTATCTGTGCTTATATTAGCCTAACCATACCTCTGTAGCCACCCACCAGGTAGAACAAAAAAACCCTAACCCTGAAAACATTGCTGGTATTTAGCTTTCTGTGTTTGTTTGCATGCATGGACGTTAAACTTTAATGTGCGCCCGGTTAAAAAAGCCTCACTGCTCATTTAACTCTGAATGTTCCAGTGTTTGTTAATTTCAGTTCAAGTCAATTTTAAAGCCAAATCACACCAACAGTTGTAAGGTAAAGACCCTACAATAACGGAGAGAAACTCCAAGAATCGGACAACTCCCTATGAGCAATCACTTGGCGACAGTGGGGAGGAAAAACTCCCTTTTAACAGGGAGAAACCTAAGGGATTCCTCCTGAAGGAGCGTTTTTACCCAGAAATGGCTAGCAACATCAGATTTATTAGGGGCTGTCTCGAGTTTTGAGGGCTTTACTAAAAAAACATTGTCCAGGCTTGCATTATTTTTGCAACACGCCACACTCATTTGTTCCCATGGGTTCCCCCCTTTTTTGCATTTAAAATAATTTACTTCACAAGCATATAGGCTGAGCTGCTCTCATGTGTTGAGGTCATTTTGTTGAGTAAAGGTCTCCCTGTGTTTGGCTAACCTATTTCATGGGCTCACTTACTTCTGAAAATAGCCTCTATTTGCATGTCTACGTATTTCTGATATGATCATTATGTTTCTGGGATAGAATGAACCCACATTTTGAGCCTTTAGAATTGACCCCATTAACCCCCACATACACATGCTTTTTTTCTCTAAATGTTGGTTTAGGAAATGGAATATTTGAGGATAAACTCATTATTGTTATTATTTTTCAGGTCCACTGTTAAGCATGTTGCACACCCCACATAACTAACATATAAATTAAGTTTCATTTTCTGATGAACACGAACGCCTCTCCTATCATTTTAGCATTAATGATAAAACCACTCATCCTCCTTCAGATGCTCAGGAGGCACTCGCCAGCCTAAGACGGGTATTTACCACCATCTTAGCCCCACAGATGCTTCATTGTTAGACTGATAGGTTGGAAAAAGTGGCAAAAAACAAATAACATTGACTGTGAAAAGACCCAACCCTGCTAGATCATCATATACTCAGGTGTTTTACTCATCTGTTCCTTGGCATTAAACTGCTGTGACTTAAATGCAGCAAAAGCTGTAAAAGTTGAACAGTATAGGATGATTTCTTTGGGGTTTTCTCGGTGATGTAAGATAGTAAAATGAATACGAAGCGTGCCTTCTTTCAGAAAAAAGAGAATAACCACCAGATGAACTAACAATGAAATGATTAGAGGAGTTTTCTTGTTCAATAAGTGTTTTCAGCAGCAGAAGGTTATCTGTCCCTCTACACTGCTGTGTGCCTACAAATAGAAACACTGAATTCATTCACTCCACTTCAGTTCCACTTGTTGTCAATTCTTTCAACCATCTGCACAAACACTCCCAGCCATCTTACTCTAGTTTCATCACAGCAGGCGTATGTGTGTGTGTGCGTCTGTGTGCGCGAGGATGATGAATGCGTGTGTGTGAATGGCAGAATCTTAAGTGAAGTCCTGCTCCACAAAAGCGAGTTTTGCCAGTTGGATCTTTTCACCTGGAGAAACGAGGCGTGCGCTGCCACAATGGCACACACACACACAACACATGTACACGCATTCATGATGAGTGGATTTCCAGGTGAAGTGCCACGCAGAAGCAGCAGTCCTCCCTCAGCGAGCTGAGAAATCCTTTGATTTCACTGTGATTCAGGAGGAAATTCCCAGAACTACTGTTTGATATCATCACCCGAGCGGCCTGGAAACCATCAGCTCATCTGCCAGACTGTCTGGGATGTTACTCCAACCCTTTGTGAAAAAAGAGCCACTCAAACCCGGCATTCGCTCCAGTGATGAAGCAGCTAAAAACGGCACAAAATGACGCACAATACATCGGAGATCCTCTCGCTCTTTCCTCAAATATTCCTGTAGCAACTTGTCCGTTGACACTCTCGTGACACTCTCCGCAAACCCACCCACCCTGCATAGGATGCTAGAAATTTGGATATAAATGTTTATTTAGAGGCATTCCCATCCCGTTTTTAAAAAAATAAATAAACGGTTTCTAATGGACTGGCGCTTTGGTTTGTGTTTACCTCCCGCTCATGTGGATATTATTATCCCTACAGTGTTATAACACAGGCAGATAGTTTTGCTACAGCGCGTAAAAATGACTTTAGAGCTGTTTTTACGTCCCCTCGTAGAATTTTTAAGCTGACTTTAAAGCACATGCAGTAATGTCTGCAAGCATTTCCAAGAAAATAAAAAATAAAAATCATAAAATGTGTCTTTGCAAAACATTTCCAATCACCATTATTATTATTAGCAGCAGCAGCAGCAGGTTACATGCACGGTCACCGTCTTTAATTGAGCCTACCTGGTGAGTTTTTGCCCCCCTCTGGTCCGCCCTGGTCCGGTTCCTCGTCTTCCCTTTCTTCTTCTCCTCCTCCTTCTTCTTCTTTTCACACTACCCCTCCTGAGTGTCAATTTGCGCACAAAGAAACCCGCAAAGGAGAGGTCCCGCAGCAGCAGCGAAGTGCGTAAAATTCAAAAGAGAGGAAAAAAAATCTAAATTCAAAAGACGAATAAAGACAAGAATTATCTCCAAGGCGCACACAGACAAAAAGAAGCGCGCCTGCTTGTGTTTGCGTGCTCAGACTGAGCCACTCTCCTCTCCTCTCTGTTTCTGGAAACTTTTCTCTCTCGACTGCCGTTAAGAGAAAGGAGGGGAAAAAACCGCAGAATATGAGTAAAAAAGCCGCTGACCTTCGTGCGTCTTTCGGTGCGTCTTCTTCCTCCTCCAAAGTGTGTGTGAGTGAGTGTGTGTGAGTGTGTGTGTATGTGCGAGGATGATGAATGCGTGTGTGTGTGAGTGTATGTGAGTGAGTGTTTGAGTCCTCTCCCAGCGTCTCTCCACTCCCCCTTCCGCACCGTCAAGTCAGACGCGGTAGTGCGATCCTGCGCTTCCGCCTGCGTTTACGCAAAAAAAAAAAAAATTAAAACACAAGGTACTGGGTGAAGGTGCGGGCGCACTTCTGAATGGAGGAAAAGTGGGCGGGAAAAGAAAAGAAAGAAAGAACACGTTTAAATAAGAGCTGCAAAAATGTTGGATGTTTTATGATTAATGGATCTGTGAGGTATAAACGATGACAGGAGAAGCTGTGGTGAGCCCTAAAAAAGAAAGAAGAAGAAGAAGAAGCACTAACGTGTTCTCTTCAGATTGGTTCATTTACAGCATTTCTTTATCTGGTGGAAAAACTGAGACGTACTGTTGAAATCGCAGTTTTTCTTCTATTAAGACATCTCAGGGATTAAACTGGATTAAAGATAATGTATGCAAATGACCAGTGAACATGAGTGCAGGGGTTCCTCTGCTTGACTAAAACGTCAATCACATCAGTGACCCTCCATGGCGGACGTAACAGGGAACCAGATTCCTATTTTAAACTATTTTACTGAAAATAGAACCAGGGAGTGTTTTTAAAAGTGCTGACATGCCTGAATATTCAATCATCAATAACTCAGACGTTTAACAGTCACAGAGAAACTGCACAACGTGTTCAGACTGTTTGACTTTAAGCACAGACAGCGTCTGTAGTTTTGCAAAACTATGGAAAAATGCAGAAAAATTAAATTAAATGAAAGTAAAAACGAAATAAATAAGTAAATAAAAAACTCTATTAAACGTTCACTACATACATTAAACTGCCATAAAGAGAGCTTAAATCAACTCAAACAGAACGACGCTTTTATTTTGCCAGCTCTTCCTGTCTGACGCGTCGTGAGCGCGCACGGCTTGATGCGGCAGCCGCAGAAAGTGGGATATTCCGCGCGGTTGCCACAGAGCCTCTCTCTCTCGCTCTCTCTCTCTCGCTCGCTCCTTCTCGCCCACGCTGCTCCCTGCGTGACGCAAATCCGCGCGTGGGCGGACACACGGGGCGTGGGAGGCTTTCTGCACGGAATACCAAACACAGGCAGGTTCAACACCCACAGAGAGACAGAGAGACACAGCAGTTTGCACACTTCATGCTCTCAAACTGAACGATTACTGCGGATGTTATCTCATTATTTGATCCTCAGCTGTAAATATTGTCAGAACTAGTAGTCGGTGAATACTGAACCTGATCACCGTGCATTCTTACAAGCTGCTCCACCTTCAAACTTTCTTATATGTTTTAATGTTGTTTTGTTTTTCACATTAAGAGTGTGCATGCCTGTGAATGTGGGCATCAGTACTGCATCTCTATATATAGTCATTGTTTTATGTGTAAATGTGTCCCTCTCAATATATAAACCGTTCAATATGCATCTGCATTTATGCCTATATACCTGTAATGGCTTGAGCTGCTTTAGACACTAGCTGTGTTTAGACTCACTGTCCACATCATTACATACACCTGTTCAATTCTGGTGAGGTTGTGTTAACTGCAGCCCCTCTTTCCAGTTCTTACCTGCAAGGAGTAGCACCCAGTGTGGTCTTCTGATGCTTCTCTTAAAAAAGCCCCAACCCAAAACAAAACAAATGCATGTCTTTATATTATATACAACTTAAAATGTTTCTATAAAATGCACTTTATATACCTCTCTTAATGATGGACACCTGTAAAACTGGTGAGCATATCAGCGTAACCTTGTAATATCTATAAAATACTTTATATTATTTTCTGTATATACAGTACATTTCCTCCATACATGTATTTCTACATACACACACACGATTGGCAACACATCACACAGTGAGTTTTCTTTCAAATTGTGCATAACCAAACATTTTTAAATCCCTATAAATGTCTATATTTTATGTCGTTTTTTTATATTTAGCTATATAAAATGCTTTCATATATGCATTTTCTTCATGCAGTGTGTACATTTACATTTGCATTATCTATGTTTTATATGTACAATGTGTCCAGTGTAGACATTTACCCAGAAAAATGTACGTATGTTTTATAGCTGTGCATTTAGTTATTACATATTGTCTATGCAGGCGACACTTTCACTGACTTTTACATTGTTTCTGCATATACATTTACAATGTTTACAGTATGTTTATTACATTTATTTTATACTTAAATATATATCATTTGAACATTGTAAACATTGTCTATATTCTACATTTGCAAACGTACATGTAGAGTATACTGAAAAAATACCAGTATGTCATCTTAACCTGTTTTCACACATGAGTTTGGGCAATTTGGGGAAAGTCCTGGCTGGGTATTTTCCACAGTATTCCTCAGCAGTTGGCAGGTTAAAGACTGTTTAACATCCTGTCAAAGTGCATTAGACATCAGCGCGTCTGCTGGACAGCTGTCTAGAAGAACTCAAGGCTGCAGTGCAAGCATGTAAACTGCTCTA
Source organism: Haplochromis burtoni (assembly GCF_018398535.1). Taxonomy (NCBI): domain Eukaryota; kingdom Metazoa; phylum Chordata; class Actinopteri; order Cichliformes; family Cichlidae; genus Haplochromis; species Haplochromis burtoni. The sequence goes on from NW_024582400.1 coordinate 928,625, forward strand.
AATGAGGCATAAAAAATGTAAAAGTTAATGTTTTTCTATAAATAGATGTTAGAGAAGTGCATCTTCACTTCTTAAGTATTACTTTTACTGTCATAATGTATTGTAGCCTACTGCAGTATATAGACTGTGTCCAAATGAACATGTAGTCCAGAATAAAGTGTATAATGTGCTCATATGAATATATTTTTGTTACAGCATGCCTGTCAGTTTATAGTTTGTATTGGAATCAGGTGGAAGCAGTATTTGTAAATTTACATAAGTTAGCATTTGGGGGAAAATATAAAACAAACTTGTTGCATTTGATATATTTTACATTGTAAAGCTACTTTAATGTACTGTATTGAGCTTTTTTTCACAGCATTTTATTTTTACTTTATTTGTATTTTATTTATATTTTAACTTACCAAGCACCATTTTTGTTATACTATCGATGTATCCTACCTCTGTTATAGGTCGTGTTTAATGTTTTGACTGCTTATACATTGGAATTTCACAACATTTGGGATAAAACAGTATCTCGTTTCATCTGATCTTTAAAAAAAAACTCACGGCTTGTTTCTGGAACGAATAAACTCCACTTTTCTAATGTGTCAAATGGAAATTTTCTTCCTCCTCGAAAAAAGTTGGTGGAAATATTCCAGCCGTGGTTCTTACGGTTCCTCCTTCGGGGTGACTGTGACAGGAAGACCCTTGCATAAGTAAACAAACAAAAAAAAAACCAACATTCCCATCATCTGATAAAAATAACAGTGAGTTGAACCCGGACAAGCTTTGATTTTGACTTTCAAAGGCGTCACATTATGACTGTGGCAGCAGCACGCTGTCGTTATCGCTGAGTGATATCTAAACAGGCAGATTTGGTCACGTGCGAGTCTGTAAAGTTGTGCACCACGCAAGTGCGTCAGTGAAACACGCCCGTATGCAAATGTTCAATTGAGATTTCACAATTTTTCATTTGGCTACGGTGTCACAGGGCATGCAAATGGTTTCCAACACAGGGAAGTGGGTAGCAGGAAGCCCTCTGAAATGTGTGTGTGTGTGTGTGTGTATATGACTATGTGAACCTGACTTAGCATTTCAAGTGTTTCCCAAAAGTGACTTTCACACACAGCATTATTATTCTGAAATTTTTTATTATTATTGTACAACAATTACTGACAACACAACCATTACTGTAGGTAATTTTTACTGGAGGGGGTAAAGCTGCTGCAGCTGTGGTGTCAGTGACAGTAATACTACTATTAATACAATTACTATGACAACTACTGGTACTTTTGCTATTGCTTGTACTTAACCCAGTGCTTTAATATTGCTACTACTAACACAAATACCCCAACTAGGTCTGACAGAAACAGATACCAATGCTTCTTTTGTTGTCGATGCTACAAGTTTGCTAGTACTAAACAACACATACTTCTACAAGTAGTACTCATTCCAATGCTTATTTTACTTTAACGCCTACTATTGCATTACAAAACCATAAATACAAACTTTTTATTTGTAAAGTACTACCATCATAACAGACTCTATTACCAATATGCATAGTACTTATTACACAGTACCATTACTACTGTTCCTGCAACTGAAACTATATTCTCTAATACTGTTACTACTATCAGCTTGAATAATTAAATCTAAAATCATGCATTAGTTAGAATGAGAAAAGTTGGATGTAGACATTGTGGTGTCACATGTATTCATTTCAGACATTTTGAAGCCTTAAAGCTGACTTTTTTACTTTTTTTTAGGGGGGGCAGAATTGACCACAGAGGAGTGACAAACTATTAACTAACACCAGCAAGCTTGGTAAGATCCCAATCACACAGGCCTAGCGACCGGTTGGTGACCACCTGGCAACCACAAGCTAACTAGGAACAAATCTGTATTCCCTGATTGGTTTTGAGCGGTTGCCGTCATACGTTGTCAAAGTCCTCGTCGTACATGCCTGGAGACCAGTCAGTGAGCCTGGAAACTAAGAGTAGGTAAAAAGGTATAATTCCCAGCTGGTTGGCAAGTGGATGCTGGAGGTTGCTAGCAGTAGCTGGATGAAATGGTTGCAAAGAGTTCTAAGGTGGTGCAATTAGAAAACCTCCTTGCAGTTGCTTTGGTCATTAGCAGGTTCCTGCAGCTGTGAATAGTTTGCATTGAAGACATCGACTTGTCTGCAAACACTTGCCAACTATTTGCCAAATGGTAGTGATAGTTGAAAAAAGTGCAACATAATCAGAAATGAAAAACATTCATCTTCAAGTTAAAGTTGTTCCTTTTGAAATACACTAGTGTCAATGGTAATGTACAACTTTAACTTTGAAGGAGAATGTTTTCCTTTTGTGGTTTTCATCACAGTTTTTCAAGTTTCACCACCATTCAGCAAGTAGTTAGCAAGTGTTTGCAGACAAGTTGAGGTCTTCCATGCTTCTTATAGACAACTATGGCAATCTGCTAGTGACCAAAACATCTACAAGGAGGTTTTTAGTGCTTAACCCTATTTGCGACCCAACAACCACTCACTAACTAGTCAAGGAATACACATTTTCCCTTAGTGACCAGAGGTCACTGTGGCTGTTGCCTTTACATTTACTACCTGTCTGTCATTGTCATTTTTATTGACGTGCCGTTTTTTTCTTAATGAAGAGTGATGCTTGGCAAGCTGAGTGGAGAGCAGCAGCAGAGCCCCTGGCTCAGTTTTCACTGTTACAATTACAGTTATAGTCAGAGACTATATAATTTGGGTCCATAATTTGTAACATTAACTTCACATTTTATTCATTAAGTCTTAAAGTCTTAAAATCAGCGATTGAGCCCATAAATGCATCAGGAAAGTTTATTAAGGTCACTTGTCTGTGAAGGTTCTCAGTCATCCAGGTCATCGTAGTCAAAGGAGCTTGCAAAGAAAGGCGTCTGGACTTCTTTAAGTTGCTTGAAGACGTTTCACCTCTCATCCGAGAAGCCTCTTCAGTTCTAAGGTCAAATGGTGGAGAGTCCCAGATATAAACCTAGTGGGAGGTTTATATCTGGAGCAAAGACCACAACATCACTGTTTTACCAGCTGATAAGGGAAGATGCACCGTGGTCCTAAACACTACAGATTACCATACAAAGATCACTACTCTCCTCAGTGACAACAATACCTACGAAGCCCTGAACCGAGACCCCACAAGCAGCTACAAAAAGAAAGTCATAGCTTGCCTTCAAGACTTTGAAAAGGACAAAATTATTGACCGCCTTACATACCACCGCCTTTACCCAGGGGATGCCATACCCTGCATCTATGGACTTCCGAAGATCCACAAGGAAGCTGTCCCACTCAGACCCATAGTCAGTAGCATAAACTCAGCCACTTACAACATTACTAAACACCTTGCTACCATCCTTGCTCCTCTCGTGGGGAACACCCCACACCACATCAAGAACTCCACCGACTTCACCGACAAGGTCCAGAAACATCAAGAACTCCACCGACTTCACCGACAAGGTCCAGAAACTTACCCTGGATCCAGATGAAACCATGGTGTCCTTTGATGTAGTCTCTCTCTTCACTTGCATACCCACCACGGAGGCCGTGGAGACTGTCAGAAAACGACAACAAGAAGACAGCTCCTTGGAAGACAGGACCAACTTCACACCCAATCAGATTTGCACACTGTTAGACCTCTGCCTCACCACTACATATTTCAAGTACAACGAAGGCTTTTACAGACAAAAACATGGCTGTGCCATGGGCTCCCCCGTGTCACCTATTGTAGCCAACCTTTACATGGAGGAAGTGGAAAGGAAGGCTCTTGGCTCTTTCAAAGGAAGAGTACCCAGCCACTGGTACAGATATGTGGACGACACCTGGGTCAAAATCAAGACACAAGAAGTGGAATCCTTCACTGCGCACATTAACGCTGTGGATAAAAACATCAAGTTCACCAGGGAAGACACAAAGGACACTGTTTGCCTTTCCTGGACTGCGCTGTGCACATTGAAGAGAACGGCAACACTCAACATCGAAGTTTACCGGAAGCCCACACACACGGACCAGTACCTCCTCTTTGACTCCCATCACCCTCTTGGAACACAAACTTGGAGTAATTAGGACCCTACACCACCGGGCAGAACATGTTCCCTCTAAGCCTGAAGGAAAAAAGAAGGAACACACACATGTAAAGGAAGCACTCAAAACGTGCGGCTATCCTAAATGGGCGTTCTTAAAGTCAGCAAAGAGGCACAGAAAAGAAGACCAGACACCAGCGAGGGAGGATAAGAAGGACAGACGCAACAACATTGTCATCCCCTATGTAGCCGGTGTATCAGAAAAACTCAGGAGAGTTTTCTCCAAGCATGACATCCCGTGCATTTCAGACCCAGCAACACGCTCAGACAAAAACTGGTTCACCCGAAAGACAAAACTCCAAAACACAGACTTAACAATGTGGTGTATGCTGTACAGTGCAGCGAGGAATGCCCAGACCTCTACATTGGAGAGACCAAACAGCCACTTCACAAGCGCATGGCACAACATCAGAAGAGCCACCTCCACAGGACAAGACTCAGCAGTCCATCTGCATCTTAAGGATAAAGGACACTCTTTCGAAGGATGCCAATGTTCACATTTTGGACAGAGAGGACAGATGGTTTGAAAGAGGAGTGAAAGAAGCCATCTATGTCCACTGTGAGCGACCATCTTTGAACAGAGGCGGGGGTTTACGACACCAACTCTCTGCCATCTATAATCCAGTTTTGAGATCCCTTCCCAGACGCCTTAACGCCCACTCACATCCTGGGCCATCTGACCTCAGGAATTCGCATGATAAGGTGGGGCCAGGTTTCACAATGAACTCACCCGAAACTCTGGCTGATTGGGACCCACACCCAGTTTCACACCTTGGCTCAGGCGATTAGAGGATCATCAGGGGGTCCTTTTGTCCCTCTGTGGGGGGAACTCCCACTAGGTTTATATCTGGGACTCTCCACCATTTGACCTTAGAACTGAAGAAGCTTCTCGGATGAGAGGTGAAACGTCTTCAAGCAACTTAAAGAAGTCCAGACGCTTTTCTTTGCAAGCTCCTTTGATTAAGGTCACTTAGCCAGTGAGGACTGTTTTCCCATAGACTTCTATAAGACAGATTGGTCAGTCTTTCTCACAGACACATACTGCTGGACAACAGACAGCAGCACAGAAGCACCTGGTCTCTGGCAGCTTTTCAACATAAAATCTCTTATTTAGACACATAAAGTTATTCGACCACAGTGGTGTCTGGTTTTTGAAATAAAAACCCTGGGATAGTTATAGGAATTCAAAAGGATTATTTTTTCATCTCACAGAAAAACAAAACAAAACAAAACAAAAAAACAACTAAAAACTAAAACAAAAGCCTGTAGTCAGTTGCAAAAGTTTATCAGATAGGTTAAAGGTGCCAGATCTTTAAAATAAAAACCTCCTATTTAGTTTGTCCAACTTCTAAGTATCAGCTGTTACCTTCCTGCATCATTAGGTTTAGAAAAAATGAATGTCTGGGTTAAGAAAAAAAACCTAAAAAACAAAAACTTTAGACACTTTTTGCAAAGCTCCATTCGGTTGGTCAACAGGGTGTAGCATCTCCTCACATTAGTGTGTTGACAGTGTTCTTGATAAAGTATGTCATGAAAAACAAACAAACAAAATTAAAAAAACAAGACAAGTTCATAGACCGGGCAGAAACACTGGGGCCAGTATCAGTCAGTTTAGACGAGGAGTCCTTTACACGTTCTTTTCACGTTTTGCCACAAGTCCAGGGTGGATGTTCCGGTGAAGTGGATGCTAGCTGGTTCATTGGCTGAGTTTGCTTTTCTGTAAAAGCCACTGCTTATTACTGATTTTCATCTCACACTCTTGTGCAAACATCAAAAGAAGTTTCACTTCCTGAAGCATCATCTTTGCAACCAACAAGTGGGTCATGGGGTCATGGTGTCACAGTGTCCGACAACCGTAAATGACAAGCATTACTGACACTGAGGCAACGAGTTAAAGCGCGTCTCCTGCAGCTTTTTGAAGGATCGACTCCATAAAAAACTGCAGATAGCGCTCTCACACACTAGGTGAAGCTTTGTGTATTTGCATGTAAGAGGAAGCGCATAAATGGCGCTCTCCCGGTAGATTGCAGAGTGACAACCTCGACGCTCATCAGGACCGCCAGCAGCTCGGATCAAATCTCCACGCGATCTCTTTGACTGTTCCTGATTCCCCATCAATGAGCTATTTTGGGGAATTAGGCCAGCCGCCACCAGTGAAACACCCAAGGGACAAGAACTAGAGCAGCTTCTGTCAACGCCCCCTTGCCCTCCCACCACCACCGCCATTGCACCCTGAATGCAGCAGAATAGAATAAAACAAAATACAAAGAAGTACAATTTACACTCAGAGCTGCAACTCCTTTCATGTGCTTTGAAAAAGCCCAAATGATGAGAAAACTAGTATTTGCAGAGTGGGGGAGTGAAAGAGCTAGTGAAAGGGGAGGTGGGTGCAACTGCTTGCTTCTCAGATCCTTCTAATTAATTTCAGAAGGAAAATAAAACAAATATCAAAGCTAAACTGCAGATTAAGCTGGAATATAAAATCCTGAAGGAATACTGTGTTGATAACAAAATGTAACATTAGTTAGCAAGTCTGACAGGATATCTGTACGCAGGTATTGATTGACTCTGTTAGAAGAAAAATTGAATGTTTCTGTTGTAATCTGCCTCTGACACGTTTGTTTGTTGTATGGAAACAAACTTTGTACAGGAGACAGCTTGCGTGCGTTTATCGGTTGAAGAAGGCCATGTCATGTGTCTTAAAGCTCAGGCAAACGCTAATAAAAGCAGCCTGAGTTGGACTGTTTTGTCACACAGCGTGCATCTAAGGTCGAGGATGAACTTTGATGCTCGTGATGTATTTTCCAAACGCACACATGGAGCAGGTAGGCAGGTAGGATTCCAGTCCGCCCACCTTCAGCCTCTAGATCCACGTCTGGCTGCTCACTGTGTGTGTGTGTGTGTGTGTGTGTGTGTGTGTGTGTGTGTGTGTGTGTGTGTGTGTGTGTGTAATTATGCAGATATGACCTTCTAACGGCGTTCCCATGGATCAGCTTCCGAGCAGACGGGGATCAAATCAAGCTCTGAAATAAGCGAAGAGGAGAATATCAGCTCCATATCTCTGTGATATGACCTCTCTCCTCACCCACTTCACTCCCCCAGTCTCTCCCTCCTCTCACCTACACACACATATTGCGCTTGATATCTAACAACCAGCACCAAACAAGAGCAAATTAAAACACTGGCAGGAAATAGGATGTCCACCCACACTGTGAGGCAGGTTGACACCCAGGCTGCCTGTTCCCACAAGTCCCAGTTTCCCAGTTTACCACATTTTACACAGCTGCCCTTATTCAGCACTTAATGAGGGTTTATTGCATGAAAACTGTACCGCTTTACCCCCCAAACTGACTCAAAAGCATGCTTAAAAATAGCATGACATTTTGGAAGATCCTCCGGTTCACTTTCTGGCTCAGAGTTGGATGAGAAGATCGATTCCACTCTCATGTCTGTCTAGTAAATAAAAGGCCACAGCCTGCTTCTGTCTGGGAATAATTGGAAAAACAATCTTATATCATTCTCCACAGTTTTTGGCAGGGAGGAATCATTTGTAAAGATGGTTGGGTGTAGGTTGATACTGCAGCTACTGTACACACACAGAAGAGTATAAAACAGTTTTTTGACATGTTTGTGGAAACTGTGAACACTGGAGCTGCCGCTGTAGGTAATTTACACAGAGAAGAAGGTCATGCTTCTGGGAGGGTATGAGGGAGCTGGACCATGACTCCCAACTACTCATTATTCAACGTGTTGGGCAACTGTGGCGAAGGAGCATGTTTTACCCAAGACTACCAAACCTAACTAGGCAGTTGTTATTACGTAAACTGTTACCTCAACCAAACCAAGTTATTTTTATTACCTAAACCTAACCAAGTAGTTTTGTTTATGCCCAAATCTAACAAAGTAGCCTTTAGTACTTTCAGTGAGGTTTAGTTACTAATAATTACTTTATTAGGTTTATTTCACCAGAAACTACTGGGTTAGTTTAATTGTGTTAGTTTTAAGTAGTTTTTAGTAACTAAACATCACCAAGTAGCTTGTTTATTGGTGAATGAACCTAACCAAGTAGTTTTTCATGTCTAAACCTACTAACTAAACATAACCGATTAGCTTCTAGTACTTATACCTAACAGAGAAGTTTTTGGTCATTAAACCTAACCAAGTAACCTGTAATGCCTAAATGTAACCAAACAATTTTGATTACCTAAACCAAACCAAGTTGTATTTTATTCCTAAATATAACCAAGTAACTTTTACTAATTAAACCTAACACAGTAGTTAATGGTGAATAAATCTAACCAAGTAGTTTTTTGTGCCTTAACCAAATCGTTTTAATGATTAAATCTGAGTTATTTTTAGTATCTAACATGTACAAAGGGTTAGTAATGATTACTAGGGTTACTAATATAATTATCAGGGTTAGTAATATAACTGAGTAGTTTTTAGCATTTAAATCTAGTTTTTAGTGTCTAACAAAGGTTTGATAGATCCTGCAGCAGAAAACAGTCCAATAGTTTCCATCTAGTCACTGCTGAACTGAAAAAGTGATATCAGAGGTTGTTCAGATCATGATATAAAGCACAAACCATCCTGTTTCATAATTTTTTTACTTAATGAGCTGCAAATCAAAGGTCATGTTCAGACCAATGTCAGCTCTGACTCAATCAATGGCGCAATGCAATGAAAGAACTGCGTTAGCTAATCAAACACACGCAACACGCCAAACTTTGGGTGTTGAACTTGCAATCACTGCACAATGAAAGACAAAAGCTTTTTTTTTTCTCTGACTGTGTCAACTTATTTCATGTTATGACACGGCACCAGGTGTTGACTTTATCTGAATGCCCAGTCATGGGCTTTAAGAGAAATGTCTACATTTAAGATATTTAACCTTATTTTAACATGAATTCATGTTTAAGTCTTGATCCTTTTTTGTTTATTAATGGTCAAAATGTTCACTAAGAAGTACAAAGTGTTCAAGGCTAAATGAGGGTAAATTCAATTTAAGTAAAAGTTTAAAAGTAAAAACAATTTGTAGATGTGAAGCTGACTGGCTGCTGTTTCTTTTTTTCCCTTTTTTAATTTTTACTCCAAAATTTAAAACTTAAGATAGAACAGCAAAAACTGATAAATAAATCTATTTACTTGAGTTAATATATTTTTTTGTCACTTGAAGTACAAACTGGGTCCTTGGGCAAGACACTTCACCTACCTGGTGATGGCCAGAGGGGCCGATGGCGTGATATGGCAGCCTCGCTTCTGTCAGGGCAGCTGTGGCTACAACTGTAGCTTGCCTCCACCAGTGTGTGAATGTGAGAGTGAATGAATTGTAAAGCACTTTGAGGGTCTCGAAAAGCGCTATATAAATGCAATCCATTATTATTAAATACCGCTTTTCTGTCTTCTGAAGTCAATTCAATTTTATTTATATTGCACCAAAACACAACAACGGTCACCAAAAAGACACTTAATATTATAAGATAAAGACACTACAATAATACACAGAAGCCCCAATAATCAGACGACCCCTATGAGCAAGCTCTTTGGGGACAGTGGGAAGGATAAACTCCCTTGCCGATCTAGGCTTAGGTAGAGATAGCCATCTGCCGCGACCAGTTGGGGTTGAGGTTCTGTAAATCACCTGTAAAACTAACCAAACCCATGAGTGCTGTTTGGGAATTGCACTCACGTGCTATTTTGGCCCAATTAGTAAGTCTGGAACTTGGTGTATTAAACATGATGATAAATTCACAATCAAGATTTTCTTACAGGCAGTCTTCTCATTACCATCTCAGCTTTGTTTGGCCGAAGCCTCAAATAGTGTGTCTAAGACCCCCTTTTATGTAACCCTCTGATGTCTACGTCATCATATGTGCTAACCCTAATCCTACTCTACACATTGGGAGAGCAGCACCAACCACTGCCTGCAAACAGTGCTTTGCAATATCAAACTAAAACAAATACCAGAATCCCAAACGTCTATCGAGATGATCTAAATTATAACACTAAATGATTTAGAACATTTTTGCGTTTTGTATGTGTTATTTGACATAGTTTAACAGTATCATTATCACAGCATAAAATATCTAAAATGCTCCTGTGATACTTACAGTAAGATGTTTCTACAACATAGACGACTTAAGCATGGTTACTTTGTTGGTTTCAATCTATTTTTGTGTTGTATACATTAAACTCTCAATAAAATCCACAATACAGCACTGTTACGATCAAAAACTGGTATTTAGTGTGAAGTCTAATTTTTGACACAAGTTTAAAGGGGCTCGGCGAGGCAGCATTTAGCTGCTACTTTATCTTAAATCGCTAATGTGATTTGGACACGTCAGCAAGTCTGTAGAATCCAGAGGATTAACAGCTCGAAGCTAATAATGAAAGTTGATGACCATCGTCCTGATACTTTTTATCTCTGACTGGGGTTTCATGTTTCGTCAAGCCAGCTAATGCAATGAAAACCTGGCTATGTTGCTTGTGCTAGCACTAGCCTCAATGAGGACAATGGAAATAAATAAATAAATGTGCCAGTACATGACATTATCATTCTGCTACTCTGACGGGACAGCCTGATTTATTTCTGTCTCACGGGTACTGTAAGCAGCACATACCCACCAGCTTACCCAGCCCATACATTGGAACTACATTTTTAGCACAAGTCAAAATGTATAGCTCCCTAGAGAACAATAACATATGAACTAGTAAAAGTATTTCTTTTATAGGACTAAACACCCAAGTCACAGTGAGCACTAAGAGTAGACTGTATATGCCCACATCTTATTAACGGTAATGTTTTGACTTGAAGAGCTACTGCTTTTGGCATTAATCCTTGCATCCCAGGTTCATCACCTTTTTTTTTCAGTTGATGCGATTAGGTTTTGATATGTTTCCACAAACTAAAGAACTCGACTCGTCCTCCAATTCAGTCCTAAAAACATTAAAAACCCCCGAGAGCAAGAGTTAGAAGGTTTCCACATGACAGCAGCAATCTGCTTTCATGTCGCTCTGTCAATCATCTCCGCAGAGTAGGCGTCACTTCTTTTTTTTTTGCATCCTCCCCTCCCCTTCCAAGCCTCTGAACAGTGGATGTGTCTCATTTGGCAGGGAGCCTCTACATATTTCACTTTTCACGAGACGCCTGTTCGTTTAATTTCTCCACCATCTTTTCTCTCTCTCCCTCATTTTCTTCTTCTCCTTTTTCTTATTCCCTGCAACTTTCTTTTCCCTTCGTCTTCTTCTCCTCCTTCTTCTTCTTCTCCCCCCTGGAGTAGAAACACATTTCAATGACACGCCCACGCCTGGGCCTGTCAGCCCCTCGCCCTGTCAGAGCGCCCACGCTGCTCTGCTCCCCTTCTCCCTCCCCTCTGTCTCTTCCCTTCCCCTCTCCTCCCTTTCCCATCAACCCACATCCTCGACACTTTGCGCTCTAAAAAAGCAGCTCTTTTCATCCAAGTTCCTCTTTAGGAGGAAAGGAAAGAAAGAAAAGAGGAGGAACAACGGAGCGGCGTGATTCAGTCTCCAGGCGGTGGTAGTGCTTGTCATGGAGTGTCCCTTTTCATTTGGAGGGAATATGGGTTACAGGATGACTGTGATGCCAAAAACAGGAGTTAAAGAATTTAATAAAGAGAGAAAGAAAAAAACTAAACAAATGCCTCTCTTGTCTGGAGTTTGGTGCCTCTTATTGTCGTCTACACTCAGAGTTGTGTTGGTGTTTTTTCCCTGGGTGGCAGGCACATTTTAGACGGGCGTGGATGTGACTTCACATTGTGCAATTGTTTTTTTGGGGTTTTTTTGTTAAATCCTACCAGAAAGTTGCTGAAGCAGCTGTGCAGGTTGTCTTTCAGCAAAAGCAGGACATATTCTTTGAGTTTACGATGCAGTACGAGGCCACAGCTTGTGTGTACGGAGGGAATATGTGTGTGTGTCTGTGTGTGTGTTTGCACAGCCTCCCTGTTAGCAGAGTCTTACTTTGTGTCTGTTGAGAAAGTGTGGGATGGTATGAGCGGCTTATGTCTGACTGAACACGTGTGTGCCTGTGTGGGCGGGGAGTGTGTATAGGGGCGATGTGTGTGTGAGTGTGTATGTGTGTCTTTGCACACATTACACTCGTGTGGGCGTTTTGGGCAAGGATGTGTGTGGGTGTAGTGAGCGTAGGCGGAGGTTATGTGACATACAGATAGAGACTGCAGTGTTCCTGCAGTGTGTTTATGTGTGTGAAACTTTGCTGCAGAGTGTGGACTGCACAAACAGCTATAGGGGCCGAGCTGCCTGCAAATGTGCCAGCATGGAAATCTGCTGCTTTCACTTCGCATCTACTGCTACTTTAAGTTGAAATCACCTCAGAGAAGAAGAAACACTCTGAAAATGTGTCACGGCAGAGCGCTTAAAAGGACACCACAAATAGTATTTCTTTTGCGTTTGAGAATGAAAGACTGGACTTGTCTTGTCCTGACAGGGGCTCCATTTTAGATCTCTCTTCCAAAAAATACTCCAATATTCAAATCAGTTTTTTACTTTCAATCACTATGTTCCATTTGGTCTTTTTTTGCATTTCTCCCTGACACCACAGGGATTAGTAAAGTCAGACATATGCGAAATAAAATGGCATCCTGCAGAACAAAAAACCCACAACTGTTAATTCAGTTCACTAAACTGGACCTCTCAATATTTCTGTGGGCCCTTTGGAGCATTTTTAATGCAATTATCAGAGTCAATAAGACTTGCCATGTGTTTAAATAAGGCTAGCAGCGCTTCCAAGAAGTCTGTGATTGAGTTCTGGTGAATATGAATGCACTTTGCTATGTTAGTGATCCATAATCTTATCTAGATATGGCTAAAAAAAAAAAAACCCCAGCATGGCTGCAGAGAAAATGTTGATGCTTAAAAATGTTCAAAAGCAGTAAGTGAAATGATGGTGGCTAGGACCATCTTTTATATGTAGACTATGATAGAAATGCACATTAATTTGGCAAAAACCTGGAAATTTTTAAGTGAAAAATACAATAGTCATGCCAAAGTGCTTGTTTTGAGATCCTCTTTCCCCAGAAAACGATCCCCAAGGTTGTTTGTGCAAACTGTTTTGGCCTATAGATAAGAAACCTTCAGCAGCAATGTGAAAAAAGTATACAATGTGCAAAGTTATCTGACACTGACACTACTTTGTAACCCAAACCAAGAGGTTTCAATGCATAAACCTCAAATAGAGAAAAAGTAATAACAAAAAAAAGACATAAAAACAATCAACTCCAAGGCTGTTAGCTCCCTACAGGGCTTCTAATGTTGTTTTTTCTGTATGAGAAACTGTTGGTGAAATAACAAGACAATTTGTCTCCATGTACACAAATAAACAGTTTCCTTTGTGTTGACTATTGCACGTTTTCCCATGAGAAAATCATTAATACTGAGCTTCGCTTTTCATAGCCCTATTATAATGTAGTAGATGGCTTTGTGACAGTAAAAAGGCAAAATGGCTTCATGACTATATTTCTGGCAGAACTCAGGCATTTCTAAAGATTTGAGGTTAAGTCTCCTTGACATTATTTAAGGTGTTCCTCAGGGATCCATTCTTAGTCCTCTTAAATTCACCACATACAAAAATTACCATTGCCACCCAAAATCGTTGCACATTTTTTTAAATGCAGATGATTCTGTCCGATATTCACTTAAGCAGACTAAAGTCTGCTTTTAATATATATCAGAAATCTGCCAAAAATGGATTTAGTTCAAACTCTTTCAGCCCACTATACATATTCAAACCCTTTATGATCATAACATTGAAACTGTTGATTGCTATAAATACTTTGTACTCTGAATGGATTCTAGCTAAAGACCACTGAAAGTAAAACTTGGATTTATATACAGGGTTAAGCCCAGCGCTTGCTCATAGGGGGTCATATGATTGTAGGGCCCTTTGCCTTTCAATATAAAGTGCCTTGAGCCAACTGTTGTTGTGATTTGGTGCTGCGTAAATAAAACTGAATCGAAGATGCATGAGAAAACAAATAACCAAAACACACTGACACAATATGAATACAGAAATGGAGGAAAAAAACACAAAGAACAACAAAGAAGTAAAAGAGGCCACTGTTACGCATACTGACTTACTGAGTCCCACAACTGACCACTTTCGTCGTGTCTGTGAATGACCTAAAACCACACATTTCTTTTATTGTCCGTATGTCTGCTTTTTAATTAAGCTGTTTACATACAGAACACGACACGGCAGATTTTAGATTATGGATTTTAAACTGGGTGCCCACTAGGGTGACCAGATGTCCCATATTTTGATTAGATCTACAGGACATGTACTTTTCCAACGGCTGTTTTTTATTTGATTCACACAGAGAGCTCAAGGACAGGCATTTTATCATAGGTTAACCTGTCTTTTGCTGCCCAACTGTGAAAGGTGACCAAAAAAATTGCCAGCTCTACTGCTTGGGGCTAAATTAATTGGAAACCACCACATAAAAGAAGGTGAATTTTTTTATATGATTTTCTAGACATGACTCAAAACAGGAATATCTATGGATGCAACCCTACTGATGTTTACCAAAGATGAATAATGGTTACCATTGATTTAACAATTATATGGGGGCAAAAAGGGAATACTAATATAAAATTAATATCACATGAGAACAAATCCAAGCTTGCTTTTATTCTTGTTTTTATTAAATATTTAAATGTATTACAAATAATACAAATAATGAATGAAAATGCATGAGTCACACTTCAGTCTCAGGCGTGAGCCCTGAAATGATTCACTCCACCACTGACCTCACCAACTCTCAAATCTGGACTTTTTCACCCTTTAAAAATGGAAAATATTGATTTCATATACATGGATACTAATCAGAACATATAAGAGCGGAAAGAAAAATGAAAAAATGTGTTCAGGGAGACAAAAAAATTTGAGTTCAAAAACAGCAGATCTGTAGATCTAATCAGTAGATTAGAATTTGGGACTGATTCACAAACTGCTGTGAGACTAAAGTCTCAGTCATGAAGGATTATAGACCAGTCAGGTCTTAGCATCTGGTAACCATAGGTTGCTAAGGAAACTTGTATTCCCTGACCAGTTGGGAGTGGTTCCTGGATGTTGCCTGCCTGGTGAAACTGGTTGCAAAGTGGTGTATGGGTCTGCACTGAAAACCTTATTGTGGTTGCTTTGGTCGATAAGAGATTGCAGCAGCCACCTTTACGGCCCATTTATGCTCGCCACATTGGTCGCTTCACATGCCGACAAAATGTCATAAGACAGCCACATCCATTTGTATTTGCAATCTTCTCCACCACCACTGCACATGAGGTTGCAAAAATTAAGAGGAGCACAGCTGACCAAAATAACAACAGTTGTGCAGTTGTAATTCCGCCAGCAGATAGGGCGCCTCTTTTGCCTTAACAAAGGCCAGAACGTAGTTTGCGTAGTTTAAAAGATGCCAACTTGTTGGCAAATACTTGCTAACCACTCACTAAGCTGTAGAGAAACTGTGAAAAAGTGCAACCACACAGTAAAGAGAGTCTGTTCACTTTTAAAGTAAAAGTTGTACATTCAAACCATCATGTTTAAAAGGTAATGGCAAATGTTCTTAGCTTCACTTAGTTAGTAACTGTTTTTGCCGACGTGTTGGGTCTTCCATGCAAACTATAGGGGGCGACCATGGTGAAGGGGGTAGAGAAGCTCATCTTGTAACCGGAAGGTTGCCGGTTCAATCCCCAGCTCTGTCTGTCTTGGTCATTGTGTCCTTGGGCAAGACACTTCACCTACCTGGTGATGGCCAGAGCGGCCAGAGGCACGATATGGCAGCCTCGCTTCTGTCAGGGCAGCTGTGGCTACAACTGTAGCTTGCCTCCACCAGTGAGTGAATGAATAGTGGAATTGCAAAGCGCTTTGAGGGTCTCGAAAAGCGCTTTATAAAGTCCATTATTATTAACTACAGGTAGCCACGGCAACCTAGTAGGGGTCACTGATCAGTCTGTATGTTACTGTGATGTTAGTGATCAATTTCACAGCGACTGTGTCAGGGGTTGTGTGTGGATGCAAGGAAGAGCACCCAAACGCAGGACTCACGGTGCAGGATAGATGGAATTGATGACACAAAGGGAGCAGGAGATAGATGGCTGGCTGGCTGACTGGACTGAACACACGGGATTAACAACATCAATGACAAGACAAGGGATTAATGAAACTGAGGAACTGAAATATGGTAAAATGGTAAATGGCCTGTATTTGTATAGCGCTTTACTAGTCCCTAAGGACCCCAAAGCGCTTTACATATCCAGTCATCCACCCATTCACACACTAGTGATGGCAAGCTACATTGTAGCCACAGCCACCCTGGGGCGCACTGACAGAGGCGAGGCTGCCGGACACTGGCGCCACCGGGCCCTCTGACCACCACCAGTAGGCAACGGGTGAAGTGTCTTGCCCAAGGACACGACGACTGAGACTGTCCAAGCCGGGGCTCGAACCGGCAATCTTCCGATTACAAGGCGAACTCCCAACTCTTGAGCCACGATCGCCCCAACACACAGGGTGAATGATGAGTGATTAGGAGAAGGTGAGTAAACAGCTGGACTTAATCTGACTAATGATAAATGGGAAGAGAACTAGAACATAATGCACACAGACGAAGGCTAACACAATAAAACAGGAACATATGGAAGATAAACAGTGAACATGAACAGAAAATACTGGGTCAACGACCCAGGAACCCTGACAGACTGTGATATCCTCCAGTAAAACTCATAACTGGTTGCGGAATACAAATTTTCCCCTAGCAACCACGTAGCTGTTCTGTAATGGAGGCTTTAAATGACCTCTATCTAAATGACTTATTATGTTTTTATCTTTTTAAGTTAGACATCTAAATTTCAGACGAGCCTCAAGCACCACGGTCTTGTGGCTAATTTGTCTTCCTCAACACGACTGTCCCTGAGCGCAGCATGTCATCTGTCCAATTTTGTTGTACTGGCTTGAGTCCATGTAGAAAAAAAATAATAATTTCACACTTTTCTTTTTCAAAAGGAAAAAAAAGTCTACATTTGGAAGTTGGAGGGGTGGCATCACAGATTTTGGTTTACACAGTCGCCTAACAAGCAAAAGATCCCTGGTTCGATTTCCCGAGGAGACACAAATCCCTTTGGAGTTGTGTCAGGAAGGACATCTGATGTAATAGTATCTTCTTCTTCATTTCATTTTCAAATACGATAGGATTAAGTGAAGGTTAGGCACAAAAAATGACTAAAAACTACCAGGTTCAGTTTAGAAAAAGATCACAGTTTGGTTTAAAATACAACACTTGCCACATCTTTTAAAGCTTTGTTTTCTTGGTCACATGGGCTTCTGACACAAAATGTCCTTCTTATTAAAAGACATTACTTACTAATTTGTGCTCACTGTTTCACATTTTGTTTTGAGACAGGGCTGGACACATTATCCCCCAGAAACACCACTGGGATCTGGTCACTTTAGTGCTTTAACGGCGGCTGTTTTCGCCTAAAAGGAGAGCGTGGGCGTTCTGGCGGCAGGGCAGTGATTGCTCCACCTCTGCCTCGGGTTGCATGAAGTTCTGCAAGGTCGTTTTTGCACGATCTTGCTGACGAACAGACCTTCACATAACTTCAGTGAGGCGAGAGGCATAAAAAATGGCACCATATACTAATGCGCAAAGGCGGTCTATGCCTGCTTTTTGTAGACAGACCCTCAACGACAAAATGACTAAAATACCAACTGACTCACTGACAAACGCAGCATGGTTTAAATCCCAACATGCAAATTTGCAGCTATCAAGTTTTTGAGGGAATATTCAAGGTGCCTTGTTCCCATGTGTATATCGATGTGACACATGTTGAAAGTGACTCATTCTCCTCTGAAGTGGGCTCAGTGTGCGGCAGAATGGCCTTGTGATTAGAACGACTGAACTGTAGCTGAAAGGTTAAATCGCTACAAAAGCCAATCGACCGTCACACTTCCTCTGATGTGTCACTTGAGTCGGTGCTTCTTCATCAATATCAAACCTCAAGGTCCACTCAGCATTGCACACAATGAGTTTAACTGATAACAAGATGCTTTTGAAAAAAATACTTATATTGAAACCTATAGCCTTAATCAACGGTTCTACGCGACTTTAGCTAAAATACAACCAAACAAAAACTGCAGTGAGTGAAGTAAGTGTGGTAAATTCTCAGATGACAAATGGAAACAGCTTCTTCCTCCACCTCCTCTCACTACAAACTCTACAAGGTTCGCTTTGTTCCCATTTTCTGCCCTAAAGCGATCGAGTGTCTGACATACTGCTCGTGAGATATCACATATGTATACATCACGTATAATCAGAGTGTGTCTGATGAATAGAATAATCACATCCCAGAGATTAGTCATTTTTACTCAATAAACTGGGCTACATTACTTACTCCGCTCATGTACTTTGCTATATTTGTGAAAATCTTTGTTTTTAGCATAATTTACAGAATACACAGCTGTAAAGTTAGATTAATTTTTAAAAAAAATGATGACTTGGTTACAATAATATGAAATACTGGTGCTGAGTTGGGTCGGTGGCGCGTCAAAACTTTTTTTTAAGTAGGTGGGGTTCTTCTGGGGGATTTTAATTTAATCTCATCTGCGTATTGAACTTAATAAGCACAGCACATTCTCATCTTGTTCCCACACTGTGTACCTTCGAAATTTTACAGTGTGATGCACATTCATAAAGAGAGAATAAGCAAAAAACAAATACGTGTATCATAACAGACGCACCATTGAGACATTTATGGATTTATCACAACTGGAAAAATCCTGACATTCAGAGGAACATGATGCTTTCTTTTTAATTTTTGCAGATTTAAAAGGTCACTCTCAGGCCAAACCTGCATAATTTACTGTGTAATGAAAGTCCTGGGTTTAGAAACAAATGGGCCAAGCGTCACTGAGGCGGTGGAGTTTTTCTGCTGGTTTAAAAATGCTCTGCATAAACACCTGTAAAGCTTCAGTGGGAAGCCCTGCAGCTCCTTGCTGACAGGCCGTGGGCTGACGTAGAGGGGATTTGCCCATTTTGGCCACGTACAGGCCTCAGCGACCCTCACCGCCCACAGCGTCTTCACCCTGAGAACGCTGCTGACGTCTGACATGTCTGCTATCTCCAGGCAGAGGCTGACACTCCCTCAGCCACGACCACACACTGCAGTCAGAGGGAAACCAGCGGCCTCCAGTGTGGTGTGTGTCTGTGCGTGACAAACACCTCAGCTCTGAGCTGATCTGAAGGTGTGATTAATCTGTTAAGTGTATTAATTTGGGGCTGCTGAAAAAAAAGGTCACGACTACCTATCAGATCGGCGTTTCATCTCGCATGCTGACAGGCTGAAATGCGACAAAAAGAATGGGGGGGGAAAAATCCCTTGCAGGAGAGGAAGGAGTAGAGAAGAAAAACTGGTAGAAATGATGAAACAATGCAAGCTACAAGGGTGTGAGCAAAGTTGAGGCAGGCTTTGAAGTGCAGCCACACATTTTGCATGATTATTGCTGTTAAGTTTTTGATCTCGAGCCAGCAGGCACGAAAAACAACAGCAGCTTGGGATTAGTCTCCCCCCCACTCGCACGCCTACCTTGCCAGCATAAGTCCCTGACTCAATTAGAAAAAAACCTCTGCAACTTAGGGCTCCTCACGCACAAGTACCCACATCACCCTGCCCACGTCCCTGCAGCACATCACAACCAGCATCACTTTAATCGCCAAGCACAATGAATGCACAGGGATTTGTCTTGGTGACATTAATGCAGAGACGTGCTGACAACTAATGTACACACTGATAAGACAGTGCAGGGACAAGAGGGCCGAACACACAGAGGAAATAAAGATTTATCCGCCTTTAATTAAATATCAGATATCATCCATGGAGATTACTGCCTGCAAGGGCTGCACAGAAAGCTGACTGCTGCAAACAAATGCTGTTAATGTCTAAACTGGTCAGAAGTGTTCGTGGTTTTAGAGTTTTAAATGCGCATGCATGTTGAATATGAAAGCATTAAAAAATGGTACCGTTCCGAAATGTGTTGGAAATCTCGTTTGTGCATGGAAACTGTGGTGGGATTTATGGTTAAGTATGGTGAAGGTCTGAACATTTAGTGTGTTAGAAAGTTGTATATTTGTACCTTAGGTCTGCTTGATCCAGATGAGAGCAGATGCAAATACATATAAACTGGGTTGAGTCATAGTTTCAATTTAGTCATGTTGTTCTAAGCTGCAGTTCTTCTAAAGTCCACTTGAGGTTGGCTTTAACAGTGAGTCACACCACATAAGCTATGCCCAACTCCTAGGCTGCGTCCTTCTAAGGACCTGGCCTTCGCGGTCCACGTGGGCCGGGTCCTTCAAAAACCGAGAAGGCCGGAAGTGCGAGGCTGTGAAATGGGACAGTCAAACCTTCAGATGTGCGTCACCAGTTGTCTCGGTGGAGTTTAATAAACTCAGCCCTCTGCTCCTTGCTCCCTAAAATATAACACGAGTAAATTTTCGACCATCTCACACTTCTGTTTAATCAGTTTTCTGTTTGACGTTTGTTCAGTTGAACTTTAATTTAGCACATATCTGTGTCTGTGTGATGCACTCATACTGTTTATGCATTCAGCTTGCTAACCAAACTAGCTAGCATTACCCAGTACTTTAGCAAATCACATTGTTGTCTGGGCACTCCTGGCTCTAGAAAAACCAACATGGCCACAGATTTCAGTGCAGAAGTCTACATGCAGAAGATCCTGTGTTTTACTTATAAGGTATGGATAAGACCAAAATCCTTTGAGAAGCAAATATTTGTCAGCAAACCAGGTAATGATGTTTATGGCGAGTAACTTTGAAGTCCTGTTCACCAAGATATGAAAACAGTCCAAATCTGAGGTAAAACCCCACTTAAAAACATTGCTAAGGCCTAGAGTCACACAGGCCTAGAGGCTGGTTAGCGACCCTTTGCTGGAAGTTGCTTATTATCACTTAGTGACACTGGTTGAAGAGGAAGAAGCTGCACCAAAAACCTCCTTGTGATGGCTTTGGTTGCTAGCAGATTGCTGTGGTCACATTTTTGCATGGGAGAAGCTGGCTTATTTGCAAACACTCGGTGTTCACTCTCTGTGTGTCAGGGAAGCTTGAATAGTACAACACAAACCGCAAGTGTGAAATGTTGCCTTTTAACATAAAAGTTGCACCTTACTGCTGCCACCAACAAATTTCAGAACGTTCATCTTTACTTTGAAGAAAAATGTTCTACATTTCTGGTTTGCACTGCAATCTTTAGAGTTTAACAAAGCCAATCTGAGCCATGAGCTTCCCAAATACAAGCAGTATATTAAATGCCCGACCAGAGAGGAGAGGACATTAGACCACTGTTACAGCACGATCAGCGGGGCCTATCGTGCGGTGCCCCGCGCTTCACTCGGACTTTCTGACCACGTCATGATCCACCTAATCCCTGCGTACAGACAGAGGCTGAAGCTCTCCAAACATGTCGTGAGGACCAAAAACTGTGGAGCAACGAGGCTGTGGAAGAGCTTCGCACGTGTTTGGAGTCTACAGACTGGGACACAATGAAGGCTGCTTCTAACAGCTTGGACGAGTTTACGGACACTGTCACCTCCTATATCCACTTCTGTGAGGACAGCATTGTGCCATCACGCACCAGGGTGAGTTATAACAATGACAAACCCTGGTTTACTCCTAAACTCAAAAAGCTGTGGCTGGAAAAGAGAAAGGCGTTCAGAAGCGGAGACAGGGACTGCTACAGAGAGGCCAAGTACAAGTTCACTAATAAAGTGGACATTGCTAAACATCAGCACTCTGAGAAGATGCAGCAGCAGATCTCAGAGAATGACTCGGCCTCTGTGTGGAAAGGTTTTAGGAATATCACCAACTACAAGCCTAAAACCCCCCACTCCACTGATGACTTGCTCTTGGCCAACACCCTCAACGACTTTTACTGCCGTTTTGACGAGCCATCAGGCAGCCTTCACACCTCCAACGGCCCCAACAATAGAGCACTTTGGACACTCATTCCCCCACCTCTCCCCCCTCCATAGAGCCATCACCACCTTCAAACACTTCACCTACAACACCCCCCTCCTCACCCCACACAAAAGAGGATTTCACACCACCTCCTCCCACCACAACTCTTCATATTCATGAAGCAGATGTGAGGAAGCAGTTTAAGAGCTGAATGCTCGAAAAGCTCCCGGCCCAGACGGGTGTCTCCTGCCACCCTCAGACACTGTGCAAACGAGCTGGCCCCAGTGTTTTCTGGCATTTTCAACTCCTCACTGCATGGCATGGTATGTGCTGTGCTTCAAGTCCTCTACCATAATCCCTGTCCCCAAGAAACCTAGGATCACTGGACTAAATGACTACAGACCCGTGGCTCTGACATCTGTGGTCATGAAGTCATTTGAGCGCCTAGTTCTCTCCCATCTCAAGACCCTCACGGCCCCCCTCCTGGACCCCCTGCAGTTTGCATATAGAGCCAACAGGTCTGTAGACGACGCCATCAACATGGCCCTACACTTCATCCTGCAGCATCTGGACTCCCCAGGAACCTACGCCAGGATCCTGGTTATGATAGGACTCGCTCTGCCTAAATCCTTCGACCATTCGAGCAAGCTTTCCCAGATGAATGTGCCTGATCCCATCTGCCGGTGGATCACTGACTTCCTGACAGACAGGAAGCAGCATGTGAGGCTGGGAAAGAATGTCTCGGACTCCCGGACCATCAGCACCGGCTCCCCTCAGGGCTGTGTTCTTTCTCCTCTGCTCTTCTCCCTGTACACCAACTGCTGCACCTCCACCCACCAGTCTGTCAAGCTAATCAAGTTTGCGCTAGCGTAGTTTGACTCATACACCACACACATCCTCAGATAACACGCCGGTATTTGGTACTCCATCTCGGGAAGAACAGGGCCTAGGTTACAACCGAGGGGATTTTCTGCCTACAGGAGGGAGGTTGAACGTCTGGTGTCCTGGTGCAGCCACAACAACCTGGTGCTGAATGCCCAGAAGACAGTGGAGATTATTGTGGACTTCAGGAAGCACACAGCCCCACTCCCCCCCATCATCCTGACTGACACCCCATCACCTCTGTGGACTCTTCCGCTTCCTGGGTACCACCATCACCCAGGACCTGAAGTGGGAGCCCACCATCACCTCCGTCATTAAGAAAGCCCAGCAGAGGATGTACTTCCTGAGGCAGCTGAAGAAATTCAACCTGCCAACACGGACGATGATGCAATTCTACACTGCAATCATCGAGTCCATCCTCACCTCCTCCATCACCGTGTGGTACGCTGGAGCCACTATCAGGGACAAACAGAGACTGCAGCGTGTTGTGCGCTCTGCTGAGAAGGTGATTGGCTGCAGACTCCCATCTCTGCAGGACCTGTACACCTCCAGGACACTGCGGCGTGCAGCTCGGATCTCAGCTGACCCTTCTCACCCTGGACACAGTCTGTTTGACCTGCTCCCCTCAGGCAGGAGGCTCCGGTCCATTCGCACCAGAACCTCTCGCCATAAGAACAGTTTCTTCCCCTCTGCTGTTGGACACATGAACAATAACCATGACTGTCCCCGCCACTAACACATGACCCTACGCTGTGTTCACTGCATCATTCCATGTTTGGCACTGATCACCACCTGCACTCATGTATACCATCCATTCGCTTCCGCTTATCCTTTTCAGGGTCGCGGGGGGCGCTGGAGCCTATCCCAGCTGTCATAGGGCGAAAGGCGGGGTACACCCTGGACAGGTCGCCAGTCTGTCGCAGACTCATGTATATATCATGTATATATCTATCCACTTAGCACTTTTAATTCTTATTCTTATTTTTATATTTTTATGACAGTATGTTTGCACTGAAGCACCGCAGCAATTTCCTAATGTTGTAAACCTGCTCAACATTTGGCAATAAAACCCTTTCTGATTCTGATTCTGATTCTGATTCACTGGTGCTTAGCAAGTTGTTTGTTTTGCACTACTTGCAACTATGCTAATCTGCTAGCAGCCTTGCAATCATGAGGTTTTCCATGCAGCACCATATACCTCTTTGCAATCTATTTGATATTAGCAACTACCAGCAAACTCCAGCAACCACTCACCAACTCCTGGGAGAATGGGCACTTTTCCCTAACAGGTTATGACTGCCAGTCTCTAGGACTGTGTGAATGAAGTATTAGCATTAATACTGTCATAGTGACTCCCAGCAAACTTCAGGAAAGACTCACCAACCAGTCAGGAAATTCAAATTTGTCCATAGCGGATGCTAATTGCAAGTTAGTCACCGACCAGACTAGCCTGTGTGACTGAGACCTAACTTTGCCCTGAAAAAAAAAAGCTTTTTGTCCAACACTTACAGATCTAAATTTCAAAATATCACTCAAGCTCAGCACATTCAACAACTCTTGCTCCTCACACGAGAACAAACATGATACTAAAATACAATGAATACAGTTTCCTTTTACTAGCCAAGACAGTTAACTTTACTACATTAACAAGTTGATATCTCTGCCACTGCACACCACTGGTGAACCTCTACCCTCAATCCAACAAGGCGACTGACTCTTTGAGGACAGAACCAGGACAACCGCTGCCTTTAACAAATTCTCTGAATTTCTTTTCAAGAGCTGTTGAGTGCCATCCCTCTCTCTTATACCGTGTTGCCGTCATTTTTCACTTCCTTGACGTTATTGTTAGTTTTTCTGTGGTTGTTTTTGTCCGTCTGAAGACCTCAAGTAATGCCGTCAATAGCTTAAAAAACGGGGCTCTGCCCAAGGTGCCT
>NW_024582400.1:953559-980570 GCF_018398535.1 Haplochromis burtoni
GAGGCTCCGGTCCATTCGCACCAGAACCTCTCGCCATAACAACAGTTTCTTCCCCTCTGCTGTTGGACACATGAACAATAACCGTATGACTGTTCCCACCACTAACACATGACCCTACGCTGTGTTCACTGCATCATCCCATGTTTGGCACTGATCACCACCTGCACTCATGTATATCCATCCATCCATCCATCCATTCGCTTCCGCTTATCCTTTTCAGGGTCGCGGGGGGCGCTGGAGCCCATCCCAGCTGTCATAGGGCGAAAGGCGGGGTACACCCTGGACAGGTCGCCAGTCTGTCGCAGACTCATGTATATATCATGTATATATCTATCCACTTAGCACTTTTAATTCTTATTCTTATTTTTATATTTTTATGACAGTATGTTTGCACTGAAGCACCGCAGCAATTTCCTAATGTTGTAAACCTGCTCAACATTTGGCAATAAAACCCTTTCTGATTCTGATTCTGATTCTGATTCACTGGTGCTTAGCAAGTTGTTTGTTTTGCACTACTTGCAACTATGCTAATCTGCTAGCAGCCTTGCAATCATGAGGTTTTCCATGCAGCACCATATACCTCTTTGCAATCTATTTGATATTAGCAACTACCAGCAAACTCCAGCAACCACTCACCAACTCCTGGGAGAATGGGCACTTTTCCCTAACAGGTTATGACTGCCAGTCTCTAGGACTGTGTGAATGAAGTATTAGCATTAATACTGTCATAGTGACTCCCAGCAAACTTCAGGAAAGACTCACCAACCAGTCAGGAAATTCAAATTTGTCCATAGCGGATGCTAATTGCAAGTTAGTCACCGACCAGACTAGCCTGTGTGACTGAGACCTAACTTTGCCCTGAAAAAAAAAAGCTTTTTGTCCAACACTTACAGATCTAAATTTCAAAATATCACTCAAGCTCAGCACATTCAACAACTCTTGCTCCTCACACGAGAACAAACATGATACTAAAATACAATGAATACAGTTTCCTTTTACTAGCCAAGACAGTTAACTTTACTACATTAACAAGTTGATATCTCTGCCACTGCACACCACTGGTGAACCTCTACCCTCAATCCAACAAGGCGACTGACTCTTTGAGGACAGAACCAGGACAACCGCTGCCTTTAACAAATTCTCTGAATTTCTTTTCAAGAGCTGTTGAGTGCCATCCCTCTCTCTTATACCGTGTTGCCGTCATTTTTCACTTCCTTGACGTTATTGTTAGTTTTTCTGTGGTTGTTTTTGTCCGTCTGAAGACCTCAAGTAATGCCGTCAATAGCTTAAAAAACGGGGCTCTGCCCAAGGTGACCTCACTTATTTCAGGTAGTTCATTAAAACTCTTCATAATTAACTATATAAATAGTTATATAGTAAATAATGGTTATAAAGTATAAATAAATACACTATAATAATTAATATACTATATTTAATTCGTATATGGGAGTCTTTCCTTTCCACTTTTGCCAAAGTGCTTGCTATGATTGTTGGTGTTTTCTCTGTATTATTGTAGGGTCTTTACCTTACAATATAAAGTGCCTTGAGGCAATTGTTGTTGTGATTTTGCGCTATTTAAATAAAATTCAATTGAATATGTACTACTCCAGCTGCATCAGATACTTATGTCTTTGTCCATTTTTGTCCTGAACCTGCAGAGGTCGGACACTATAGGTGTAAAATCCAGCCCCTTTCTCAGTTCTGCATCATAAATCAATTTATGATCATCTTTATATTTTCCACAGAAATTCAGCTTCCAGCGTCCCCGGCTTCAGGGCTCTGCCTGTCACTGTTTCCTTTTCATATCAATAATCTAGGAAGTAAAGCAGAGTTACTTACTGGAAGTTGCTCCAGGTAAAAGAGCTCCAGCTAAGTGAGTAAAATGCAAATGTAACTGGGAACGTCCTGACTGTGGGGGATCAGTACATTCAATCTGCTTTCTGTTCGGTAGAGGAACAGCAAATGACTAAAATGTAAATGCAAATGTGCCCGCTGCTTGTTGGTTGTGACGTTGGTGCTCCAGGAATTTAAGCTCACTGTAATGTCTTCCTCATTAGGAGCCACTCTGAATCAAAGAGTCAGCTGTAACCAGACGCCTAAATTACCCATTTTAAACTCCTTGTTGTTGTTAGATTGTAAAGCTTGTCACCCAGGAAAAGAAGCTTGTTCTGCGTAAAAGACTGAACTGTTAAATGTTCCAGTCACTTGCTTTGTGGCTTTTTCCTCCTGTACATTTTTTCAAACAAACTATAAAAACTATATGAAACAGAATTTAATTTTTTTTCCCGCCTCTATGGTTCTCTATATAAATGACTCATTTATAAAAGTTTATACTTTTATGGCACTGCAAGGAAAGGCCATTTAAATGTCTATATGTTGCATGTTTAATTTTTAACCTTCACTTATTCTCTTACTGTTTTCATCCACTAACAGATGATCAGTTCAGTGTCAGCAAGGTGCATCAAATACAAAATTTTTCAGCTGCAGTTTTTTTATGCTTCAAGACCTAAAATGTGTTTTTCATTATGAATCAAAGCCACATTTCTAAAAAGAAGAGAGTTTTGTGTTGAAGAATAAACATTTTTACAAGCGACTCTGAGATTTTGAGCGTCAACATCAGAAAATACAAGAACGAATGAACATTAAAGCCGGCATAGGCGAGAAATCTTAAGAAATCTCATGTAGGAGTTCCCAAACTATGAGTGAAATTGTTTTTAAGCATTTTCAGTCTGTGTATAAAAGATGGATATCTCCCGGGTCTGAAAAGTGAAGCTGACACTGGAGAGCTTTAAAGCTGTATTATTTCTAATAGTCATGAGGAGATGAGACTCTGTGGATGCAAATGATTTCATACCTGCCACTTTAAGACCATTTCCATATGTGACCCTCACACTTTGTTATCAATAATTATAAAAGAGAATTAGTGAGTTTTCTGTGTTCATCTAATGCTACCATTAATTTCCAGTCTACACACTTACAACCTGGCAACACCCAACCCGATTCTAATCTGAGCAGACAGATCGATGGATACTTAGCTGCTGTTTGACGATCCTAGGTCAGTAAAGAACAGGTTTTTGCAAACACACAAAAATAAATAGCAGCTTTGATTCACTGCCGTGTGTGTGTAATGGAAGGGTTGTTGACTTTGGTAAACTTTAATAGTGCAAAAAACAATGCAAAAACAGAAGCAATGTGTCTTTCCAACCAT
Source organism: Haplochromis burtoni (assembly GCF_018398535.1). Taxonomy (NCBI): domain Eukaryota; kingdom Metazoa; phylum Chordata; class Actinopteri; order Cichliformes; family Cichlidae; genus Haplochromis; species Haplochromis burtoni. Next base: position 956,768 of record NW_024582400.1, read on the forward strand.
AGGCAACAAGTGTTTCCATCAAAACTTTCCAACGTGTTGTGAGATGACTGTGAAGAGACAACGTGCAAGATTGTAAAAACTGACAAGATACAAAACAAGATAGCATGGTGATAATTTCAAACATCACTTAAAAGGCGTTTGCATATTGCATATTTACTTTATGAAATACAATATTTAATAACTGCACAAGTGTAACATTGTATCAGGTCAGGTTTCTCGGTTTCCCAGCTCCACCCTCACTCATCATATCTACTTTTAAAAAGATGATTATGGTCAAATTGGTGATGACAGAATGGTGACGTCTTTCATATGGTATATATTAACAGCATGGTAGTGAAGGGACTTTTAGATTTTCTTTGGCCAGTTTTCTGGAAATTTTGCTCTGTATTACTTGGAAATCTCCAAGCTATGAAGTTACATTTAAAAAAAGCCATATTTCACACTTCTGCAGCTTTTCCCATTGCTGAAAGTATGTCACTGACCTTTAAGGCTTTCATGATCCTGACTACCAGGACAAAAAATGTTGTCCAATCAAAAAAAATGTTTAAATCCCCCAATGTTTGTAAGGTAATTAGAAGACTGAAATAATTTTTTGGGAAAAAAAAGTTTACATTTTTTAGATATCACATGTCCACTGCAGAGGACATTGGAAGGCCAAACATGTAAAAATGAACTTTGATGGCAAATATTTGCTTCAGCTGTTCACCAAGAAGTTTGAACTCAAGGAACTGTAGTGGTTTCTTCCCCCAAAACTGCAAGTCACTGCTATACTGAAGCCACGAGTTGGTGATTGCCAGATCAAAAAGTAGAGAACTGCACATACTGTCAATTTCTGAGTGTGAGAGACCATCCTGTAGAAACTCAACATTCAATATGGTCCACGTCACCTATATTGGTAGTGTACTCAGCAATTGCCAGTGGACTTGGCACATGGACAAACCTTTTGTTTTTCTTAGACCATCTTGTGCATCTGTCCTGAGGTTGATTGCCATAGGCAGAGGATGCCATGACAACTGGCTTGTTGTCCAACCACTTAATGACAGCAAGTTCAGGTCTGAGTACCATCTCTGATGCTCCTCCTTCTTTCTTCTTCAAGGGCTTATTCCCTATGATCTTCTTCATCAGACAACTCAAATGACTACAAATATCCACTACGGAGGACATTTTTTTAAACACTTCAATACTATACTAAAATGAAGTTAGAATTAAGCATACTATGTTTTAATGTGTTATTAAGAGACTTATTTAAAATATGCTAACAACATTTATAGCTAAAAATTGCTTAATAAGCAGTTTTATGCACTTACTTTTCTTCTTCCCATAAAATGTGCTTGCAGCGATGGCTGCCATGTTCCTTAATGAAAAAACTAAAGTTCCCAAAGCTCCACCCCTTCACATTTGGTATCATTGGAAAGCCCTAAATGTCCTCTGTAGATACCAAAGGAGGCAATTCAGTAGTATGCAGTGCATGGGAGATATTCAGGTTTAGAAAGGTACTCTACAGAGGACAAATTTGCATTGCTGGTAGTCAGGAGGATTTATTGTTTTATTTATAGTCTATTTTATGATCCAATAAACTTATATTTACAAAAGTAGAGAATAGGAACACAAGAACACGCAGCAGTACCTTTAATTAATGTATCTTTTTTTCTCTTCTCTGAAAGCTAAAATGCAATTAGAGTTTTTAACAGAGACCTTGTATCTTTCTCCCCTCACATCTGATTGGTTGGGAGAGATCCCTCCTTCAGCAGAAACTAGATCACAGTAAAAGAAAAACTGTCCTTCAGTGACTTTAAAGTTCACTGGAGTGCCAGCTGAAAGCTTTCAGATGTAAAGCGTGGCTCTCCTGCTGTGCTGGCCCTGCATGCTGCGGGGGCCGGAGGAGGGCCCAGGCAGGGCTGGACTGGGCCGGCCTGCTGGGCTGCTGGGCTACCGGCCGCCCACAGAGAGGCCTGGCTGGGTGGGCGTCATCTATGGAGCGATTGATCCCAGCCAGGACAAAAAGTCTCCCTGTTGTCCTGCTTGAGCAGCAGCAGCAGAAAAAGTGCTCAGAGTCACTGAAACAATGATATACGACTGCAGTATTTTGCGTGGTCAAACAGCATTGCTTACTGAGGTTCAATACCACTGCTAATTCTGCTTCTTTATAGGCTAAACCTATATAAGAGTTTTGGGGTTTTTTCTACTATTAACAGTGCTATCACTAACATTAAAACTATTCATAAGATTTCCAGAAATAACTACCAATTTACTGTTTGATTGTTTTCTCTGTTGATATTTCCAGCTGTAAGATTTTACTGTACTCTACTAGAGTAGCTTTGCATGAGTCACAATTCAAAACAAACTTAATTATCTTATATTGGGCAAGTACTATATATACCAGCTCCTTCCTTTTAGGTTTGAAGCCCCACAAACAGAAAAGATTTGAGCTGAGAGGAACACATAAGGATGTCTCCTCTCAGTGACATAATGCAGGTCCAAGACTAGAACAAACTGTGTGAAACTGACCATTTAGATTGGTCTGAAGCTTTACACACTGACCTCATTCATTATTTGAAATGCTGACCTTGTTTAATATAAACTTCCACCAACGGAACAGTTTTGACAGAAAATGAGAAAAAGGAAAATAGGTCAACTTTAAATATCAGCAGTGAGTTGAAAAGCATGAATCGAGTGGCTTTTGCCACGTCATAAACAGAGGCAGGAGTTCCCCAGGGCACCTGTTTTAGTCCTCTTGGATTTTATATCTTTTTTTGTAAGACTTCTTTATAAACTAGTTTTGGCTTGTTGTAACACTTTTATATTTCCACTTCCAGCAAGTTTCATTTTGTTCTTTCATCACTGTGTGGTTTATTTTGTCCTTCTATTCTTTGTCTTTGCTTTTATGATTTTATTTTTGATTAGCACTTTCAGACTTTCTCTATTTATACTTTGCAGGCTTCTTTTGTGTTGTCTTTGTCTTTTTAATGACATGTCTGTCTCCTTCTAAATGCAGAACATCCCCATTACCATGAAGTATGTAATTAGTATTAACATGATTAAAACTGCCAAATGACAGCTGGGATAGGCTACAGGCCTTTTGTGACCCTGAATCTGATAAATAGTTAAGAAAACTGATGAATGAATGGGTAGATGATTACATCAGAAATGTGTTGTGATGCAGTCTCTCATGTTCACCTCGAGTCACCCATCCTTAAATTTGCTGACCTCTTAGGGGAAACCTGGTTTGTATCTCATAGATATAAGATTACAAGCGCAGCAAAAGATTTTGCAGCCTGATTGCATTTGTGCAAAACGTCAAAAACAGTACCAACCGTACAGGTCAAAGGTGAGAAAGTTCAGCAGATGGAACAAACTGCAAACCAGTTAATACCCCTTTTGCTAAGATTAACGGTTTCCATTAATGTGGAAAAAGTGAAATGAGAAAGGAGACACAGAAGGTAAACTTTGTGCTGCAGTGCGACTTTGCCATCGCGCCACTCTTCCTCCTTTGAAGTCCAGGCAGCTGTGCCTGGGGAGGTGGGAGGGTGGTGGCTGCTGTGAGTACGGTGTGGAGGTGTTTGCCTGTACAAGGGGAAAGGTCACAGCTACAGAGCTTGCATCTTTTTGCACTTTCTCCTGCACGTCAGAGGTGTTTGTTTAGCTGCTGAGAAAAAAAAAGCACCTGTAGTTTTTTGGCGGTGTGGGCTACACGCTGACAGAGTTTTGGAAACTTTAGGGCAGGAAACTAAAAGCAGCTTGTACAGTCTTTATAAATGACTTATCTCATTTTCTGTTTGCAGGTGCTTTATAATTAATAAATTATGTCACGGTTTACTCATGTCACACGTTTAAAAGCCTTACCTTTCCTGACATCACCACACAAAGCATCTTACATCATATCCTGTCTCTCTGCTAGATGCAACCAGAACCTCGACCCTTTTATCCCGAGAACAAAGAAGCCCTGTAATCTGACAACTGACTGTTCAGTCTTTATGTTACCTGTTTGACTAGCATTTCATTTGAAAGAGTAGTCGATGATTGTTTTTGCATGTCTGTTAATTGCTTCACATGATGTTTTTATTATATCATATTTTCTTGAAGCGGGTACCCGAGGGTCCACATCAAAAGACACCGGCATCACTAGACCCCATTTACTGGGACTCGACAGCTGCAATAAAATCTCAGGTTCAAGTTTAAAATGTGCTGTGGATTCATTATTAGGATAGCCCTGTGATAGGCTGTTGACCTACTGACCCCCCCACTGACACAGAATTTGATAAACTGATAGATTGATTATCAAAAAAGCAATATTTTGTTTGTGAAGCACAGATTTCTGCAGGACTGTAGGATTATTACTTAAAAGACATTCTAATATAACCGAGCACTCTTGCCCTCTGGACTTCATTTTTTTCTAGCAATTTTGGTCATGTTTTTGATAGAACAAGTTAAGGTGAAAGAAATTGTTAAATTTCTTTGCGCTTCCAACAGGTCCTCTGCTCATAAATGAATGGAAAACCAAAGGAAAAACATGCTTTGCACTTGATCCATGATGCTGGTAAGCCTTTTCTTGATGCTTTTATGAGTTTTAAGTCTTGCACGTAATGTTCCTATTTAGAATATAGTATGACACAATCACCTAACATGCAAAAGATCCCTGGTTCTCAGAAAAGACACAATCCCTGAGAAGGTTTGTGTCAGGAAGGTCATCCAGCATAAAAACTGGTGCCAAATCAAATATGTGGTTCCATCTCACGTAGCTACACCTGTGGCAGCAGCTGAAAGCAGCTTTTCTCTAAGTCACTATGAGCTTGCAGTGTCCCTCAGTTTCTTAGTCAGGTCTCCCACTTGCCTCTTACAGCTTTCAAATAAAAAGGTGAACTCAAGGCTTTAAGATGGAACTTTACAAACCAACAGGTGGCATGGTGACTACATCCATATTTTATATACAGTCTATGTAATGGTGGGACTTGGAATAGAATGGATCTTACTGACAGCTCAAAGAGCATTAGAAAAGCCACTCAAACATTAGATTCCTACACTGGTCAAACTTTATCCACCTCAAATCCACAGCCAATTTGGAATCACCAGTGGCAAACATGGAAACTCCCCACAGAAAGGCCCTGAGTCACCACCATCACATCCTTTAAGCTCTTATTTGCAAAAAACCTTCAAAATGTAATCACACAAAGCTACGAAAATAAGAAACAATTTGTACTAAACTTAAATGAGAGATAAGCTGAGAGACATATTTTAACTAGAGTGGGATAAAAGGCTTTAAAATGTGGCATGTATTAAGGTAATGTTGTAGATACACTAGATATTCCCTTTTGATGATTCCACTTTTGTGCAGATGTGGGTCATGTACTCCATCTGACAGCAGGATCTGTTGGAGGCTGCAGATGTTGATACATCTGGAAAACAAGTTTTTTGTCATAATTAGTCCACTCACTGACACTATGCACTCTGCAGGCTCTTTAAAGCACTTCTTTCTCATCTCAAGTTAATTACTGCCATAATCCATCATTAACCAAACCATTGAAGAACACTAAGCTCACAGGCAGCCTGCTCTAACTGATTTCTAATGATTAATAGAGCATTTCCATTATAAGCACTATGTCTGCTCTCTAATCCATATAGTCAGGCTATATCTAAATGGAAGAAGCAGCAAAGAGAACAGAAAATGTGACTCTGAATCATTACATTTCAGCTTTTCTCTGCTACTCCTCTGATCAGCTCACAACAATCAATATAGAATGGAAAGAAACAACACTGTCTGAAAATATTAATCTGTTAAAGGTAGAAAAATACCACCAGCCTGCAGCTACATGCCCGTAACGTCCCATCCCAACGAGACTGCTTTACAGACATCATATTTGGCTGGTGAAATGGTGAAAGGCTCTGGCAAAATTTGGAAGGCACCAACTATTGTGGCCGGTGGATGAGAATGTTAATTTCCTCCCTTGATAATGATGCATGTCGTTCCCAAATGTGATTATACAGACAGAATGGTGTGCGGCACGCTCGTAATGTGCTTAAGATGTTTTAAAATACACCATCATGCCTGCACACTGTGAAATATGAAAGGCCCCAACAGAAACCACAGGGGTACCGGGCCAGTTCCCTGAGGAACTCCAGGATCAAAGGTTTAAGAACATAAAGGGAATTTGTGGCATTTGTAACACTTAAGAAGATTATTATTACGTGCAGGGTTAAATTATGAGAGGAAGGAATTGTGAAGAATCACAATTTTTACATGAGTGTACATTTTTACAGCACCTCAGTCACAATTTGTCTCTGGCCAAGAAACAGAACAACCAACACTAGTTGCATAAACCGCTAAGTTAAGTTTAGTTTTGTGGATTTTGCATCTGATTCCAGTAGGCGGGTTTTGTAAATGTAAAATTCCCTTCTTTTTAAATTCATTACAAACCTTTTGGGACAGACAGAAGGGAATGAGGACAATAACTTCCTTCATGTTTTGGAAGACTGTAAGTCAGCAAGAAAGATTTATAAGCCTTATGAATAAGAATGCATCTGCCTCATTTACGATTATTATTACACATGTAAGAATGTTAAAGTTGATATGATTTATTGGACACAGTGGTGCTGAGGTGCAAAATGCAATAACACAGAAAACATAGTTCAACTGTTTTATTCTGTTTTGTTATTGTTGTGTTTTTTGGTTTGTTGTTTTCTTTTAAACTGTGTTATCTGTGTGTGTTTCTGAAGTGTCATGTTTTCTAAACTGTTACGCTTTTGATTTGGTTGTTATTTTGTGGTGTATTCTGCTTTTGTTGTTGGGTTTGTGTTTTCTGAAACTTTCCGTCACTGGTGTAGTGTTGCTCATCCCTTTTTTGTTACGTTTCTGAAATGTTGCTCTAATGGACACTGTGAACATCCACGGTCACCACTTCATGCATAATGGACCTTCCATGTGTATGTGCAGGTATATATGTATGTATATGTATACATATGTATATTTAGTGTGTACATGTGTGTGTGTACTTGTCTATAAATAGGAATAGTAGTGGTACAATAGTTATATCAAGCTATATAGTTTATGTCTTCCATATTTCCAACCATATCCATAATCACATACTGTGTATGCTACCATTGTATATAGTGTATTATCTTACTTTTTTTCACTGATTGTACTTATTTGTATTTTTGTATTTCCTTCTGATATTTGTACCTGATGCAAAAATTTCCCCGTTGTGGGATCAACAAATCTTATCTTATCTTATCTTTTCTTAATGTTTTGGTTTTGTTGTGTTTCTGAATTGCCCGGTTTTGTTGTGTAGTTCTTGTGTGTTTTCTTTAAAATGTTGTTGCATTGTGTTGTGTTTTCTGAATATGTTCAGTTTGTGGTTTTGTTGTTGTTAAAATTTTGCAATATTTTTATTGTTTGTGTTTTCTGACACTTTTGGTATTTTTTATTTATTTGTGATGTGTTTCTGTCGTTGTGTGTAAGTAGAAGTAGTGGATATTGTCTACAAATGTGTAATCTTTAAGTCACTGGATGACTTTGACAAAAGAATATAATAACAGATGAACAGTGGTGATTTAAAAAAAAATTATAACAGCAGGCTAATACTGCATACACACAAATATACAAAAATGTATGTCTTCTAATATCCAGTATGCATGCAGATTTGTGATAGCTGGCTATATTTGCTCAGTCAAAATGGGTTTAATTTAACCATAACCTTTAAACCAAGCAGCATTTGTACTAGTAATCCCACCACAGTGATTTTACACAGTAACTGTGTGAATCCCAGGTTTGACCGGAATAAACACCTTAAATAACTCAACCATAACCTCCAAAGTGGAGATGACTAAAAGACTTACCTCCATTTGGCCCAGCTGCAGTCATGAATATGATAAACTGTTTGACTATAAAGCATCACGATCACCCAAAGCCTCCCTACAATAAGAAGACAACCCAATTATCATAACATAAGACTCATGAATTTGACTTTGGGTTATAGAGGAGCAGGGGTGTGCTCTCTGGGGACAGGTAACACTGCTCTGCCCTCACTTTGTGTAAACAGAGGCGAGGTTGTGTGAACGCAGCCAGTGGGTTGATGCCAGACCAACCATGACAGCTGTCTGCTCTTATATATCGTAGTCTGCTGCACCCGGTTCACACTACAGCGCTCTCACTGCTCTGCACACAGATACTGTTAATGTTACAGTAACAGGAGGCGCTAATGATGTTAAGGGTGGGGGTAAATGCCATATAAACACAGGCCTTCAGTTTCATTATGGCAAATGTTTTCCAGCAAACTGTGCTTATAAACTAGAAAATTATCCATTAGTGAAAGAGACACAACCAGCTGTCTGCTTAAAAAAAGCTGCGGTGGATCCACAGCAGTAAATGCCCATGCTGGTCCACTAATGGTAGGCGTGGGTTTTCTGTGGGGCAGCATGGTAGGGCACAATGTATCCAGATGTGCCCAGTGGGCCCAAACATTAACCTCAGCCTGCACACACTTGGTCTGCTTCGAGGCCCAGGTGTAGCCCTAAGTGTGGGCCTACACTGTGGGTATACGGCCACTTCAGAGCTCCACAGTCACATGTCCTTAATAATTGGTGGTAACATTGCTCAATATGGCCAATTTTCAAGCAGCAGTGGCTCCACGGGGGCAGTTAATCTTTTGTAAATTTTTACCAGCACTTCACTAACTACTACTAATACTTGTGTTTTATATAATAAATATTGTAATATATAAATATATATGTGAAACCACAGCAGCCTCCTAGCAGAGGACCAAAAGAATTCTTGTTAGCAAAACGTCCAAGTATTTTATTTATAGCAATCATATAAAAACCATAATATGAATTACTGAAAGTAAAACAAACAAAAACGCAAATGTTAACTTTTTTGTGTCTTTGCTTTTTTGTATAAAAAAGATACAAAGCATTTGATTCTTGCTTGTAATAAATAAATATTTATTGTAAGATATTTGACCCCCTTTTCCCTTCAAACCAGTTTAAATTCTTCATGGCACAGATTCAACAAGGTGCTGGAAACATTCCTGACAGATTTTGGTCCATATCGACATGACAGACGACATGTTGCTGCATAGTTACCTACAGTTTGCTGATTTTAGCTTACAGGAGTGGCATTTGGTGTGGACTTCTGAGGCTGTAGCCCATTGGCTTCAAGGCTGCTAATAATGTGTCATGAGTGTAAATAATATAATATATAATAAGCGACTTCTCTAATTCATGTCACTTTCATTGACACGTATCAGTGCAATATTTACTTTTTTCTTTTGGACTAGACTTTCTCGATTGCTGTTCTAACTTAAGAAGGGATTGATGTAAATTTTATCAGCTGTGAACTCATTTTTCTAGTTTATTCCAACACAGCATAAATGCAAAATAAGCCAACCTGTTTCTTTTATTGATTAGCTGATTGGCCAAGCCGCAGGATGAGGGAAAAATCCCTTTGGGATTGTGTCAGAAAGGGCATCTCAGTTAGCACTGGATAAAATTAACTCTATAAGCTAATACAGAAAAAAAGTGCTGCTGCCTCAGGGAATCCCATGTTAAGCTAGCAGATAATGACTAAAAATATTGAGTTAATTCACATTTCTATAATAGTTAGGTTTTAATAATACACGAATATGATAAATGTTTAACTTTATTTTCAACATTTGACAAATGAATGGTGACACGTGTTTAACCTCCTAGGACCTGACGTCCACATATGGCGACATCACATTTTGGGTTGTCTAGACCACAATACTAAATTTGCTCTTTCAAATGAGCCATATTGCTTAAAGGGGCACAATTGTTTTTTTTCCCATTTTGCTTTTTGTACTCATGAAAAATGCTGTTGTGTTCAGACACCCAATAAAGAGGTTTTCACATCATTACTCAAATTTTTTTCCAAATGTTTTACTGAATTTCATAAACATTTTCCATATAAAATACTGCAAAATTTCAAACATATAAAGCTGACTGAAGCAGACAGCCTCTGCTAAGTGTTAGCTAGTTTATTACCCAGCCAGTAGTTAAAGCCAAAGCAGATAAAGTAAAATAATGCTCATCTTTTTAGTTTTAGTTTTAGTACAGTCATCATCTTTATATTTAAGTGTTTAGAGAAAAGGAAGAGATTCAAAGTGGACTTTTTAAAAGAAACTGTACTCCGTTTGATCAAATGAGCTCCAAACATAAAGACTATAGAGGTGCTGCTTTGCATTGAAAGAGTTTTCTTTTTTTATTTATTTACTTTTGCTGGAGATTGGTCGTCGTTTGTTTTCTGTGTAGCATCACATGGCAAACACAAACAGAAACTGGGATTTTCTTGTTATGAAATTTTCTCACGATAAAGAACTGTGGTGCAAAATATACGGAAATTCACCACCTCATGGGACTTCTTTTTGTGTGTAGCACTAAAATGAGCCTGTGTTCTAAAATAGGCACAAATTTCTCAGTCTAAAAAGAGAACAAGAGGCATGCAGCCATGTGATATTTTGTCTGCAACATCCTGCCAATAACATGACTGGCTGTGGTCTTCAGTCTGACTCAGACTTGACTCAGGTGGTCCCGATCACATCGCTGCATGAGGTCTAACCGGGGGTCGTCTGGGGGGTTTTGGAACGGAGTCAGCGCCGGGCTCATCTTTAACCCGTGACCTACTCTTCTGTCTGCTCAGTTACACTTCACAGTTTAGTCATTTAGCTCGGTGGTCTCCAGCAGTTTGCCTCGCAGGGCCAAGAGTCTGCAGGTTTCTGTTGTGAGCAAACACTGTAGCAGAAGCAGCAGCAACAGCAGCTAGTTTCACTACCTGGTACAACTCAGAGAGCCTCAAACAGTCAAAACAAGACGTGATGGTGTAGCTGTGGCTTTGGCTTGGAATAAATGAGTGCAGTTACTCATTATATGTTTAAGTATCATTAAACCACATTAAAATGTGAAAATTATGAGCATATTTTATAACTGGTAAGGATATTGTCTTCTTCTATTATCTCAACAACATTCAGTCATTACTAATTTTTAGACTTTTCCTTAAATGCCAAAACCTGTTCCCTTATCAGGCCTAAAAAGTCCTTCAAATTATGCTAAATTTTGTCAAAAGACGTATTTAATGAGCAGATCTTACTTTACTTTAAAAGGTCATGGACTAAAAATATGCTACTTTCAGCACATTGTACAGTAGGTACTGAAATAGGGTTTCAGCTCAAGATTCCCTCAGAGGATTCCCAAACAATTTATTTCTTCTCTTCGCCCTTCAAAGTTTGCTTACTATCTTTCTCTTACATACCTCTAAAATTTATATATATATACTGTGTGTGTGGAAATTTGATGAGGAGTTAGGAGCAGATCTTGCTTTATTTTAAAAGGCCACAGGGTTTAAAAGGACCTGGTGCCTCACAGAGGTCGAATGCAAATATAATCTAATTTCCTCAGGTTTCAGTGCATCAAAGTCTGCATTTCTGAAGTCTAATGTTTACTGTGTTCATCAGCAGTGTGCTTGTTTAGGCATGTAAATACTGTTGTAGTGAATCTTTGTGCTACGACCCCGGTTGGATGGCTTGATGAATGGATTTTTGGATGAATCGTCACTCTTTGATCACTTTTGGGGAACTTTGATGCGTCTGATACAAAAATGCGCTGCTGATGGTTTCTAACTACAAAAATCACGAGTGACTGGAAGAATAAAGCATGATCAAACACACTCCAATTCAACGCTGTAGCTTGGTGTCAAGCTTGAGTTGATTTAACTGAAATATTTTAGGGTCTTTTTTGGGGAGGGGATTACTTTCAGGTGTTTACTGTCGTCACTGTTAATGAGAAGCAACCCTACCGCACTACTTCTATGTTTTTAAAAGATGTTTTTTGGAAAATCCAGAACCTGCATGTTCTGATAGCATACGGATACAGACACCTGGTATTTGTCCTTGACCCTTCTAAGGCAGGAGTGTCAAACACAAGGCCTGGAGGCCTGTATGTCCTACAAAGACACTAGTCTGGTCTCTTGGACAGCTTTGGAAAATGTGAAGGATGGCATAAATATTGGACTTAACTATATTTTCATGAGTTCTACAGCTTCCTCTACCATTAAAGTCCTCCCCCATGGTCATTTGACACCAAAGCAACATTTTCTGTCTGTAATTATAAAACTCTCTGTTTTATAATTACAGAACAATCTGAGCAATGAGCTTCTAGAACTTCTTCTGTAATTTTACACGTTTATTTATGTTTATAAATATTAAACCCAAAGTCATGCAAACAGATTTCTTTCATTTTCTATTCTGAAGAAAAACTGAGACATACTGTTGAAATTACACTTGTTCGTTTATAATTATATATCTCTGATATCTAATTGATCAAAATGATCAAAGTGGACCTTATGTGGAAGAAGGGTATGCCTCTCTCTTTACTAACCTGTGTAATCAATACTCTTCAGCTGTGAACAGCTGTGCAATCGATAATGCTACAACACACACAAACGCACGCACTCAAATTTATTTATATTTTTATACTGTTTTTTGTTAGAAATTCTCTTGTTTTATTTTTGTACTAAGAAAAAAGTTGTAATAAGATAATGAGACTGCTTACTCACACTGATTGGGACTCCACACTGGTTTGTACTTTTTGTATAATGACAATAAAGATTGTGATTCAGATTTTTCTGACGTGGCCCATGATGTATAATCAGTTTGAGAGACTGAAACTAGCCAATTAGAAAGCGATAACAGTAAAGGTGACTCAGCATTCGATCACTTTCTTCATTTTGATTTTCAAAGCCTTTGATGCATCTACGATGCCTCTCTAGTGAATTGCACCACTGATGGTTTACAACCACTAAAAAGAAGAAAATCAAGGGACTGAAATAGAAATAGTTTGGGAATAACTCAGATCTGTTTTAGCACCTTTCTATGGGGGTCTTAAAACCACTTTCGAGAGCCTGGTAAACTTCCTTGGTAAAATCATCATAATGATGAGAAGCAACGCTCACCCAAACACTAAACCATAAATTCTGATAGCTCAGGGTTAGAGGCACTAAATGTATTTGCAACCCTCAAATTTCAGGACTGGGTATTTGTCCTTGGTCTCTTAAAGAGGCTGGGAGGACACTGGCTGCACACACTTCAGATTTTAAAATGCTGGAAACTAGAATATGAGAGCAGAAAAAGGGGAGAAAAAGAAACCTAAATTAAAGCAATGACAGCCAGCGTGACTCATCCTCTCATTACTTTCTTCACTGCGATTTTCAAAACAGTATTCAGTCTCTGATGACATCATATGATGCATGTCTCACAAATCAAACTGCTGATGGTTTCCAACCACAAAAATCAAGAAAGTCAAGGGACTGGAACAACAAAGATTATGGGTTAATGTGTTCATGCTGAATCCCATGAGGTCTAAGTCACCATCTTTTCTAACCCTGACATGATTTTATTTATTTATGGTTCTTTTAAAATTGCTCTCCAAAGTCTTGGATATCAGGGGACACATAACCTTTTCTCTCTTTTTTTTGCTTCTCACCAACACTCAGGGTTAGGGATAGACTGCACTTTGATCTCGTTTTTAGACTCGGGTTTATTTAAGCCAGAACTTTTCAGAAGATTTTGAGGCTCAAAACTCGATTCATGTGTCCGGCAAACCTCCTTTAACCCTCTGGAGTCGTCATAATAATGAGACGCAACAGTAATCCTAACCCCTAACTCTGTGTTTTACAGAAAAATAAAAGAAAATAAAAAGAAAGACAATATTTTTACTATTATTGTACTGATAGCACAGGGTTAGGGTTACTGAAGGCTTGTAGCTGTATTTGCAACCCTCGACCGCGCACTTGTCCCTGATCCCTCAAGGAGTCTCGGTGGACATCGGGCGCCGTCGTCACCTTGACTCAACAGTTCCTCCTCAGGGTGTCTGTCTCGCCTCTCTGTCACGGCACAGTGAGGCGAGGGAACTAAAAATAGCTTCAGGTTGTATCTGGGCAGCAGCTGGCCAGGACTGAATGCTCTTTAATATCAATGGTAATTGGTACAATTAAGAAAATAGGCTCTGGATGAGGCTCTGTAGCATGTACATTAACATTAGCTTTTGTTCTTCAGCTTAAAGGGAACAAAGCAAGAGCAAAGGAGCAGGTTAGGGGAAAAAGAAAGATGCTAAGATGGTGAGGCGGTGAAAAATGACCTTCGGGGTGTGAGGGCCTTATTTGACTCCTGAAAATTAGGAGAAAGCTGTTAGTTTACAGCAAAATGTGTTTTAATGTGGCTTTTGGGGACCAAAACTAAAAACTGGCAGCATTTATTTGCATTTTTACCCCCTCCTCCCATTAGTCAAATAATCAAGTTGCAAGATGCAGTAATGACCAACATGCACGACTCTCTTTGTTCAACTAATTGGAAACGTCTGCAGGTCAGCGCTGCAGTAATTCCCTGCAATTTCCAGAGACATGTCAGGGAACAGAAAAGCCGGCCTCTTCTCGACCTTCCGCGCCATTTGAATTAAAATGTGTGGCATTGTTCTGCAGCTCGCGGTCATGACACCTCAGAAGAAAAACAACACCATTATACTGTTCATTATTAAGGACCACGCAAGACAAAACAACAACAACAGCATCAACAGCACCGGGGCTGATGAAATTTCTCCACGGATATCAGACAGGCTGAGCGTGCCAAGACGGGTTTTGATTTTATTATTTCTTTTTTTTCTTCCTTTCCTTTCCTTTTTTTTTTTTAACAACAGCACATAGTCTAGTTTTTGAGGAAGCCTATTACTGTCCTCCCACACACACCCATCAGTAGCAGGCGCACCACGACCTCAATAACCCTCCACACACATATAGAGGCTGGCAGAGTCCATTTAAGACTGTAAATGCACCAGAGCACTACTGCCATCAAGTGGCTGCTTTAGCACACAAACGCTGAGCACCAGTGCAGAAATACCTCAGTGTGAATCCTGCACACTTGCACAGATGAACTATGAAACATTAAAGTATTTAAATCAATCACAACACCCCTCATTTCAATAGAAAAATAGTCATATAGATTACACTGGAATCATGTGGCCTTTTACCTTTGGGGTACTTTTTACTGGAGTAGATTTCTGCATATACATTTCTACTTTTACTTACGTGAAACCTACTGCAATAAAAATTGCACTAATTTTAGCCACATTAAGGCATGCTCCTTAGAGGAATGTTTGGTTTTTCAGGTGATGTGGTCTTTCTGGCTTCATCAAAATGTAGATCATCTCTAACTCACTCAGGGCGTCAGGTCAGCAGCAGATGTTGAGGTGATGGTTTTCAGCCGGATTGAGTGTGGCGTATCCACTCTAGGTTGGGATTAGTTGCTTTCGCAAGACGAGGAGTTTTTGTATCGTTGGGTCTTGTTCATGAGCAAAGGGGAGGTGTAATTTTTGATTTACTGGTGGAGTTATAGTGCTGTGCAAAAGTCTTGAGCCACCCCTCATTTCTTTATACTCTGACTTTCCTGTCATTGTTTTTTTTAAAGCGGCCTTGAGCAATGGCTCTCGAGACTTTCCGGTGGTCTTTTAAAGTTATTCTTTGGACATTGGCTGCTTTTCACTTATTTTCAGTCCAGTCCTTTTACCCGACCAGTTTCAGAGAAATGACTTGTTGATTGTTAAGCCGTTTAACACTGACCTATGAGTCATTTAAGTATTTTTTAAAAGGCTCCTAACTTAACAGACATTCACAATTTGACTCACTCTCCAGTTTGTGTCTTTAGAGAAATTTGGGGCTTATTCTCATATCTGGTTTTTGATTCAGTGCAGTTCATATACATTAAAAATACCCCAGAATATTTCAAATTACTCAACACCAAACACACCTGTGAAAGAAAAGCAATATAAGGCTACTCATTTACACACTCATTTACATCGAGTTAATTAAAACTGGATGATTACTGTAATAAAGGAGTGATATTGGCCTTTTCCAAAAGTCCTTTAATTGACCGCACATCATTACAGTACATCGAATAGCTTCGTCTTTAAGGCTTTCCTACACATACGGCACAAAAACACTCAATACTGAAAACTATTGGCATGAAAATAAAAGACAGGAAGCAGAGAGCATGTCAGCTGTTGGCAGTGTAGTGTAGCACAGTAAAGGGGTCTTTGCTCAACATCGCATCATAAGAAGTTAGAATAATAATGATGATTAAGAAGAGGCACTTCTTCATCACAGCTCCTTCAGTGAGCTCTGACGAGAATTAACAGACTCAGCAGTTCCTCCCACGAGACTTCAACAATCTGATTTGTCAAGGAGCAACAAAGGTAGAGGATGTAACGTCTTTATGTGGACCAATTCTGCTTCTCCTACATTTTTGCATCCATCTTCTGTTCCAGTGGCCAAAACCCACGTTAAACATGGACAAAACGTATGTACAAGCAACCCTTTTGAGCCGCAAACTCCAAATGCCATCTTATCATTTCTTTTGCTCTTTATGATATCAGTAAGAGCAGACGTCCTTACATATTGTCATCCCTTCTGGGGATACACTAGGTTTGAGTGTGGGATGCTGCAATGCCTTCAAATCACATCAGGAGTGTTTTAGAAATGTAATCTTCTGGGTCTTTTATTTTGAAACTTTATCTGATTTCTACGCCCGAGCATAGAGACACTTCTGAAACACGTTTGCTGGAATCAAAGCGCTTAAGTGAGTGCAGTGTATTCCCAGGCTGGTCAAAGGGATGAAGTGAGACCCATTTTAATATAAATACGGATTATTTTGAACTGTGAATCATACAAAGCTACTCTAGTAGAGTCCAAGAATGAAAATATTCTTCCCATTTCCAGCTCTGTCCATTTTTAAGGTACCCACAACCTGAAACGGCACTGAAAAAAATTAATTAAATGTATTTAAGGAATTTGAAAAATACAGTTTTAAGTATTACAGCAATTCCCAACAGACAGACCACAGACGTAACCAAATTATTGTAAGCTTATGTAAAAAATACATTAACAACCAACAGTACTTGTTTTTGTAATAAACAGTTTTTCAGATAGTTCTTCTAACCACATTATAGCTATATCAGTGTCAACTGTCATATGAGGGGCAAACTAATTTACCATCCCCCTGAACGTGACGGAGCTCGTTCTGGTCTTCTTATATGTCTCGGTTATTCGCTTTTTCCAGCGACATTTGAGACATGAAATATGGAGATTGTGTTAACACCACACATGATAATCTTGCGAATAATACAGTGCCATTAACTACCTGAACTGTAATTATATTTCATGTGGTTGCCTTTGCATTAACCTGAATCATTCTCATTGTACAGTTATGGTTACAGACTGTCTACACTCATTTTATGCTTGAATGAATTAAACCCAATTTTAATAAGCACCAGTTTATTATTTGCATGTCAGAATCAGAGAAGTTCTCACAGGAGAAATCATCTATATCTTCAAGAAATTTCACAAATTAATTTTTACTCACGCACTGTGAAGGTGTGCCGTCACAGGCTGTGCGTATTATTATTATTTCAAATTTTTATCACCAAAGTATTAGAAAATCTAATTTATTGTATTTTTTCTTGTCCCTAGAATCACGTTCTCTTTAATAAACTTTGTGTATTTTTACTGCAACTAGATTTGCCTGATTTTTATGCACTTTTTCACCAATATATTTGCAGTATTTGATTCATTATTTTATGCAACTGTTTTATTTCGGTTTCCTTTTTTTGTGCAACAGTGGAAACGTAGGGGAAGAACACAAAAAAAAAAAAAGACAAAACTTTGGTGAAAGTGTGCACATGTAATGTATAATTTACTGTTTGTTATTTACCTCTAAATTTACATTGTTGTGCCTCATCATGACTCTACAAAGACAAGGAGAAAGGAGAGGTCATTTCTATGAGGAGGGAAGAGAAAGGTGACATTTTCTTAATTACAGAAATCTTTGGGGATCGTAGAAAGAGCTCCAGAACAACAGACATTAGTTAACTTTTAGAGAAACATTAAAATGATACATTAACTTAAATGGGTTAAACTTCCCCAAGAAAAAAATAAACACTGATTTTTAGAAAAGCAGGCCCTCAGTAGAAAAGATAGCCTCCGTTTTATGTGCATTAAAAAAATGTTTCTGATTTCATTTATATACTAAGTAATCACAGGTTGAATTTAAACTTGTTGTAAAGCTTTTCTGTTTGCTGTATTTCTCATTCAGTATGTGGTAGTTTTCACGGTTAGTTACTTATGCTGCTGCTTCAAATTAAAAGCACTCAGCCAGACACAACTGAGAGGCTTTTATTGTGAATTTAGCTCCACACATTCAAAGCCATGAAAATGATCTACGGCACATTCAGATTGAGAACTCTTGTATTACAGTAGAATTAACAAAACAAAACAAAAAAAAAATCCCTGCCACAAGTTAAAATCCCATGAAGTCATTTGTGCTGTCGTCCAGTCAAAGCTGCACGTTGTATCATTACTTCTTTTAAAAAACACTTCAACAGTTTTCTTCCCATTTTAAATGTAAATTAAGTTAAATAACACATCAAGAGGCACATTTACAAATGAAGGAATTTCCTTCACAATCCACTGGAAGGTGTTGCAGTGCGCAGAGATCAGTTTCAAACCTGCTGCAAAAACCATCCATTAATGAAGTTTAGAAACCACTGCACCTCTAGAATTAAACCATTCCCAGCTTGCTTCCAGTATTCAAGGATAATCCCCCATTTCACAATCATATGTACACACTACACTAGCTTTTAGAATAATCTGGACACAGTGTTTATAAACTGCAGAGGAATCACTTCACCACACAACAGGATTTTAACACTGAACTAGAGGACAGATGAACTTGTTTAGACAGGTCACTTTGCAGTAATGAAACACACTGGGGTTAAAGCCCTCTGTGTGTGCATTCAATAGTTTTTAAATGAACACTCAATGTGGGTTTTCTTCTGTGAAGACCGTATTGTCTTTGGGCGCTCCTCCGTCTGACGCAGGGTGCGTTTGGTCTTTGTCAGAGTCTGTGTGTGAGGTGTGGGCGGTGTCTGCTTGCGTGGGAGTTTCCGTGGTGGATTTCGGCGGGTGTGCGCCGTCATCACTCGAGTTTCTGTGCGAAGTTGCCACCGCCTCGTACTCAGCCACCGCCCGCTCATTATGCACCTAGCAACATGAGAAACAAAAACATTGAGGGCGGCTGGCAAGAAGCCAGTTGAACATGTGGCACAATTGCCGAACAACAGTTTAGGTTACATCTGCTAGATCATGTCTAACTGCTTCCAACAAAATGCTAGCAGGAAAAACCTGCCTGAGCTGTTACTAGCCAACAAAGACATGGATACAAGGGTGCTAATGCTAACACTAGCTGTTTACATAACATGTTAACTATGACCAGTATTTAAGAATTGGGTAACCTTCCCTGAACTTCCTCTGCTACTCTGACTGCCTCCAGGTCATCTTCAGACCTCAGCTCTCTCGTCCTGGCTCTGTTCCAGGCGCTCTAAGCAGCCTGCACGGTTCAGGCTGGACGGCAACATCGGTGCAGTCTGAATGTGTTTGTCGGTGGTTAATGAATAAAAAGATTTCCCGCACTGTTAGCGAGGCTGCACGACTGCAACGACACCTCTGTGCTTAAATTTTAAAGATTTGAACCAAATTTCAACCTCGATGAGTTTCTCGAGTGATGTTAAAACTATTATATAGAACATGTCATTATTGATGTTGTTTCTACATTTTAGAGCCATAAGCAATGCTCAGTGTGTTCAAATATGACTACATTAGACATTTATTCTGACCCAGGAGGAAAAAAACTAGAAGATGGGTCTGGTACCAAAATGTAGGTAAAAATGAGACCCTTCAGATGCTAAAGATCCTTTAAAGTTCACCCGAAACTTTAAAGGGTCTTTTTGATATTTTCTCTGTTAAATCATTGGAAAACAGATCGAACCTCCAGGATACCAGTTCTGGTTCCTGTTCCTCTGCTGGACACACATTAGAATGTTGTCATTTAACTACAGATGATGCTTTTCCATGAGATCAGATTTTTGGCTGTGGATGTAAAATTGATTTGGCTTCAGTTTTTAAAAAGGGCATAAATGTTTTTTTAAATAAGTAAATCTCATTTACTTGAATGTATTACAAATTGTGCATCTGTATGTATATTGAAGGCCTGTAATCACCAAATAGTCATAGTATACGTAACTTCATTAAATAGCCTGAAGTTATTGTACAAAAACGACAAAAGTGGCTCCTAGATGTGAGCTTGTGTTTACTCCCAGAGCTTACTGCAGTGTTTTACAGTTTCATAACTCCAGTATTGCAAACAGACTCTCACTCCCACACTATTTAACTTGTAAAAAAGACATTGACTTGTAACTAAAAATGCTAGCCCTTCATCTGGCAAAGAGAAGCTGTCTTAAATAAGAAGCAGCTGCGATCACACAGCCACTGAATACTGCACACAGGTTTAATGTAACTTAAATTTATCAAGGACAGATTAAGAAAATTTAATGAAATGCTGTCATATGATAGTAAATATTGTGGAAAAATGATTAGAAGTAGCAGCTTTAAACCTCCCTAAAAGCCGGTGAGGATACGAAAATGAAGAAATTTAACTGCATTAAAAAAAGGATCAAAATATTAAACAAAGCTAGCTTTTCATTATAAAGTAAATATATGTCCACCATATGTTTCCATTATTTTTAACATCATTGGTGTTTGTTTTCGCAGATGTGGGTGGTTTTTTTTTTTGCAGTTTTACAGATTTTTTTTTTGTTTATATCTGTTTGTAAAAATATTTTAACTGTTAAAATTGAATTTAGTGATACAAAAGCTGTTATAATTTTCATCCTACATTTGAAAATTGTAGGATGAAAGCAGCTTTAATGAAAATCTTGTGTTTTATCCCCTTATAGGGGATTTACTGCTCAGCATGGCTTTTATTTTTTTATTATTTTACTGTGTTTAAACTAAACTCGGAGCAAAGTGCAGCTACGAGTCATATTTAATCTTCAGATCAAATTGATTAAATAAGACTCTGACAAAATCTGATTTATTTGCTTGCACGACTGCTACATTATGGGAAAAAAAAAAAGATATGCTCATTTTTCCCATAGCAAACATTACATCATTTTATCTGCAATTGTAATTATTAACTTAAACATTACACAGTTATTGTGGTGTAATCGCAACAAGGAAATGGGAATAAATTTAATTCTGTTTCCCCCCCTCTTTTGGATAGTATAATTCTTCATAAAAACTGTATGCATGGTGATTTGTTTTTATAACTCATCTGGATACTAAAGTTAGAGACAGCACATCCAAGTAGTTTATGCTGTGGTTTTGGTGAGTTATATTCCAATTAGTCTGTCACTTAGCACAATTAACAGGTTGTGTGATGCACCCATATAGTCTATGGTAATAAAAGCTTGTTAGCATTAGTTGAGAACGCAGTGTTTCACTGTTTGGCCAAGATGCCAACATTGAGTGCCAAAACAAACAGGTGATATTTATGTTATTTTTTTCATTATTTTTATTTGAAAGGGACTGTGTACAATACTAACATAAATGTTATTTGAGCTACTGTACTAGAGTTAGCTTAAAGCTCATTTGCATCTGCGATACTTTGGCAGGTCACATTTTTACCTACTTTTATGGTCACACAATAAAAAGTCTAAATTGCTAAAACAGTATGTGAGTGAAAATGCACCAACGTTAAGAAAATAAGCATGTGATTTTTATAACACAAGAAAGCTGCAAAGCAAAAAAAGAAGGCAAATTTTATTTTATGCATATCATCTTCTTTTCTCAGCAAAGAAAATGATATAAGTATTTTTTTTAACTATGAAAATTATTAAATGCGTTTTGGCCAGAAAGTCGATAACAGTTGTGTTTTAAAGATATATTATATTTAAAAACAGAATATATTGTTTTGGGAAATTCTGCAGACACCAGTAGTGCCATCAAAGCAACAAAAGACTGAAGTAGCTGCTTTACCGAGCACAGATTATCTAAATACCTCATCAGTCAGGGGTAAAGCTCAGAGATCAGCTCCCGGCCACAAAAGCAGACCTCAGGCCCCACCCCCAGAGGGTGGGGTTGGAGGTGACATCACCGGGGAGAAACCCATACATGTAAGCGCATCACATGATGTCAAGAGTCAGGTGTGGGCGGTTCACAGACACACAAAGACGTACATGCATGTACACGCCCACACATACACAGGTATGCCTGAGTCACTGTTATCACCCCATGCATGAAAAAACACACACAGAAAATCTTGAACTACACCCCCACCTCACAGACGCACACACACACAGTAGTTTTCCATCAACCTTTGCACGCAACACCATCTCACCTTTCTTCAGTGTGTGTGGGCAGCCAGTCAGGAGGAAGTGTCAGATTAATGAGTTAAAGCATGAAGAAGAGACATTTCAGACACAACAGATGGAAACAGTGAGTTACTATTACACAACGCCTCGTAATACAGCAGCTACAGCGGCATGTGGCTATTAAAAAAAATTACACACCGTGTAAAATGTCCACAAATCAAAAGCCTGCCCTGATTTAAATCGTGCTGATGTCTATAACTGACCGAGCTCACTTCTAACAGTTTTCTTATTTTTATACTTGTCGATCAGTCTGATTTGTTTTTACTCCTGTTTGCATCGCCAGTAAATTCCTCATCAGGAATATCCTCTTTTAACCAGACAGGCTGGCTGCTATTTTTAGATCTCTTCCTGAAAGTCACAGTCTGACCACTTACACACTACAAAAAGCAACTCGTGCCTCGGACTGACCCGGATTGCATCTAATAATGAATGCCAGGTCTCGGGCAGTTTTCAGCTTAAAAGTCATCAGTTTAGAAGCATTAACGCTGGCGTTTGGCTATGTTGAGTTAAGGACTTTGTTCAGTTCTCACAAAAACAACAGGGTATAGCAGATGGTGATGATAAATCATGCAGATAAGATGCTGTAGGTTTGAAAATGTGCTAGAACAGGAGCAAAGATCACCCGTGAGGGGAAGAAACATGAAAAAAAACATAAATAAAACAATCAGCACAAGAAGCTCTGACAGGCTTCAGACTTTTGGGTTCTTGTGAGTTTTTAAGCATGTAAACAGATATACAGAAAATATAGTTTTGAAATTTGCACTGTTAAAATTTTTTATACAAGTTAATTCTATAAGAATTCGTAAACTCTGAGGAGACGAGCTGCAGAAGTCTGAAGAAAATCAGGGAACAGGACATAAAAGAAGTTGAAGCTAAGAGTCTTTTCTTAACTACATTAAACTAAGCTCAATTAAAAAAAATAATAATTAAAAGGTGTAGTTTTAGTTTTGTATTTTCTTGACCCTCCAGGTCAATGTGAAAATTAATAATAAGCACTGCTGAAAAACTGCTGGATTATACTTTGTTTTATTTGACAGCCAGTTGCTGGCTTCATACAGACACCCATGTCCAACTGTTAGGTTACTTCAGTTATACTACTTTGAATATGCCTGCTGTAGGCTCAGATGCACTTTAACAGGCTGATTTGGATGATAATGACAATCCTTTTGGTTTCATTCTTGAGGATCAAACCATTTGAGATCGATCCTAAAATTGAAACCCAATTTTTCTGCTCAGATTTCTTTTGGACTTTTTAACCTGTGTTTAGCTGTTAAAAACACTTTCAGTCGAAAATACGTTTGCTTAAACATTTCATCACAACATTTAAAGCCAATGTCATGAAGCTTGGATAACTTTCATTAGTGGACTATAGGGCACATTTGAAAAGCACAGACGCAGAATTTAAACTATATTAAAGCTATTAACACCCCTAATAGCAGCATTCATATTAGCAGACCTGCATGAGTGTATGATATTAAACATGCAGAGT
>NW_024582400.1:980590-1043124 GCF_018398535.1 Haplochromis burtoni
TTGTGTACCTCGCAGCATTAATGTCCACACATTAAAGCCTCCTCTTAGACAAAGACTGGCTTCTCTGTGCTGCCTCCAAACTCCAATCAAGAGTCGACTTATTTTTGATCTTGAACTGCTTGTATATCCCACCATTAGTTGGAAAGAACGTAATTTGGAACAAACCATCAGCCCAAAATAAACTTGGGAATGGCTCCAAGCTAAAGAACAGCAGTAACAGCAGCTTAAGTAGCCCAGATTACTGGTTGTTCAACATATTTTGAGAAAGCAGCTGGTGATAATGCATAGCTACAACACACAGACGATTGTCTGTAAAGCTCTGCGTAGGACAACCACGCAGGTCGCTCCCAATGCCGACTGCCACTGCACTGAACACAGGTCTCGCTCACCTCCTGCCCCGTGTACCAGGTTTGCCTCCCTGTGACTTTAGTTCCAGTTTTGGGAAATGCACAAAGTTGAAGGATCAGTGTTCTGATGCAGTGGAGGACATCCAGCTCACATTACAGAGCCACAAGTACACACGGACGTAACAGGCCCTTCTGTAAAAAGCAGCTACACTGAAAACAGTCTGAGAACTCAAGTCTGATCTGATTAGAGATCAGCTGAAGATAAAATCAGGTGAGGCTTTTGATATTCAGGTATCTGCTCTCAGAACTTTCTGATCACCCCTCGTGTACACACTAATACATTTATCATGTTTGATTCAGCGCACAATGACTTCACTCTTACTTTGAAAGTCCGGGTCAACCAGGTCAGGTTGCTGCTGTGGCATAGAGTTGTCTCAGGTTTTATTCCCTGCTTATTCTAACTGAAACTCCACCTTCTGGGATTGCAGCTGCAGCAGACCTTGTGGTGGCACCACTTCTCCACCCGCTGCAGGTTCTACATGTGGGGCTGACCTCCAGCTTGACAGAACAAGGACTAGCATCACCAGCTGCACTGGAGATGGTGGAGGAGTACGTCCATGAAATGAAGACCCTACTACAGCAGCAGCTGATTGGTGCTCCACTATTTATTATCACTAATTAAAAACGGTATCATTTACTAACTAATTTAACAAATTGTTTAACATCTACACGCAGATCCTGCCTCACCATCGCAACAAAAATGATCCAATTCTCTGGGAAACACATATTTGTTATATGGATGTCAAATTCTCAACTATGCAATCACTGATTTTAGTTTTTCTTTAATGTGCAAATCTAAACGCTTCAGCTCACCTCACTGCTGACAGAGCTGTCGCTACATTTAGCCACTTTTCTGACCCTTTTTGCTTCGTCTTTCCTAAAAAGACTGAGCTAAAAGTCTATACACTCTCTGAAGCCTCTATACTGAGGCTTCAGAGAGTGACAGACGTGCTGCGGCTTTTAGATTCTGTCAGTATAAAGTACCTTGAGGCCCCTGATACTGCGATATGGCGCTCTACAAATAAAACTGTATTAAATTGACTGCAGAAGACAGAAAACTATTCAGGAGAGTCCCAGTTTAATATTCCCACAACTTGAACCAAACATAACATTACTGTAAGTCTTCCGAAATGACCAGTTCTCACATTTTTATCTCCTAAATCAGATTTTTGCTTTTCTTTTCATGTGCTCATGACTAAAACTCTGCTTGGCTACTGTCTGTTCACCTGCAGTGGGTGAGGGTCTCGAGTGCTGTTCTTTGCCAGGCTGATCATCTCTTTGATCTGGACAAAGGCGAAGGCAATGGTGACCCAGGGGGCACCGGAAAGCATCCAAGCCGGTCTGTTCGGGTCCTCCTGATCCTCCTGATGTTTAGTCTTCCTTACTGGCAACAAGGGAGCCTGTCGCACTGGGGCCGGGCTGCCGTCGGGTGCGTGACTCTGCACCAGGTCGATGGTGGCGATCGGGACTGGACTGGAGGGCACAGGGATGTTCTCTGCTAGCATTTTGTCCTCTGGAAGAAGGTGCAGAGGGAAGAAACACGAAACGACGGGCACAAAAATATAGATTTTAAGGATCTGAATGTGTATCATGTCACAGCAAAAGCATCAGTTAAAACAGTTTGTTCTGCTAATCTAGAGCAGGGTATTCCAGACATACTTTTCCAGTTTTTCCTCCACCTCTCTTGGTCACTCTCCAGAGCTCATGAACACCGGTGAGGGTTATAATGTAGACCTACTGGTAAATCAGGAGCTTTCCTCTCGATCAAAGCCCTCTCATTACCACATTATCTGTAAAACTGCACCAATCCACGTCACTCATGAACATCCTGACACACTTAGACCCAACCCCAAGGGACAAACCCAGCAAAAGCAGTGGAAACATGACCAGCTGTGATTCAACATCCGGCTCAAAATATCAACAGGAAGCACAGCTTTTGTTTACTGCAGATCACATAGTTTCAGCTTTAATTTTTAAGCTGCTCCTTTATCCACAAGGGGCTAAGGTCAAGGCGTTAGTGTTTCCTCCTGGGATCAAACCAGGAATCTTTCACTTGTTAGGCAAATCTGTACACCTCAACACTATGGAGCTACTTTTCATCGATTTCCTTTTAGAAGGTGATTATTATGCTGTGTTCTTACACTTCTTATTAGACAAGATTAGTTAATGCTTTAGTTTTCTAAATATTGCAGACACTATAAACCTGCAATCTACTTAGTGACATACAAAACAAGCCTAATGTGCATATCTGCGATCTTGTTTATTTGTATGCATTTTTCCCACCTTTGCCTTCAGTGTCTCCGGTCAGACACTGGATGAAGGAGAAGATGAGGAGGATGACGAGGGAGGCCATGCCGATTCCTCTGAACGTCTCTGCAGCACCTGCAAAGCAAACAGAGAAACCATTAGCAAGGCAAACTCATATTTTTCCTGTGTTTCCTACCCTAAAGCAGCTCAAATAAACCACTTACACTACACCGGTACTGCATTTAAACATTAGCCAGTGTGCTGCAAGGCAATTTCCGCCTCACGTGCTCGTTTCATACCAAAATAATTGACGAATACTCCTCCGACCATGGCTCCGCAGCCGCGACCCAGCCCGAGGTGCAGCCCCTGCAGAATTCCCTGCGCCGACGTCCTGAGAGCCGGCGGGACCGCGGCGCTCAGGAAGGAGATACAAGCTGCCCAAACTGAGGCATGGGTCACACCTGGAGGACAAACAGGGACATACAGAGGGTCACAGCTGAATCTGGATCTAAATAAACTCAAGCATCCTGATGTAATCAATTAACTCCAACATCTCAGCTTTAGAGTCATTACATCAGCAGCATGTGTTGAACAAAAACAGGCAGAGCCTCTGAAATTATTATGTTTTTTAACAATTGGCCAGATTTTCAACTTAAAAACACTTTCAGTCGAAAAAACGTTTGCTTAAACATTTCATCACAACATTTAAAGTCAATGTCATGAAGTGTGGATAACTTTCATTAGTGGACTATAGGGCACATTTGAAAAGCACAGATGCAGAATTTAAACTATATTAAAGCTATTAACACCCCTATTAGCAGCATTCATATTAGCAGACCTGCATGAGTGTATGATATTAAACATGCAGAGTGTTGCCTCTATAATGCATTTGTGTACCTCGCAGCATTAATGTCCACACATTAAAGCCTCCTCTTAGACAAAGATTGGCTTCTCTGTGCTGCCTCCAAACTCCAATCAAGAGTCAATAACCTGCAGATATTGACTGCTGCATTCCTTCTTATTTATTTTTCTATTGTTATCTATTATCTAAATCTATTTCTAATTCACCTTTTTCTTCCTGGCCCTTGAGTAAGTGAATTGCTCTACTGTGGAATTAAAATAAAGTCTATGAAAATTTGGCTTTTCATGCATTGCAAGGTCAAATATCACAAGTTAAATTATTTGTCCTTACTGACACTGCCAAGTGTCAACCATTTGTGGACTCTGGAGAATAAATAAATGCTGACATATATGTTTAATTAACCTGCAGTGACAGTTTTATTTCTTCACCTCAGCTCAGCTTCCTCTCTGCAGACCAGCTAATCGCATCGAGGTAAAAAGCAGGCTGCCTCAGCCCTCCCTGTTTTTACACCGCATGTGTTGCAAATGCTAAATATACTTTTAGACTTTTTGAAATTGTGTCATACTCAGCGTAACGCTGGACCAACAGGTGGAGCACTCAGAACTGAAGCCCCGATGCAGCTTTCATGCGTTTATTCTGCGAGGCTTAGGTGTTTTCTCAGGGCGGATGTCTCATGCAAACCAGTGAGCCACAGAGAGCAGCTGTTCACTGCTCAAGTCTTCACTGTAGTTTTATTGTATACACTGCATTTCTCACCTTACTTTGCATTGCTTAAATAAAGTCAAAGATAAATTAGAAATACAGTGTTAATAATCTGGGATGCCAATTCATATGGTGTGATGGGAATATAAATATAAAAAAATATCAAATTAATATATAATAAAAATATTTTAATATTGAATAGAATATATATAACTATTAAAAACAGAAAATTAAAAAACATAAAAACACAAAATAAAAAATACAATTTAAATAATTATATTTACAAAAATACAAATAAAAAATGGAAAAAACTTAAATAAAAATACAAAATGTATATCTAGTAAAAAAAATGTTTTAAATGTATGCATAAATCCGTGTTGCTGCTAACTGTGGCTTTAGTTTCCACTAACTGTGAATCTGAAACTGAACTGACTGAGTGAAGACTGAAAAGCTCATTAAAGTGAACATCAGAAAGACTGAAGACAGATTACTGCTAAGTGTTCTGTAAACCGCAGCAGCTCCCGAACAGGAAACAAACCGCTCATAAACAGAACCTATGACATAATATAATCAGTCTTTTCCTTTTTAAAACTGATCAGCCCTGTTTTGAGAAAGCTGCTGCTTGCACAGAAAAGCCAGCGTTCATTATCCGGGCTGAAAAAAGTGACACATGGTTTGCAAGTTTGCATTCGACTGATTTGTGACTCCGAGAAAGAGGACTTTTTCTGTTATTTTCAAGTCCGGCAGCGCCCTGCACTTGTGCTTTCTGACAACACCTCTGTTGATATCCTCTCTGTATGTTGCAATGCTGCTACAATAAAGGAAATAACACAGAGCAATACAGATCGTGCAGTTGAGAATCGGGGCCGTTTCCCTTCCCTTCAGTTTTTTTCTCGTACTTTACAGCTTTCTGTCATCTGCTGCAGCCCTGACAGCCTTCTGCTAACCAGCGATACTGTAGGAAGAGAAACGCTGTCTGATAAGGCGCCATGCTGGACAAACAAAGCCATTTCCTGGCCTGCCCTGTCCTCTGGGTCCTGAAGTCCTAATACTCCCTGCAGACACAGACAGAGAAAGGGTTACCTTGAAGGATCTCCATGGGCAGGACGATCCAGGCGTTCTCCAGGTAGGAGATGTACAGGTAGCGAGCTGTGTTGCAGGCCAGCCCGATGTACAGCACTCTAAGGAAGGAAAGAGAAGAAGCATGAGACTTGTTGCAATGAATTACCAACTCAATTCTGAGCTGTTGTTTCTTTGCTTTAGTGATGTTTGGTAAGACTGATATGGATTTTTAAATCCTAATAACATCTTTCCAAGGACTGAAGAAATGTCTTCAACTGTTTCTATCCTGTAAGCATCCCGATTCTTAGTTTTACTGGAAGTATGACCATTAGGATGAACTGGTTGTGATAAGGCCACACCTTCAGTCAGTATAATCGTTCATCATTTGAATCTTTGTTTAAGCTTTGTTCTTTTTTTTTCCACGTCAGCAAAGACAACAAATTCATCCTGTAACTAAAAATGAGCAACAGTTCGTCTGGATCTGCTTGCCTTTCTTCTTAAACCCAAACCTGCTGCAGTTTGGGTATCAGACAAAAATAATTTGTCCTATTTAACTGTTTCTTTATTGCAATAAATATTGAAGTTATGATCCAATGGTACAGAGCATAAATGCTGAAAAACTGACAAACACTCAAGCTGGTAAAAAGTCTTTAAAGTCAGCTGACTGAATTATCCTGGTGGTTTTTTGTTGCTACAAAAACAGGAAAAAGTATTTTAGTTATACGAGCCTGTATTTAACTGGTCGCCTCATTAATCTTTCTGTTCTTCTTCTGTGGTGCTGTTCGTACCCATCAAGCAGGCTTTGTGCTGCTATTTCGAGAACAATACAGCACACACGCACCGAGTTCATCGCGCTCATCACCGGGATTATTTTAACGTTTGCTCATCAGCTGAAGCGTTACTGAACACACAGACACACTCTGTTCTCTGGGTGTGTGAACACTGAGCTCGACAAGCTCTCTCGCTGAAAACAACGTTACAGGGAAAGGTCGTGTTGTCAGCATTTCCCAAAGATAATAACAACGAATGAGAGCTGTTAGGCCTCAGCCACACAGGCCTAGAGATTGGACCGTCAGTCCTGGCAACCTCTGGCTGATGGGGAAAAATGTGTATCCCCAAACTGGTTGGCCACCTTTATTATGAAACTAGTTATAAAGTTTGCATGTTCTCCCCCGTGTTTGCGTGGGTTCTCTCCAGGTACTCCGGCTTCCTCCCACCGTCCAAAGACTTGCACTTAGTGGGGATAGGTTAATTGATTAATCCAAATTGCCCATAGGTGTGAATGTGCGAGTGAATGTGAGTGCGAATGGTTGTCTGTCCCTGTGTGTTGGCCCTGCGACAGACTGGCGACCTGTCCAGGGTGTACCCCGCCTCTCGCCCTATGACAGCTGGGATAGGCTCAAGCGCCCCCCGCGACCCTGAAAAGGATAAGCAGACGCGAATGGATGGATGGATGGTTATAAAGAGCGCGCTGCACCAAAAATCTTGTTTCGATTGCTTTGGTTACGTGGATGACACCAAATAGTCTGCATTTCAAAAACATTTCAAAGGGGCACAACTCCTTGTATGGGTCGCTTCATACTTCTCACAGCTTCACGACCGCTTAGAGAGTAGCTGGCAAGTTTTTGCAGACAAGTCGGCATCTTCCATGCAAACCACAGGCAACCACAGTAAAGCAATTACAAAGAGGTTTTTGTTGCAGCACCCTCTTTGCGCCCAATATCAGCATTTCCTTCTCTCTCTCCCTCTCATATTTTAAAGAGTATTCAAATGAAGAAGTATGAATTAAGTTGTGATGATGTTTCAGGCTGCCTTGTTGTCTGATAATGATCTAAACCTCCAAAATATTTCAAGTGTTACAACAAAGCACAGAACAGAAACTTTAAAAATAACAACATTAAATACATAAAGCTAATATGTCTGATTTGGTGTGGTGGGAAACTGCGATAATCCTCACAAGAAAGTACATCTTTAGATTCTGGACATTGCGAGTTCAGTCCGTCCTCTAAGATGGACTCCATTAAGTGCTAAACTGAGCCCATCTGAGCAGTAGCAGATGGTCTCTCTGTGCTAACAGGTCGGTTTAAAAGGGTCAACACATTAAACCTTCAGCCCGAGGTCACTTATTGACGTGCTCTCATCGGTTAAAATGAAAGCAAGTGACCACCAGAGAGGAAGCTGCTGCTCAGACGTTGCAGTGAAGCAGGAAGTGTGCTTACTAGACAGAGTCACATCCTGAAAACACAGGAAGATGAAGAGCGTGTTTGCATGAGACTGAATATACACACACAGAGTCACTAATGCAGATTAAGAGGAAACAGACAGCCTGTGGGCCTGTAAAGGCTGTAACTGTCTTCTGTGAAAAGGTGCTTTCAAAAACAGGTGAAATGTTCTCATTGCTTTAAAATTTCTAAAGGTTTCAATGCATATGAACAGAAAGGAGCTACTGTTAATATATTTAACCTGTGTGTCTGGATTTTACACATAATGAAATAATGACACAGCAAGCTGCTTTTGATTGGCTAAAATGAAACATGGAAAATGGTATTAGGCTTCACAGCTTCAAGAAGCAAAGATGACTTCCAAAAACATTTCTGCTAATGCTTCTAGTCACTTAAAAATCTACCATCAGCTCTGAAAGTAAACTAAAAGTCCCCAGTGTGATCACAGAGAAAGTTAAGGTCTGTCACGTCAACGCAGCCGTATGGTGGCGAGGAGAAGTTCCCAAGGCGCCAATTCTGGAAAGTGCTTACAAGCGTGGACATCTGTCATAGGACTGTATGAAGGAGGAAGATGCTGATCTGATCTGAGGAATGAGTTGGATCAGAAAAATGACAAACCGACCCTCAAACAGCTGAAGCTCTCCCTCTCTATCAGCTTCCTACTCCTCGTCTCATGTTGATGTAAAAATTTGAAAACTATTGCTCTACAACATTTAAAATCTGAGATAGCGAGCAGCTGGATGGTTTTTCATCCTATTGTTGCTTTTTTCCCTGTTTGTTGACATTTATGGCGGTGATGTGCCCGATTTGTCTGTCCGAGGCACTGAAATCAAATAGCTTCTGATCTGTGTCCGTGTGAAAATCCCCACTGATGTCTTGCATAAGCACCTCTTCATAGTGAGCATTCCTGTTCAGTTTATTTATATTTTTGCTTCTACTTTAAAGTTAAATCAGTCTAAATATTCCCCAGTTTTAATCTTCTAACTCCCAGTGGAGTAACAAAGACATTACTACTTTCATGCCCTGTGTTTTACTCATGTACTAACTTATATTACATGCTGTATTTTTGTTATTCTAAATAAAGGAAAAGTGAAATGTGTGTAGTTTAAGATAATCAGCAGCCTTGAGGGGAATAGAAATACTCTGAAACATTATGAATAAAAGTTTCGTTGCTAACTGGAGGTCTGGTAACCACAGTCAGTCATGTCAGTTAGAGTCCCACTATTTTCACTTTTTGCCAGTGAACACGTGAGTAAATTCTTCTCTTTTGAGGCCTCTAAAAGTAAAACAGAAAGTACTCCACGTCTGACACCAGAGAAACGGTGCTCATCATTCATTATTCAGTTACATTATAGACCTTGTCTAGCTTCTACGACTGCCTCATTTTGTCTGAGTAATTGCTGCATGCTCCCAACTATCAGTGGCTTCGTACGAGGCTTTTGATTAATGCGAGGAACAGAAATAATAAATACACCTGCTGGGCATGCTGATAAGTACTTCAGCTAAATTTGCTCCATCTTCACCTTGCGTAGACTTGAGAGCTCTTTGAAAGTCAACAGCATAGATGGATCTGTGAAATCTAACCCCTTGTTCTCAGATGTCGAAGCTACCCGAAGGGTCCGACCCTGAATTCAATGGCCGCATTGTCCCAAAGAGGAGCGCTCACTTGTCACGGCTCTGACACCAAACACAGCGAGGCGATGACTGAACTGTTTGGACCCACCATTAATGCTATGAATGCACAGTTTAAACGGTTGATCAAGAGTTTTTGCTTTTAAAAAGTCTTTAAAGAAAGCATGGAAGTTGTTTTTGGTCATTTATTTGAGAAGATGGATTTTTTTTTTTAAACAGCTTACAGATTTCTTTGATTTAATGGTGGAAGAGTTAGATCAGAGGCAGCTGAACACGAGGAAAAAGGAACTCATGCTCCAGCAATGGTAATACAGATGAACTGGCTCTTTAAATAGCCCAGAAGGAGAGATAGTACTGTGTATCTAAGGGGGAACATCACCTATGTGAAACCTAACAGCATGATAATAAATAATTAGTAAACAATTCATTACTTCATTAGTTAATTACCAGATGTTTCTGTCTTGGTTCCCATGATTATCAAAAACAAAAATATTTGGGACAAAAAAAGTCAGAAAAAAGTTCAAAGTAAACGTGATCTCCAAGCAGCCTTAACCTCCTCAGACCTGGCGGCCACATATGTGGACATCACATTTTGGGTTGTGTAGACCAAAATACGAAATTTTGCTCTACAATAATAATAATAATAATAATAATAATAATAATAATAATGGATTGGATTTATATAGCGCTTTTCAAGGCACCCAAAGCGCTATTCATTCACTCTCACATTCACACACTGGTGGAGGCAAGCTACACTTGTAGCCACAGCTGCCCTGGGGCAGACTGACAGAAGCGAGGCTGCCATATCGCGCCATCGGCCCCTCTGGCCAACACCAGTAGGCGGTAGGGTAAAGTGTCTTGCCCAAGGACACAACGACTAAGACAGAGAGCCCAGGGATCGAACCGGCGACCTTCCGGTTACAGATGCGCTTGCCTGAGCCACGGTCGCCCTACAAGGGCCTGATATCCACTTACGAGGACATTATACTGCCACTGTTCTATCAAAATTATAACGAATGTCTTCATATGTGGATCTCATTTATTTTAGGTTAAAAAAAAAAAAAAAGATCTGCTAATTCTTTGTTTTTACATTCATCAGGTCCCAATCAGCCCAAATAGCAAAGAAAAATTAAAGCATGCCATGAATGAGTTTGGGTCTTAGGATGTTAAGGAATATCAACACAGGAAGCAGCTAGCAGCAACATACAACAGAAAATGTCAATGACAACAAGCCACACAACCACTGACGACGCAAAGTGTGCGAAACCTTTTAAAATTTTTAAGCAAGCGACTAAAG
This sequence comes from Haplochromis burtoni, assembly GCF_018398535.1. Classification (NCBI taxonomy): domain Eukaryota; kingdom Metazoa; phylum Chordata; class Actinopteri; order Cichliformes; family Cichlidae; genus Haplochromis; species Haplochromis burtoni. The sequence goes on from NW_024582400.1 coordinate 991,022, forward strand.
AACCACCAATGAAAGTGAAGGATACACTGGCAGTGAGAGAGTGGTATTACGGTTAGCCAGGCAAGTGGAACCTGGGATGCTCTTTAGCGACCAGCTACTAACTGATGTGTGATGAGAAAATCTCTATATGTAGGAGCAGCTTTGGTGCTTTGTAGTGTTTGTTCTTACCTGATGTGTCCCACGAGCTCGATGAACTTGTGGCTGGTGAAATACGCAGCGAGCTCTGAGATGTGGCTGAGGACGGAGCAGACCCCAAAGAGCGTGGTGGTCCCGCCCAGGTCCTCCAAGTGCCAGTACAGGAAGCTGAAGACGAAGCCGTAGCCAAAGCCCATGAACCAGGCGACAAAGAGGACGGAGCTGTAGCGCACGCTGCACAACAGCTTGAGGAGGTCACTGTAGTGGAACTCCTGGGTGGTGTTGGGGTTGCTGGGGGTCTGCTCTGAAGTGACTGACTCCCTGTCAGTGTTCGCCGAGTCCTCCACCACCTCTGGAACTTCCTGCTGGTATTCACCGCCTTTCTCAAAGTAAAACTGAGTGGCCACAATCAACGCCACACCCATCAGAACACCAAAGACAATGAAGGCGAGCTGGTAGTTGTGAAGGCGAAAATCGGGCACAGCGCAACCAGTGCCTTCAATCGCCACGGTGATATGAGTGTGGTCAATCCAGATGCCCACCAGCAGCATTGCCAGACCCCAACCCAGAGAGCCCCACATCCTCTGCAGGCCGTAGCGGTCGCGGGCTTTACCGAGATACTGCAGGGTCACCGTGTCCACGATGGTGACGGCGGGAGCGCTGAAGAACTCGCCCACGATGATGACAAGCAGGATGAGCAGGAAGATGGACTCCACCTGGTCCCTGTTGTAGATGATCTGGTACTTTTTCTCAGGTGCTGGAGCAGAACTGGTGGTGGTCTGCAGAGTGGTGTTTGGTACGAGCTGGGTGGTGTTTAGTAAATTAAATGGAGAGTATGTTGTGGTTATGTTGGCATCCACACTACGTTCGAGCCTGTGGAGCACGTGGGAATGCTCCACATGCAGCTCCAGTACGTTTCGCCGACTTCTGGTGTGGTTGGTGGAGTTGCTTGGTTGTGTTACGTTATCCTGAGGCTGGACCGTTACCACGGGTGGAACAGGCGTGGAGAGAGAAGCTCCCTTTTCCTCACATATCATTTCCGCAGGTTTGACAAACCCGATGCCGCAGTTGAACATTAACCAGCACAGAACGGAAAACAGCAGCACAACTTTTCCTTTCTTGAAACGGTCCGCCACTACACCCCAGAAGGGGGCGCTGCAAAATTCAATGAAGTAGCGGATGCCGACGAGCAGCCCGCTGCGGCTGGCTGACATGCCAAGCTGCTTGTAATACACGGCCAGCAGGGGGTGCAGCGAGCCGTAGGCGGCATAGAAAAAGAAATAGAAGACTTTGGAGATGAGGAGGTGGCTGTTGATGCGGAGGCACGTCCTCTCGCAGCAGTCCATGGAATTTGGCTGTGAGGCCGCCACTGCTGCCACCTGATCACGTGCCATGTCAGAGCCGGGTCCTGGTGGCGCTGTGACAGCCTCTTGCTGGGCCATGGAGAGGGTGTTGAATGGCTCAGCGAGGACATACTTCCTCTTCTGCTCCTCCTCATCATCTGTCAGGATGGCAACCTTGTCGTCGGCTGGCATATCTGGAAGATAAGGAAATGAGGGTTAGAGCAACGCCAGAGTAACCAAATGAGGCTAAATTCATCCTGTAACTACTTCACTGTGAGACATCATTAGTAGTTTTCTGCTAAAACATAAGTTATACCAGAAATCTGCTCATAACACCCAGAAATAACCTGAAAGATTAAGAGAAATGTTTTAATATTAAATATTTTTAAAACAGAAAAAGAACATTTGTGGATAACTTGTTTGACTCCGAGAGAAAACAATAAAAAGAGCAAACCTTGATCACGACATGTCTTTGTATTTCTGTGAAAGGGCAGAGTTCTCTGGAGACTTTCCAAAAACAATACTTGTCTGACTGTGGCCAAAATCAAACAACCGGTATAAATAGATCTGCCTCTGGAGGAACATTTAGGCAGTTCTGAATACTGTAGACAAGCTGCTTTAAAAAAACCATCTATTCAGAGTGGCATTATGGAATATTAATTTAAGGATTACGTCATAAACAGAGCTCCTAACCTGAACCTATGTTGGGTAATATAATCCAGATTATGGCTGCCCTCTGCCACCCCTGTACACCATCACCAGGTCCTCCTGTCTCGGGAAAGCCAGGACCATCAGAGGTAACCCCTGCACCCCACCCACCACCTGTTTGACCGGTTGCCCTTTGGTAGTCAATCAGGTCCCACACCTCCAGACTCACAAACAGCTCCTTCCCCTGAGACGTTTGGACTGTCAGCTAACACCGCACCCCATCCCTGCACACTCACCTCACCAGCCATGGTCTGAGTAGCCCTCATCATTCAGACCACTAACAAATGGACTCTATACTCAGACCAAGTCCTTCGCACTACTGCTATGCTCTTTGTTCTCTAACATGTAGTCATTTTTGATCTACACCTGGTGTCAAATACAACCAAATGGTTAAAAGCTATCAAGTAATCTGGTTCCAGATGGGACAAAAGTCTCACAGAATCTGAATTTGAAACTCTCCTGGATGTTTTCTTGATTACATAATCTATAGATTATGTAATCTATAGATTAAAAGAGTCTAGATCTAGTCTAATGTGGTCCAGGAGCCAAAAGAAAAAAAAACCCTCTTTAATCACATGTTTTGTGTTACAGACATGTCAAACTGTTTTTCAAAACATTTATTGAAACGGTTTGGTAATGAATGATTAGAACAGTACCAAGGTACATGGTACATGGTCTAGACATGGTGTCATGAGGTCTACATGATAGAAAAACTGTGAATCCAAGCATTCGGAGGTAGAATAAAAGGTTCAAATAGTCTCATTCTGTGTTTTAAATGGCCCTGACGTGTGCTAGGTAATATAATCCATACTAGAAGGGGCTAAATGTGTAGAGTATTGTCCAAATTGGTAAAAAGCAAAGAAATCATCATATTTCTGTGTCACAGTATTCACATATATTAAAACAATCTGTACACTCTCCCATGTCCAAATTAAATCAGTCTAAATGGACGAGTTCCTGGTACTATAATCCGACCTGTGTAACGTCAGTGTTTGTGGATGTACTTTGAAGGTGCTGATATTTTGTTTTTATACAAAGACGGCCAGGTTAGACTCCCTGACGGTCCCTAAGCCTTACTTTGAGGTCCACTTGTGTATCGTGACAACAATAAAACTGAAAGCTGAGCAGCAGTCACCAATACAGATATTTCAGCAAACATACGACCTCTGGAGGTCCTCAGACCTCAGTTTGTAAGCCGTCCATCTGTCAGTGATGGTCTCCGCGGAAGTGTCAGACATGTTAAACAAAACTACGGGTTATCTAAATTGTATAAAACAAACCAAAGTCGGAATGTTTAAGGGGTAATTTAAGGAAGTGCTAAGGAAGTGCTGGCGCTCATTTAAACCCGGTTAAACACAAAGGAAGTGTCTCCGAATGTCAGGATTTCTACCATGTAACCTAAATTAAACGTTTTAAACATGTATTTCACGAGACTTAATTTAAAATAAAGGACAAATTTAACGACAACGCAAACTAATGTTCTTACCTGCTCAGGTCACCGCTCCCATTAAACTATGACTGCGCAGTTTCTCTTCAATTTTCTCTCTTCTCCTGCGGACATTTTTCACAAAAACCGTTCAAACTACCGCTTTTATTTTCTGTAAAATATTTATAGTCTCCGACATAAGTTCATGTTTTAATTCGGGGGGAATTTCAGGTCTTTCTCGTCTCCGCCTGTCTTTGTATTGAGAACAACGGCAGCTCGTCAAACCGGAGCTTCCACCTGTCCAGAAAACAGAGACGCCGCGGTCAAGCCCGCCATTGGGACCTCTACGACAACAGGCCGAGACTTCCAAAATAAAGCTCATGCGTATGCGCTGCCTTATTCAGTTTTATTAAATTGTGTTTATTTTTAAATTATTGAATAGTTTGGAGTAATTCCTCTCAGAAATATAAAATAATAACCTTTAAATTAAATTTCACAATTAAATGAAAGACTGAATAAAGTTCATTTTTGTTTTTCTATAATTTACTGTTTGTTTTGTTTTTGAATTATTAAGTCTAAAAAATGTTGTAATCTGTTCAAGGAACACATAATAAAATGTTACCATAAGCACATTGGTACAGTATTTAGAAATAAGGGGAAAACAGTTTAAAATTAGAAATTAAACATTTCTTAGTGGATCTTGGGGAAGAAATTGTTTTAGAAAAGTTAACATGTTCGGTTTTAGAAAGTTGAAAAAAAACATTTGTTCATTTTATTTAACAAAAATGTTGCTACTTTTGTGTGTTTTGTGAGCCTACTTTTTTCAAAGCTGATGGCACCGTTGTGCTTTTAAGTTTTCGTCACATCCGGTAGTTGCCAGGTGTAAATTCTGGCAACTTGATACCACAAAGCGACTCCGCCTAAACGTCTCCAGTGCCTCAATTAAAGGGGAAAGTGCCATTAATCGCAGTCAAAACATACAAAAACACAGCAATAATTCATTTTTAAAGAGACACAGACAGTTCAAAATGACTGTAGGACTCCCTGAAGGCTTATTAGTCTACAACAATAAAACATTTTTCACCATAAGGAGCATTTTGCATCTTTCTTATGATCAATATCAAATTATTATCCAATAATCATACAGAAACTCTCTTGTTTAATGCACTCATGCCCAGTTTTAGAGGAGCTGTAATCAAACCTTCCTCTTTAAGAGGCTTCATATTATAATTTAGCTGTAAAGATCATGAACTGTGTAAACTGGCTCTATTGTTAAGTCAGAAATGTTCCTTCATGATCACCATCAAGTCTGAAAGGTGTCATGTCGTTTTCCATTTTTCTTTGTGACAGAAATTAATTGGTTCAAACACCGTGACAATCAATGAGATGGAAAGGACTTTATTTGTACACCTTCTTTGCTTTACAGAACAAACAGAGCAAATGCAGAAGAGCATAATTCATGCCGTATTTAACAAAGGTGTAAAGACAGGTGGGTGAGGACTGCTGGCTTTAAATACAAGAGCAATGAGAGTTCCTGGAAGGCATCATAAAGTTACATCACCAGGAAACCACACACTCCACCCAGCTGCTTGAAGTAAATAACGTCTCATGTCACACAGTCATTTTCAGAGCAGTAAAAATCTGTACCTGAGGAGCTGTAGTCATACACACTCATGATTATTGATTTAAAGATGGCCATACCAAACTTAAGGCCATACCACCGTGAGCACACCTGATTTCATCTGATCTCAGAAGCTAAACAGGGTCAGGCCTGGTTAGTACTTGGAAGGGAGCCATCTCTGATTGCTAACTCGGAGGATGTTGGTCTGCTCCAACTTTCCGAGTGGGAAATCCAAGTTGAGGGGATGTTCCACAAAAAATTTCCAATTAGGAACTTGGAATTTCTGACTTCCAACTAATTCAGGAGCCCGGTATAAGCCCCAGCACACATAAAGACCCCCGCATGGGCACCTTACAGCCAGCAGCTGCAACCATTGGAGTGAGAGTGTGTGTGCAAATGTTAGACAAGGTGCTTAGGCATAGAAAAAAGCACCTGTATGACTGTGTGGGTAGTGTGGTGAATGAGGCTTGTGGTAAGAAAACACTTTGAGTGCTTAACTAGAAAGCAGTCTATGACTACCGGTCCAAACAAATGGCAAAGGTCATGCCTCTTTGAAGAAAGGTGGATTGACTGGTACTTAAATAGTGCTTTCTACTCTATTTGGGCAGTCAAAGTGCTTTCTTAGTGAAAGCCTCATTCATGCATCCACACATGTGCTAAGCTAACAGTCAAATAGGTGCACTTCAGAGTTCAGCATCTTACCCGATCTACTTCAACATGCAGACTACAGGAACTGTGTATGGAACGGGCAACCTTCACGATTAGCTGTTAGCCCACTCTACCTTGTGACCCACAACCACTACCACAACAACAACAGTAGTAGAAAAAATGGGCTTTGTTTGGTGAAGTCCTGTGAAAGCTCCAGCAACAGGAGATTGAGGACAATTTTGTCTAGCCTTTCATGCTCTTGAAACTGCTGCAGAAAAGATAGACTGTAATGGATTATCTCTAATATAGCTGTCAGTCAACTGGACCTTTTGATTGTGCTTATGCTGTTGGTGCCTTTTGGAGCATTTTAATGCAATGATCTATTATATATATATTGCTAAATGGTTGTGGAAATCACTTATGTTCTCTGTGTGTCTGCAGGCTTACCCGCTGGCTGGTTTTTGTATAAATCTATCCTTGAGCTGGTTCCCGCTTATCTGTGTGTATACATGTGTAATCAGCAACCTTCCCTTCAGTCATAACAGACATGCTTTAAAGGGCGTTTTGGGAGTTTTTCTGGGAGGGAACCCTCCAAAGCTGGGAGGAGACCGTGGGGAAGAACATTACTTGTTTCAGATCATCAAATACATTTAAATAATAGACAAAGATAACCCAAGTATGAGCATCTACCCCCCTCCCCACGCACACACACACACACACCCAAGTTGACTCTGAATATAGCCTTCCAAAAAAATGTGGTTACTCAATGTCACTAGTTACACCCAGACCTGATTACGACCACACCAGTTGAATCAAGAAAATAAAATTGAACCTGATTTCAATATTCTCAAAAAGAAACACATTATGTCATGATCTAAAGAAACAGCTGACAATCAAAGTCACTGACATCTAACAGTCTGGAAAGGGTTAGAAAAAGAACAAAAGAAACCTACACAGCATTTCATAAAAACAACATCATAGCAACAGTCAAACATGGTGGTGGTAGTGTGATGGTCTGGAGTTGCTTTGTTGCCTCAGGACGACTTGCTGTAACTGATGGAACCACAAATTCTGCTCTCTACCAGAAAATCCTGAAGGAGGATGTCCGACCATCAGTTCATGCCCTGAAATCCTCAGTTAAAAACAGATTTGTTGTGACCACAACCCAGCTTCACATAAGTAGAATGCAATGAATGGATGGATGGATGGATGGATACAATCTCTGCTGCCTTCTTGGCCAAGTCACTTTTGAAATACAGGTTTTTAATCTCACTGAGGCTTCTATCTGGACTTTTTAAACTCCACTTCTAGTCTAGTTATGAGCACTCTTGGTTGAAAATACTATCAGACTACAGTGCGAGAAAAGAAAGAGTGATATATTTAAGTCAGAAACAGAAGTTGCTTCAGTAGTCTGACTCGTCTGAAAAGTCTCCCTGCTGCGTCCAGTGGAATCCCTTCTTCTTCCTCCTCCTCCTCTTTCTCTCACCCATCAGCATGGCAGCCAGCAGGGTGATGATGACGGTGATGGTTATGATGAGCACAGTGACGGTCTCAGCAATGCACAGCTCATCATCCACGTTTATCAGAAGGTAGCCCTGGAGGTCAGGTGGCGAACTGCATGTCAGGTTGTAGTAGTCATCCAGGAAGAGCCGCTGGATGCTGCGCAGCTTCCGGAAAACTCTCTGCAGGTCACAGTCGCAGTTCCAGGGGTTCCCCTCCAGCAGGAGGTGGGTGCTGTAGGTGTGGATGCTCAGGAAAGTCTTGAAGCAGATGGTGGTCAGCTGGTTCTTGGCAATGTTGAGTAACGTCAAGCTGGCAAGTGGCTTGAAGACACCAGTCTCCACCTCACTGATCTGGTTTCCGGCCAGGTTGAGGACTTCGAGAGAGCGCAGCATGGAGAAAGTGCCACTCCTCAGAGACGTCAGCTGGTTGTCCTGCAGGTGGAGCTGTCGGAGGAGGCTCATTGAGGAGAACGATCTCATCTGAATGGTCTGGATGCTGTTGTTGGTCAGGTTTAATCGCTGGATGCTGTCCAGGTGCCGGAAGGTCCGGCTGCCCAGGGTGGTCAGTCGGTTGTGGGACAGCTGCAGCTCCCGCAGTGAGGCTAGGCCAGTGGAGAATCCCTCAGAGAGAGTGGTGATCTGGTTCCAGCTCAGATCCAGCTTCTGGAGGAACTCCAGTTGTGAGAAGGCCCCATCCTCCACCACGCTGATGTTGTTGTTCTGCAGCAGGAGTACCCGTAGTTTGCGAGTGGTGTTGAAGGTGCGTTCGGGGATGATGGAGATCCAGTTGTCAGACAGGTCGAGGAGTTCAGTGTTGGGAGGCACTCGGCTGGGGAGCCGTGTGAAGGAAGCCCTTGAGCATATGGTGAACTTGAGGTCTCCACGACAGTCACAGCCCTTCTCACACCCAGAGCTGTGAGACCTGCAGGATGCCTCCGTCACCAGCAGGAGGAGCAAAACCAGCTTCATGATGGCTCTCTGAAACAACAAGGAAGGATTTTACCACTCAGTGACCTCTTTCAGGACTGTGACATGGATACGCAAATCTCATACTGTCCAGGAAATATATATAGATTTAGTTTGAAGATTTGTGATTGTAGTGATTAGAAGAGGAAAAAAATGAAGCATTATGTTTCAACTATGTTTTCAACTTTTTACATTTTGAACAAAGAGTAACCCTTTAAACTCTTTTGACTATTTTTCTTTGCAGAATTGGTAGGGTTCATTTAAATTGGTTGGTTTCCAGTCACGGTCCTGGCTTTTATGCATCATCCGCTTTGGCTTAGGCAAGGCCAGTCCAGAAGTTTAATGTGAGGCTGCTTTATCCATACCAAAACCAGTTTTGATGTTTGTTTGGTATCATAGTCATGTTAGAACACCCAACTGTGTCCAAGTTTTAACTGTCAGGCTGTTGATTTGAGGTGAAGTTGAAGAATTTGGAGCTAGTCCTCCTCTATTATATTATTATTATATTATTCCATGAAATTTGTTCAGCTTACATTGTACCAGTACCACTGATAGCAAAACAACCCCAGAGCATGATGATATCACCACCATGCTTGACAGCTGGTATAGTGTTCCCAGATTTGAAAGTCTCACCTTTACTCCTCCAAACATACTTGTGGTCAATGTGGCCTACATCAGCGGGCGTTTGGTACTGGACCGTGAGAGTTGAGATGTGAAATTTATGGTTTTTAGGGTTTTTATCGTTAACTCAGTTTCCCTGGGTCTTTTCCAGTGTTGTAGTTGTGTGGCTTATTTTGAAAGAAATTAGGCATTACCATAGCGACCAGAGAGCATTAAGGGGCAGAGAGGAGGAGGTTACTCTCAGTGTTGTCGGCACTGCTAATAAAGTTACACAATTACACAGTGAATTCGCGTTTATTATTAAATGTACAAAAAATCACAGTTTTTGTCTTGGTCGTATCATTTTATTTTGTTGTATTTATCCGCAACACCTTAAAGGCCGGTCCGTGAAAATACTGTCTGACATTATACTGGTCCGTGGTGCAAAAAAGGTTGGGGACCGCTGGCCTAAATAGCTCAATCTTTGTCTCGTCTGACCATAAAGCTTTAGGTGAGTGTATGTACATATTTGAGCCTGTGTGGATTAGAGGAAATCCAATATAAATTCAAACTTGTGCAGCCAATTCTTGTTTTTTAAAGTTATTAAAAATGTATCCTGTACAATCATTCCCCGCCTGAAAAAGACAGTTCAAAGAAATCATTATAATACCAAAATTACAGTTACATTCTTGCCCATAAGGAGCAGATGTAAATTTCTGACTACAGCTGTATATTTCTGTGTTTCTGACGAATCGACATTTTTAGAGAAAAACAACCAAACAAACAGATAGCTGGAGATCTCTACCTATAAATGCTGTTGCCTTCATTTGTTCTTGAATGTACAGTGAGTTAGACCTGAATCTTCTTTGTTTTTATAAAAGTTGTAAATGCTGACTAAAACAACTGTGGGAAAAAAATAATCCTTTTTTTTTTTCATCAGGAGCTCCTAAACCAATCTTGTGACCCTGTGTGGGAGCTCGACTTCAAAGCATAAATCCACTAATCTACAAATGACAGCTTTCAGCAGGACTTCTTTACAGCGCTGAGAATTTAAAATTTTCATAAAGACATATGCAGTACTATCTGTGATGAGATAAATGAGAAATCCAGCCTAAAAGGCTAAGAGAGAGATCCACTGTACCTTGATGACACTGCAAACTTTTTAAAGGTGAATTTTTAGATTTTCTCATTTAAATTCATTCAAACTCATTTAAATATCCTCCAATCTGATCTATGGGTCAGGGAAAATATTCCTTTATTGTAAAAAACAGCAGTCAGATTTAACTAATCATCCATTTACAAAACAGATGTTTAAAAATCTGAGATTTCCCCCCCACATTCAATCACAGCTCTGCCATTCAACCAGGGCTGTTTAAATGAACATCCATTTAAACACCACTGGGTGTTAAAACCAAATCAGACAACTCTAACAGAAACAACAAAAACCCTTTACTAACTGTCCAAATAGACAGACCACCTTTGCCATAAAGAGGTTGCGCAGGAGTAACAACGATGGGGGAAAGGAGATCACGAGGCAACACATGGGGAAAAAACATGAACATTTACAGGCGACAAAGAGGAGGACAGGACTATTTATACACCGAGGGCTGATTGAGGAATCACTCAGACAAAAGAAGTAAATATAGCACAGGTTCCAAAAAACTCTAACCCTCAAAGTAAAACAGGAACTAGTCAGAGACAAAAAGAGTTGCATCAACTATGAAGACATACACAAGAGGACTGGAGGACAAAGGCATCAAGCGTATGAGACACAAGAAGAAAAAGGTCAACTTTATACACAGTTAGAACTTCACTAATACAGAAAGTAATGCTCAGTAAAACCTAAACTGAAACGCAGACTCACTTAAAAAAAAAAACCTGAGTTATGCCCCACTCTCATTAGTCTGCAAAGCCAGATTGGGTCGCGCCTGGGCTAATCTGTCACATTGCGTCAGAGATCATTTAAATAAGAGCAGCTCTACAGAGTTAAAGAGATGCTGTAATTACACATTTTAGAAGGTTTAGTTATACTGAAGCTATTTTTTTTATTATTTAATAATGCATACTGGACGTCTGAAGCCTAAGAGGTTTTTATCTTTTAAAATGTTCAGTAGTTTTGATTTAATTTAATTCTTAATATATTTTTTCACTTTTGCTTTTTGGTTGCAGTGCTATATATTATTTTGCATGTCATTTTTCCTAATATTACAACACTTTTTGTAATTAAAAATATAATGAGAGAAAAAATAAATAACTAAAAAGTTGCTGATTAGTTCTGGAGAAATTTTGCAGTAAAAACACAATTTTTAAGTGAGCTTCTGCCCCTAGTGGGTAAAAAGGCACTGCACGTGGACCTTTGGAAGTAATTAAAAGTTAGTATATTTAAAAAAATCTAGTTTAACAAATCCACTGGATATAACAGGAATCTCTTGGTTTTCTGACATATTTTCACTATTTTCCTGAACTTGTGTTGCAGTATTTGAATGAGAAATAGGTGCAGTGATTCATTTAGTCTTCGGACAGGGTTCTCCATTTTTACAAGATGTTCAAGATATCAGCTTTTTCTCCCTGTTTCCCTCCTTAAGCATGGCTTCCTTCCACTAACACCATTTCTGAGGCTTCAGTGAACAGTAGATGAAGGTCCAGGTGCATCTCTCAGGTCCTGCTTGTTTTGTATGTCTCAAGGACAAGACTTTCAGATACTGTAGATAGTTTTCTTTAGACTGAGACTTGTTCTTTTGTTATCCACTTTTGCAGTTTCCTCAAATCTTTTAAGGTCAGACTGCACACCATGCAAGTTTTCAGCTAAAAGCTCTCTGAGAATCACCTTCTGTCAAAATTCAATTAAAGAAATGGGAAAAAATTATGTTTTTAACAAACAAATAAAAAAAACATTCCTCCAATAACGGTCAGTTACAAGGACTGAAGTAAAAGTGAATGAAAAAACATCCAATGTACAACATAAAACTGTAAAAACTATCAGAGAACTATTGATCAAGACCACTTCAAAAAATGACAACAAAGTCTGGCTGCTTGGAAGCAAAATGCAAAGACATGACAAGCTGTGGCCGTCGGGAGGCTAAAGTGAAGCTGTTGATGGAGAATCACCATAATTAAACTAACTGACAAAAATATTTATCATTAAAAAAAAACATGGAAAACTATTTTTCATCTTTGCCTGATGTGATGATCAGAGTTGTGATTAAAGGATTTTGGGAGTTTTCCCAGAAAGATTTCCAGGAAATAGGCTGCTGACTGTGGAACTGAAAACTATTCAAACATCTGCCTGCAGGTGCAAAACACAGAGTAAAAAACAACAAAAGTCCTTTTGTGCAAACTGTCAGACTTTGTAAAGCCATCAGGGGGCCGGACTGATTCGTCATAATTTAGTAAAAGCTGCAGCGTCTCTGCACTACTCCTCTGAAATGGACAAACGTGAATTCAGACGTCATGTCAAAAGTAGTCTGATAGATTTTAATAACAACAGAATTTGAACATAAATCCTATAGAATAGCGCACCGAGAGGTTTAACAGCATGTTATAATACCAGAGAAGCATCACTGCTCTCCTGTGTCACCAAACTGATTTTGTTGATAAAAACAAAAAAACTAATAATCATCTATTCATTAAAAAAAAGGAGTTTATTGATTACAGATCTGGGAATGAATAAAGTTCATCTGAGTATAGAAAACTGGGTGCAGCGAGAAAGCAAAATCACATACATGACTCGAGCACTCTCACAGTTTTAAAAAAGGGTCCCCATCAGGGCGACGGCAGTAAAAACATCCTTTAAATGAAACGAATGCTCAGCAGACTCATTCACTATGTTGTCCTCTAATAAAATTATACCTGAACATGAGAAATAAGAAGAATGAGGAGCAGATGCAGCCTGTGAGATAAAAACCTCCAAAAAGTCTGTGTTGTCTGACCGTAACAGAACGGTTTCATCTTACCAGCAGCTGCTGCTCCTGCCTGCCCCTCCGTCCGTCTGTCTACCTGCTGACAGTCGTCAACATCCAGCCAGCAGCAGGTGGAGAGTGGACGTGATGGAGCAGAGGGAGGGGCGGGTCTTCACGGTCTGGAGAACCCGGCGAGCGACAACACAAAGACAGAGTGATGGAAAGAAACACAGAGAGGGAGGGAGAGGAGGCAGGACTCGTCAATTATTCACCACGCAGCGCTGTTGGTGTGCTGTTGGTGTGTGGTGTGGTGTGGGTGTGGGTTAGGAGATGGGAGCTTTAAGAGATTGAAGCCAAACTGGGCCACAGAGCAGAGAATTAGGAGGTCTGGACAGATTTGATTGACCGCAGGCGCCGCTGTGTTTATCTCCCCGATGTTCCTGCATGTTTACAGCAGGGTTCGTACACACAGCTGCATTTAAGTGTGGAAAAAAATTGGATCATCAAAGAAAAAATGGAAAAAATATGTTATCAGTTGTAGTATTTATCAATATAACCACCCTGAGGAGGCGTCGGTGCATCCACATACTGACCATATACCAAATGAAAAGAAAACAACTGAAAACAAACCGAAAAGCAAAAAACTCAAAACTAAATCAATATATAAAGAATCTGTTTTCGAGATTTCGAGATCAGATGTTCCATCACAAGAAAGGGTGATTTGTGTGCTTTCATGATCAGTGTCTGCGTCTTTTTAAAAAACTGGATGCAGAGGAAATTGCAAAAACACTCTTTGCGGATTTGCTTTAATTCAGACACACTGGATGATTTTCCAGCATGAACAGCCTGTTTAAGGTCACGTCAAAGCTTCTCAATCTGGTTTAACTCCAGACTTTGACTCAGCCACTCCAAAACCTTCATTTTGTTTTTTTTGGAGCGAGTCAGAGGTCGACTCGCTGGTGTGTTTCTGATCGTTGTTCTGCTGCAGAACCCAAGTGCTCCTGAGCTTCAGAGCATGAACTGATGGTCGCACATCCTCCTTCAGGATTTTCTGGTAGAGAGCAGAATTCATGGTTCCATCAGTTACAGCAAGTCGTCCTGAAGCAGTCAGTCCACAGAACATTTTCTCTGGGTTGATTAGGTGTTCTTGGTAAATATGACACCAGCCTTTGTGATCTTTTTGGTCAGCAGTGGTTTTCTCCTTGAACTCTCCCATGGAGACTATTTTCCCCAGTCTCTGTCTTTTTGTTGAATCATGAACTTTGACCTTAACTGAGGCAAAGGAGGCCTGCAGTCCTTTACATTTTGTTTTGTGACCTCCTTGATGAGCCATCGAAGCTCTTGGAGTAATGTTAGTCCATAGCTTCACCACTGTTCCAGGTTTCTTCTTTGTGTGGATAATGTCTCTCACTGTGGTTCACTGAAGTTCCTGAGCCTTAGAAATGGCTTTGTAACCTTTTCCAGACTGATACATGTCACTGATTTTGTTTCTTAGCTGTTTCTTTAGTTCGTGGCCTGATGTGTTGGTGTTTGAGATCTTTTATCCTGCTTTACTTTGTGAGACAAGCTATTTTTTGGCTTGGGGGTTTCTTTGTCTAATTTTAACATATGTTGATGGGTTGAAATATGCACGCTTGATAAATATGCAAAAAAAAACCCCAACTAAACTAAGAAATGAGAAAAGGGGGAAATACTTTTCCATTCCACTTTATTCACAGTTCACTATAATTTATATACAACGACTCAGCAAGTTCACTTCAATAATAACCAGAACTCTGCAAAGAGCAGTGCAAACTATCAGCCCCAAACCCAGCAGACCCAATGACGCAGAGAGTGATTTAACCCAGTGAACAAAAACAATACAATTTGAGCTCAGGTTTCTCTCTGAAAACAGTAATTCAGGTCAATGAGACAAGGACGAAGGAGCATCAGTGTGTTTTGGTATGAGCGATAACGCCCTCAGGACTCCCATGATGTCCTGAGGACTGAGACTCAGGTGGAGCAGGAAAAGAGCTGGTTTTATTTTCATTTAAAAGCCAAACAGAGTTTGATGTGGTGTGCATTAACCTCTATCTTGTTAGCTTTTAATCTGCACAGAGCACCAGTTTGGGGATTTTAAGAAGTTTTATGTAACTTGATAGATTCACCAGAGGTTGAAACTTCGGAGATGATCGTCTGTTCTCGATGTTATCAAGGTGGATCACGTTTTAAGCTGCGGAGTAGATTATGTTCCAAATGAGACATAATCATGTACCACTCCACCACCTAGTGACCAATCAGATCTGTGTAAAACAGCGGCACCGTTCCTCAAAGTGCCCTCAAACTTCAGAGTCCAGAAACGATCACATCAAAAATCTCTGTAAAACTTTACTCCCATTTGTTTCCTTCTGAATAAAAACCCAGAATCTTTACCAAGAATCTTACTTGATGATCTTATTTAAATATTCCAGGTATTATTGTTCATAATGAATACAATAAAATCAACAAATACACTTTTTTTCATTCATATATTTATGAAAATACAACAACGACTACGTCTGTGATCACTGTTAAATCTCCTCTATATCTAATTCTGCTATCAGTACTTCCTCTGTTCCCAGTACACAGTACTACCAGTACCAACACTCCTTTCACCTATATTGAATTTACTTTCACTTCCTCCTTGTCTCACAAATGTGTCCAGCTGATTGGGTGTCTGTGTTAACAGCTGTCAGACTATCATGGAGCCGGAGGATTACAGTAAAACAGAAACCCTGACAGTGGAAGATGAAGATAATCCCTGAGGAGGAGGATTAGCTTTATATTCTTCCCCTGCTGTTGCAGAGAGGAACATTAAAGTCGCTCTTTATTTCACTAACCAATTTAGTTTGATTATCAGTATTTTTCCCGAGCTGCTGTGCTCATTTTTCCTTATTCTCTCTTCTTTTGGTAAATTGCTTTCAAACGGTGTTACAGCCATAATTTCTTTACACTGTATTCATTATCTGCATCAGAAGCTGTAAGTGAAACACGCTGTGATATTTACTGAAGGCTGTGAGCAGATCTGGTGTAGTTTCTGCTGCTGGCCACCAGAGGGCGAAGCAGGTCTGTTAGAAAAGGATGAGACCGCAGGCGGAGCAGCAGCACGAGTAGTAATGGTTCTCAAAATGTGGCTTTTACGTCAATAAAACTAAAATTGGATCCTTTTTAAATTTTTAATGATAATTTTATTGATCATGATGAAAACTGTGGGCTGGTGGGAGTGAACGTTTTTGGCTTTGAGTTTGGTTTAGATCAAGCATCAGCCTCTGGGGATGAAAAATTAAAAGAAGCTGACAGAGGTTGCAGTTCCACTAATCACCACCTGGGGTTCGTTAGTAAACAAACATTTTTACAGCCCAATGTGAACATTTGTTTTGGCCTCTATTGATAGCTTTACTGAAACTCTTTCTTACTTAGGACCGATTAGCATATATGTGTACTTGCATGATCTTCTCATTTACTTGAAGGATGTGGCTTCCTTGGATAACTCTGTGTTCAATCGTCTTGTCCAAGTGTGATAATGTCCAGCTCCAAGAAAACCAACCTGATGGTGTTCAAATCTGATCTTTTATACAAAGAGCGGTCAGCTGACATCATGTGCACTAAGAAAACCTACTGGAGCTCATATTAGAAATTATTGTGAGTTATGATTCTTTTCCCTGAGCTGAGCCTGTATTTCATCCACCTGATGAATCCCACTGTAACCCCTGACTGAACGCTATTTACCTTTTATGTGTGGAGGTAAGGTCACCCTCTACAATATAGGCAGCAGAAAATAGTTATTTTTTTTAATTCACTTTCGCTGCTTATGTCCTACATAACAGGTCAAACCGAGTTAGAATTTAAAGTTGAAATAAATTTATCCTCATTTATTAATATTACTTTATTATTATATTAATGCAGCACAAGGTTCAGTTAACTTAACAAAAAGTTATTAGACTACTTTTTACTTTCTTACTTTGAGGACATTTCAGAGCCTGTACTTTTTCACCTTTACTCGAATAAAAATATTTGCTTGAGTATTTTTTGACACAGGTATCTGTACTTCTATTTAAATAAAGAAAGTCTCTAATTTTAGCCACCTCTGGCTGGGAATGGGAGTCGTAGCACAAATATGGCAGCCTCAGCAATGAATCAAGTCTGTTTTAGTTGATGCCTAAGAAGACTAAAACCAAACAGCTTCAAACACCAAACCAGCGTTCTTAATGTCCTCAGCCTGCAGCACATGATGAACCTGAATGATGAGTTCACCAAAGCAGAACAAAGACTGCTGCTGGAACCTGTCCTCTGAGGCGGTGCCATCGTCCACCTGTGAGACGAGGTGAGTACTTATTAATCCTTTTAAAAACGCCTGCTTCCAGCTGTGGAAAGAGGCGCTAGATGAAATTAGAGGGCTTCACACACTCAGTATAGACGCACAGGACAGGACCATCACTCGTCGCTCTTATTGTCAAAACACTAACATGCAGGTGTGTGTGTGTGTGTGTGTGTGTGTGTGTGTGTGTGTGTGTGTGTGTTGCACTGAGGTGCCAACAGCTCCGACAATGGCAGAGTGACGTGGCGGCCTGTTCACGCCCCTCCTCAGATCCGCCGTGGCAGCTCTGACTGGGTGACAGGAAGAGACTCGGAGAGGTTGTGGAGGTCAGGAAAACACGGGGTGTGCCGGCGGGAACAGATTGTCCCTGCCGCTGTCAAGTCTTCAATCAGGTCCTCTGATTGAAACACAGCGAGTGGACGCCCAGGGAAGTGATGACGAATGTCTTTATTTATTAAATACAAGTGACTGTTAATTACTGCTGTCCCCCTAACTAGTAGGCTGAGTAAGGGCGTGAAGAAGACAGGGTGTTACGTGGAGTTAAAGTAAATAAATAAATATAAAAATAAAAAAAATTAAATGAAAAACACAAATTAATCATAATAAATGCTAATGAAATAAAAGGTGTAAGAATAAAAATAAATAAATTAACTAAAAATTGAAATTGTGGGACGAGAGGAAGAAATAAAGTAATTCTAACTAATGATCAGAAAGAGCAATATTAACAGTAATGAAAGAATTGATGTTTAAAAAGATACATGTAAATGGGTGATGGAAATAAAAGATAAAAAATAATCAATAATAATGACAATATAATGTAAATAAATACAAATATAAAAACAATAAATAAATAAATAGCAGAATAAATAGTGAAATTTGTTATTGTTGACAACTGTTGGAGTCAAATTGCTGAATGTTGTCATTGTGTTACTTAAATTTGTAAGTCTTAGTTCAAACTGTAGGATCAAAGACATTCCTTTGTCTCTGACCACCTCTCCAGCCAGTTTGTTGGTGGGGGAGGCTGAAGTGTTTTATTATAGGATAGATAAATAGATAAATACTTATAATCAAATTAAATTTGTGAGGCAGTGGAGAGACATAAACAACAATAAATAAAGCATAAAAATAACAAATATTGATAATAAAATAAATACAAAAAATGTAAAAAATATATAACAAACAAAACAATAACAATCCCATTTTAATTTTGAGGATTGATCAACACAGTGCTCGTTTAATTAAAAAAAATGAAGAAAATATTTAAATACAAAATTTTAACCACTTAGTTCTTTTATCTCGGGTGCTGAAAAAAAAGAAAGTTTAAAATCCTTTGAAATCAGAACCCACTTGTGCTGTACGTGCTGTGATGATGTTGAAGAGTCTGATGGAGGCTCCTCGCTGAGTGTGAACCCATTCCTCTGAATAAACATCATCACTTCTGTCATCGTCACCATCGCCACCTTCATCATTTGTCTGATACTTAATTACTGCTGAGATCAGAACTTCATAAACAATCTGGCAGATTTTTACACACATCTAAGGCTGAGTACTCGTGCTGATGTGACTGGTTTCTGCTGCTATTATTATTTTTTAATAATGATGTGCTATGTGCACATCATAGTCACAAGTACTTGAGCTACACTAAACCTGCAACCACAGTAAAACTACTGCTGCTACCTTTGAAAAACTACAACAATGGGTCAAAGTGATCAGTCTAATAGTAATGCTGTTCAGTGAAGTGTTCCTCTGTTCCTCCCATCTGGCAGCTCCATCTCCAACATCCTTTTTCAGATATATCCACTATCCCTCCTCTGCACATGCCCAAATCATCTCAGCCTTTGCCTCTCTAACTTTGTCTCCAAACCGCTCAATCTTTACGTACTCATTTCTAATCACGGACATTCTGGTAACTACCAATGAAAATCTGAGCTCGGACTTCCATGTTTTCTTTTTCTTTGCAAATCTCTTTTTATTAGCATTGTTTTTTTTCTTCTTTTTAACAAACAGAAAATACTTAAAGAACATTACATAGTAATCAAAAAAAGAGTAAGAACAAGATAAAAACAACAACATAAAAAATTATAAAGACGAAAAGAGGCAGTGGAGGAGTTACAGTGAGTAGGAGATTAGCTCAGAAACCCCATTTCAAGTTAGAATTTGATCATAATTTTGTGAAACCAAAACCTTCATGTTGAAAATTTGTAGAGATTAGAACGTTTGTCCACATAAAGGACAATAATATCGGTTTCCGCCACTGAACACCTCGTACAGATTATATGCAGGTCTAAAGATAAAGCACACATATAATAATAATATTAATAATAACAATAAAAGTTACATCCATAAAAATCCACAAGGGAATACATGTCGTTGTTGTTGAGAGTAAAGTCAATTCTTGCGTCAGAAATGATCAACATTGACCACTTCTTCCAGTTCTGAGTGAAGAGCTGTAGTTTCAGTCGTAATGCGAAAGTTATTTTCCCATACATACTTTTTGAATTATGTTTGTCCAGTGAAGGAAAGTTGGGGCCTCGGGCTTAAGCCACAGCCCAGTAATGGCTTTTCTTGCTGCAGTAAGAAGAAGCTTAGTTAAATATAAGTCCTCTCTTTTAACTCTATCATCAATATTTCCTAAAAATAAAGCAGTACAGTCCTCAGGGACCTTGTAACCAAAGACTTTTTGTAAGGTATCATTCACTGTTGTCCAGAATAATTTTAGAACAAGACCAAAAGATATGGGAGTGGTTAGCTGCCACTTCACCACAGCTTCTCCAACAAGGCTGCTGTGTGCCCACCTGCTTGCTCCTAATGTGAGGAGTGATAAAAAACCTAATAAGACATTTCCAATTAAATTCCCGCCACTGTAGGGAATTTGTAGACGTTTGAAGTGAACCACATAACTGGTACCATGTTTCATCTGTAATTGACAGTTTTAGTTCCTGTTCCCATTTTGTCGTCATCTCAGCCTCAGCTATCTCTTTATTGTAATAATCTCGAAGTTGTAGATATTGAAATAAATCCCGGTTTTCCAATTCAAACATGTCCTTAATCTCTTGAAAGCTCCTGACTTTGTCCTTTTTGGTAATTAAACAGAGAGCAGTTAGGCCCCTGTTGGTCCACTCTTTGAAAGCCTTGTCATATTGTCCTGGTTTAAAACCCCAGGCTCTCCATCTCAACTTCCTCTGGCCATTTTGCGGTTTTAAATGTTTGACAATAGAGCACCACATCTGTAATGAAAACTGGGATATGGGATCGAGTTTTGACTTAATAATGTCAGTTAAGGTATTTTCTCCTAACAGTGTCTGGACATTATAGTCCGTGCTATCTTGTGTCTCAATCTGTTCCCACTTTGCAGTGTATGAATTATCACACCACAGGCATAAAGGGCGTAATTGTGCTGCCTGGAAATATAATTTAAGGTTTGTCCTTTGGCAACTGCAGAGTGGAGAAGCGTATTCTTGCCTTTTTGCCTCCCCATATGAATCTCGACAACATTTTATCCCAGGCCTCGAACTGTTGAGATGGGATTTCAACCGGCAGTGCCTGGAAAATGTACAGCAGCCTTGGCATTATATTCATTTTTATCACATTTATTCTGCTGCTAAAGTCCAACGGGTATGTTGACCACATCTCCAAGTCTTTTCTAATATCATCCGTGATCGGAAAATCATTTGAAGTGTACAATGCAGCTGGGCTTCTTGTTATGAAGACACCCAAATATTTGATGTTTTTAGTTTTCCAATTGATATTAAAGCCTTCTTTCATTTCTTTGCTCGGTACATAATTGAAGTGAATCATTTGTGTTTTTGCGATGTTTAGTTTATATTCTGAGCATTCATGAAATTCTGCTATTACTTCCAGAAGCTCAGGAAGGGAGGTGTTCAAGTCCCTCAGATACAATATTACATCGTCCGCAAATAATCCTATTTTATGTTCCCTTTTTCCTATAAAGACCCCTTTTATTTCTACCTCTTGTCATATTGCTTGAGCCAGAGGTTCAATATATAATGCGAAAAGTATGGGACTTAACCCACATCCCTGCCTTGTTCTGCGATGCAGGCTGAATCTTGCTGATAGGGATCCATTTATTTTAAGTCTAGCTACAGGTTGGTGATACACTGCCCTTATCAATTTTATTGAGTCTTGAGTGAAACCAAATCTTTCTAAGGTCTGATACAAGAATCCCCACCCAACCCTGTCAAAAGCCTTTTCGGCGTCCAGACTAATAAGAGCTGCATCCCATTTATTACTATCAATGTCCTCCTGATATTGTCCTGTGTTTGCCTCCCTGGAATGAATCCACATTGGTCGTCCTCAATTATATTGTTAATGAACAGTTCGATTCGTTTAGCTATGATTGAAGTGTACAATTTGTAATCTACATTTAGGATAGATATCGGTCTATAATTTGCACAGTTATCTCTATCCTTCCCTTCCTCAGAGTTCAGAGTTCTTAGCAGGATAGGGTTAAGCTTCTCCCGAAATACCTTCTGCCATTCTGCGGGGAACCCGTCACTGCCTGGGGATTTGTTGGCTTTCAGTCTATTGATTGCCTTATTCAGTTCTTCTACTGCGATTTCCTTAGTAAGTACTTCGTTTTGGTTTTTCCCGATGGTAGGTAGATGTAGTGAGTACAAACATTTTTTTATTGATTGTGCATCTACATTTCCTTCTTGCAGATAGAGATTTTGGTAGTAATTGTTGAAAATGTTTACTATTTCTTCCTAGTTTCCAACTTTTGAGTTATAGGGTTTCTAATTTTGTGTATTGCTGTATCTATCTGCTGTTTTCGCAGTCTGCGAGCTAATAATTTGGCAGATTTAGGGCCTAGGTCATAATAATTTAGTTTCAAATATCTTGCCTTTCTTTCCGCTTCCTGATTCAATAAATTTTCTATTTGCATTTTAACCTCTAAAACTTGTGTCTGTGTTATGGGGTCCTTCTTAGTCCTGAAGATTTGTTTCAGCTCTTTTAAATTTTTTGTCAGCTGATTATATTTTTCAATTCTTTTTTTTTTTTAACAAAAGAAGCTTTTGCTATCAAGCTTCCCCGCAGAACAGCTTTCATTGAATCCCAAAGAATTAGAGGGTTCACTTCTCCGTTGTCATTCTCTTTAATGAATGTATCTATTTCTTGTTTAATATCATATGTAATAGATTCATTATTCAGAAGCCCTACATTAAGGCGCCAAACCATGTTCCTTGGAAGTGAGTCCAACTGAATTGTCAAAAAAAAATCGCATTATGATCTGAGACATCCGCTACCCCGATTCTACAATCTAACACTCTGTGACATTCTTCCTTTTGCATTAGAAAATAATCAGTCTGGGTGTGCACTGAGTGTGGAATTGAGTAATGTGTGTAGTCCCTTTGTGAAGGATGCAGTAATCTCCACCAGTCCCGTTTCCTCAAGTGTTTCCGCATCCGCCGGACTGTGAGTTTTGTGAACGGGGATTGGAATCGTGTGCCCTTTTGTTTAAGTGCGCTTTTCACTTCTCTATATGCACGATACTGTTGTACTACTGTAGCAGTGCAATCATGGTCAAAACCGATGGGTTTGTCTTTGACGAGGATCTTCTTCTGCCATGCGTTTCTGAGGACGGTTTCCTTTGTTTTGAACTGAAGAAAACAGACGACAATGGAACGGGTAGCGGCATCAGCACCTGGCTTAGGACCGAGGGATCGGTGAGCCCGTTGTATTTGTGGGTCAGTGCCATCAGGTATTAGCCTCTCTTCTGATCACATTTTCAACAAAGCTCATTACCGAGCTGTCCTCTTCTCCTTCGGGGACTCCGTAGATTCGCAGGTTATTTCTTCTCGATCTAGACTGAAGGTCTTCTAGCCTTTCGGTTAGTTTCCTCTGCTCCATTAGCGATTGTCTCAGCGCGTCATAGGCCACCGCTGACCAGCTTTCAAGCCCCGCCACTCGTGTTTCAGCTTCCTCCAGTTTCTCGCCGTATTCTTGGACTGCTAGCTTGTTAGCCAAGAGCTGTGGGTTTGTGTCTTCTTTGAATTTCTTTAGGTCGTCTTTCAACTCACGCCTGAAGTCTTCTTTGAATGCGTTGAAATCAGCTTTCATCTCCGTCCGGAGGTCAAAGATTTGTTGGCTGATATTTTTAATGCCCTCTTGCAAAGATTCGAGATTGGCCCCCGCGCCATTTGCTTCATCTGAGTTAGCCATATCAGCGTGCGTGTCCTCTCGTTCTTCTGGAAAATACTGTTCAGTTGGTTCATGTATCTTCTTATTCTTTTTCTTTATTCCCCCCGGTATTGTTTTAAACATAGAAGCAGTCAGAAAACTTGAAATTAAGGGGGAATTCGCTCGACCTCGAGGAGCTCATTCTGCTCGCTGCCAACCAGAAGTCCGGACTTCCATGTTTTCATCAGCACCACTCCAAAATCTCCAAACCGTGCACCGTAGAAGGTCTCTATCATCTTGCAAACCGTCACTTTGACCCTGTCATAAATCATCTCCACCCTGCATGTGCTCTCTTCTTCTCCCCTCTTGTGCACTGTCTGTTGCTTTGAGTGGCTGACCCCAGGTATTTAAACTCATCTCTTGTCCATCACCACTGCAAATAAGAAGGGATTCAGAGCTGATTCATAACCCATCTGTCACTCCTTCTGCACACCTCACCAATGTCTTGCTGTTCTCATACATGTCCCGCATCACCGCCACATACTTCCCTGCCACCCCCATGGTTTTATTATTCATACATTACTTCCAAAAATTATTCTTCTCACCTTCCAAGCGCACAATCTTCAGTCATAAGTATATTTCCGTCTCTATCCTTAATCATCCTAATCTGTTGCAGATCTTTTTCAGCTTGATCTCTCAGTCTAATCAATGACTACAGGTTCTTTTCTCCTTCCTTTGATTTCAGCTTCCCATACAACTCACTATAGGCCATTTCCTTTCCTTTTGCCAGCTTTCTCTTTGCTGTACGCCTAGCCTCCCAGTACTCGTGTCTACTTTCTTTAACCACTATGTCCTGGATCTGCCCCAAGGTCTTCTGCCAGTTGGGTACACCCAAAACACCTCATCTAGAAGACATCCTAAGCAGCTGCCTCCTTTCAATGTGGAACTCCTTCCAAATGACTGAGTTCCTCATTCTACCACTTATGCTGCTTGTATGTTCTTATTATCTCAGTTTCTACCCACTGTTCAACCAGTAAATGGACAGCTATGGTTTCAAGCTCCACTGTCTAAGTCTGCAGGGGTGGAGTACATTTACAATCCTTAGGGTGAAGATTTGGATTGTTTTCATCAATGGAAAACTTCATGAAGTGTGATAAAGGAGAATTCCTCATAAGCACTTAGGAAAAGAGAATCCGGCTTCATTCACTCTAGCCACTCTACTAACATTAATCAGGGTTTTGTTTTATTCTATTTGCAGCCTGGTCACGGATCTCAAGTCTACCATCTGTAACAACCAAACAATTCTTGTGTGAACTCTGACCTCTGTGTGCGTGCACGTTTCCAGACAGAGGTGCAGGCGGTAAAGAAGAAAACACCTACACACACACACACACACACACACACACACACACACACACACACACACACACACACACACACACACACACACACAGTCTGCGTCTCCAGTGGTCTGAGGTTGTCAGGGTGGATCCATCAGACCAACAGGAGGGAGGCGGTGACCTCCAATAATGCTCCTCACTTCATCCCTCTCCCAGCTCCTTGTTTTTATTCCTCCTCCTTTGCTTTTTAGCTTTCCCCCCAAATCCTTTCCACTTTCCTCCTGTCCATATTCTTTTCCTGCTTTCCTCCCTCATTCTATTTCCCAACCTCATCTGTTCCTCTTCAGTCATATCTGCTGCATCTGCTTTTTTCTTCCTTTCCTGCTTTTTCTTCTCCGATTCACCCATTTTTTTTACTCTTTCCCTCATGCTTTTCATTTTTTCTTCATATTCCTGTTTTCTTCCTTTTATTATGCTTATTTTATTTTTCCCTCCTATGTTTTCCTCTTCCACCTCTTACCATAATTTTCTTCTCCCTTCTTTCCTCCTATTTTCCTTCTCTACCCCTCTTGTGCTTTACTCATTTTCTTCATCGTCTTCCTTCCTCTTCTCCTCAATTTCTTACTACGTTTCTCATCTTTTTTCTTCATCCTTCCCAACTTTCCTCCTCTTCTTTCCCTTTTCTTAATTCTCCTTTCCTCCTTTTCCCCTTTTTTCTTGTGTTTTTCTAATTTTCTTCATCTTCTTACTCCCTCCTTTCCTTTCCTTTTCCTCCTTGTCTTTCTACTTCTCTCCTTCCAGTGTTTCCCATTTTTATTCATCCTTCTTTCTTACTTTTTCCTATTTTCCTCATTTTCTTTGTCCTCCACCCTTCTCCCCCCTCTTTTCTGTTTCTTTCTCATTACTCCCTTATCCTCTTCTTCACTCACCTTCTTCCTTTCTTTTTTCATGTCTTGGATTTGCTGTTTCTGCTTCTCAGTTAACTTTTCTTTGACTTCTTTCTTCCTTCTGGTTTTAAAACTTTCCTTCTCTATGAAAACAATTCCATGGTCTGTTAAAATCTCTTTTTTTCAAAGTTTTTAACTTCTTCCCTTCCCTTGTTTCATATCTTTTCCCCCTTTTGTTTCCTTCTCTTGGTTTCCTCTCTTACTACTTTATCTTGTATTATCCCAAAACTCATTCATCGCTCCACCTTTTCTTTCTTCATCATCTCTCTTCTCCCCTTGTCCTTTTTTTTTCTTCATCTCCACCTTTCTCTCTTTCAGCCTCTTTTCCTCTGCCCTTGTTTCACCTCTTTATTCTCCATCCTTTCATTTCTTGTATTGATGCTCTTGTCCTTTTCCTTGAATCCTTTTCTTCTTCTTTATCGACTATCTGGGTCAAGGTTGTGTAGCTGCTCTCTAGTCTGGACATGTGACACGCACACGCACACGCACACGCACACACACACACACACACACACACACACACACGCACGCACACACACACAGGCACTGCTGTGATCGCCCCTTGAGATGTCAGAGCTTTTAGGTCAGCCTGATCTGTGAGCTTCAGCAGCGTCCTGGAAAACCAAAAAGCAGCAGGATGCTAAAAACTCTTCTGAATTATTCAGCATCATCGTATCAAAGTCAAGACAACAAACAGCAACAACAAGAGAAGCTGTCAAAAACGGAACAGCACGTTCACCTGTTGGTGCCATGAAGGATTTATGGTTCCACATTTTTCATATTTGAGTTTAAACTCTCTTATTTTATGCAGGGAAATCATTCACAGGTGGATTTGAGCATAAATGTTAGCACATTTTAGAAATGGCCACCAACTCCGGCCATAAAATGTAATTTCTGCTAAAATAGTTAGAAGTGGACTTCAGTTTTAAGCTTTAAGGCGATTCCCCACCAGCTTGCTCAACTCTGGGCAATCTTCTCCAAATCCCTCCAGGAGTGTCTCCAGTGCCAGAATTCATAGTTTCTCTTCATATTTTTGTTTCTCCTCCATGGATAAATGATCTGAGTAGTCTTGGCTCAAAACACTTTTGTCCTGCAGTACTACCGTCATGTCCAGTACTGACCATCATGATGAAGTAATGTTTTGCCAAGTCAGCAAGTTAGTCATGTGACTGTAAACTATGAACTATGAAAGTTTGTCTGCAGTCTTCACTTGTAATCTTTTGCACAGACAGCTTTCAGAGTGTAGTATAGCTTTCACACCGGTGTTAAACATCCTCAGCTTCAGAATCAGAAAAGCACTTTGAGTTTGTTGTTTCTTTCCATCACATCTGCATCCATTCCACTCATGCGTGTCCCCCATGCTCCCAGTAGATGGGTAAATGGGTGGACCTCTTCTAGGGAACCTCTGCCTGTCTGCTTCATCTTCATGATCTTGGTCTTACTCTCGCTGATTTTGAGGCTTAATAGTCAAATTACTGAGAAGCTTCTTTGAAACTCATGTGTACACATTTTTTCAGAGCACCATGGAGTGGGTGTGTGGTTGAGGGAGTAAAACTGGTAAAACAATAAACAAAATTGGTAGGAGAACCAACCCAAAGTTGGATTTATGTAAGACAGCTAACCTAGGAACTGTAATGAGATGCAAGAAAAGAAATGGAAGGAAGTGAACAGGTAAAACCAATGAACTCAAAGGACTGTCTTGTATGCAGCTTTAACCTAATGTTCACAGACCTGGGCCCGAGGATGCTGCAGGTTGGAGGAACCTAACTCTTGATCTGAAGTCATTGATTAAATGGCCTCTACGACCTGGATAAAAGGTAGAAATCTTATGAATGTCTGGACTACCATGGGGGAAAAAAAGTCCTTTTCTGATGTGTTCTATTTGCGCTGTGCCTTCATGCGTTCATTAAACGCACCCTGAGAATTGAGTCCACTCTAAACCTGAGAGTTTCAGAGTGAGCGAGAACTTTGTCCAATAAAGAAAGTCTGTTTCTTCTGAGGGGGGCAGAAGGTTTGGTTTTATTATCCGACAACCTCTCTACACTCCTTGCTCGCTGGGGTCGCCAAAATAATGCGCTGATCCAACCCGATTTGTCACACTGATGAGAAAGAAGATGATGAGAGCCATGTCACACATAAACTGGGTGGTGTGTGAGCATTTGAGGCTGGGTTGAAAGTCAAAGCAGGGAAAACGGAAACACGAGGTCCTTCTTTTTTTTTTTTCTGGTCTCCTTTTACGTTACTGCATGGATAGATAACATAAATAACATGAAGGGTGTACGGCTGCATTCAAATATCTATTTTCTAAAACTGATCTACCATTTTAGCTCGAGGGCATGACACGTCTCTCACTCTCAGCAGTGATCGTCACGCTTCACTTCACCTCGTTACAGACTTTGTCATGTAGAATTAGTGACTCTTCATTCACTCTGAAAGCAAATGATGTCCTGCCTTTAATTTAGACTACTGTTTGAAAAGGACTCATCTATATTGAATTATCTGTGCTTTTTTTTTTCCACATACAGAAAAGTCTTGATGGGCATATTTGCTTCAGTCAATAATTTCGACTTGATTTTAGTAGGTAAAGAATATTTCTGCACTAAGAGCTCCAAAGAGTGATGGGAATGTTTACCTTCCAAGCCTACATTTAGTAATGCTGTTCTTAGACCTGGATGTATAGTGAAGCTTTCCATGGATTGTTGGTCAGGTAACTCAGAAACAGAGTTTCTGTAACAGTGCGCTCTATGTACCACAGAAATCTGACAAAAACTCAGATCTCTGTTTTGTAGCACATTAAGGATAAATTTTTATTCAGTATAAGTACTCTTCTAAAAAAAAAGCTCTAGGATATTGATATTATAATTGTATAAAAATATAACATTTTAGAGCCTTTTTACTTTGGTGTATTGTTAGGTTTATGTACAGCACACTCAAAATACACAAGCTAGCACAAACTCCATTTCTTGAGGCACAACATTTTTTACAGTGTTTTGTTTTGGGGGTTTTTAAAGGTTTTTTTTACAAGTTTTTTTTCCAGTAAAAAAAGTACATCAATGATTTAATAGCTTGTAGAAACACCTCCACTGAACTCTGTTTTGTTTTTTTGTTTTTTACAGTATATAGCACCTAATCACAATAACAATCGCTTCAAGATGGTTTATAGTGTAAGGTAAAAACCCTACAATAATACAGAGAAAACACCAACAATCAAGTGACCCAATAGTAGCAAGCACTTGGTGACAGTGGGAATGAAAAACTCAACAGGAACCTAAGGCAGAACCAGGCTCAGAGAGGGTTAGCCATCATCTGTGACTGGTTGAGAGTGAAACACCATCAACAGCAATAACTTAAACTAATAATTTTCTGTATGAATTTTTCAGTCGCTCACATTGTTGTGGATGAATTTTTGTCTTTACAGCATTGTTTCAGCTCCTTGTGGTTCATGCACAGCACAGCTCTCTTAAGGTCCCACCTCAGCATTTCAATCAGGTTGACGTCTGGACTTTGCAACTCTTTGATTCTTTTCTTTTTCAGTCATTCTGTTGCAGATTTGCTGCTGTGCCTGGGATATCAGACAGATATCAAAAAAATAAAAAATAAAAAATAAAAAATCCCACATGCATACTACCCTTTAGGGCTAAGCCCCGGGTGTTTCAAATGTCTGGCTCCGCCTCTGGAGTAGAGGCTTTCTCCTGTCAGTTTTTCTGAGCATGCTCCACATCTCCAGGTCTGAATGCTCCAGACCAGCATAATACAAATACTTCTTCTTTTATACAGGTTCTCACCTTTGCTGATCATTAATTTTAATTCCTTAGGAAACATTAAAGGTGTAATTAGTTTTTCACTAATCTGCAGTTAAGTTTATAAAACACATCTAAAATAAACTTAAAGGGTCCTCCACTTTTAGCTCTAATGACTGAAGAACTTTGAAGTAAGGTATTAATTCTGAGAATCTATCCTCAGAGGCACTTTTTGTAATTACCCTCTGTGGGACTTAACTCTATTTTTCACCATTAGGGGGCAGTGTTTTCCCAACAGGTTTGATGTTTTCAGATGTGCAATGCTGAAATGAAATTTAGATATTTCTTTTTATCTTTTGGTCCCTATTGTCATTCTTTGTCACCAACATTGCTCCACATATAACCTTACTGTGGGAAGACAAGCCTTTTGGACCCATGCTTCATGCTTAAATCACCTTGATGAGGCAAATTTTGCACTTACATAAGCATCAGGTGAAAATCACCTGGGGGCTTGCTGCTTGGTGAGTTCAGTGTTCAGTGTTGTCTGTAACTTAAAATTTTGCAACTCCAAATTGCTGTTATAATGTGTGTGATTAATGTGTGTGATTAATGAGGAGATTTACCATTTGGCGGGTCCTAGCTGCCAGCTGTCAGTCAAATATCGGACCCTACAGGACATCTGTGGAGATTTGACCCAAGCATCACGCTGAGGTCGAAACCTGCACGCTGAACGCTGACACTCACAGTAAAGGTCACGACAGTGGAGCACAGGGCTCTGGAGGGTTGGTGACCTTTCAGCTCGCTACATGTGGACTCTAAGTGAACCAGGTTTTTAGGAAGCAGAGTGAGCAGTGGCCCGACTGTCCTGCTGTGACAAAATTAGCCCTGTGGTCCATCTGCTGGTTCATTAGACAGCTGATGGTTTGACCTCTACAGGAAGAACTCTGTTCTTGTGAGGAAAGGGTTGCGGTTTATCCCTGTACCTTAAGAGGAAACATTTATATTCTGATTGGAGCAATCACTTCCTGGCTACCTCCTTTTCCTGCTTTTCTCAATAAAAGGCTTTGTGATTGCTGCTATTATTTTGAAGGTGTTGCAACAGTCCATCTGACCATTTATCCAAAGTTGGGCCACAGTGCCAGCAGACTAAGCAGGTAGTCCAGCAACATTTTCTATCTCCTCCTGGGGGATCCTCAGGCACTCCCAGGTCTGATTGTCACGGTCCTGGATCAGTGACCCAGTGTTTTGATTTTTGTATTATTATTATTATTGCTATTCTTGTTCCCCAGTCAGTCGTGTCTTATGTCACTCCTGTCTCTGTGCTCCATGTTATAATAAAGCAGCCTCTTTGAGTTCATTCCTCCGTCTGAGTGTTCTGTGTTTTGGGTCCTACATCCTGCCTGCCACAGCTGTTTCATGACAGAACGACGCGACCACACAATGGATCCAGCAGCACTCGCCCCCTCAGAAGAACTCCGGCAGGATATCATTCACTCTGTGGACCAGCTATCTACTGTATTTTCCGCACTATAAGGTGCACTTAAAATCCTTTTAATTTTCTCAAAAATCGTCAGTAGGCCTTATAATTCAGTGCGCCTTATGTATGAATTCTGGTTGTGCTTACTGACCTCGAACCAATTTTATGTGGTACACGGCACTCAAAAAATGTTTTAGTACGACTTTGGTAAGCTACAAAGCCGCAGCTGGAGCATTACGGCTACCATAGTCAGGAGCCGTAATGGAATCTGGGTCCAAAACTCCGTCTGCTCAGGTCCCAAAGTCAAACGAACACTGCGGCATCACTGAGAGTTAAAAACCATCTAAATTCTGTCATTAATGAATCAATGGTATGGAAGTGGAGGAAGCTAGAAGAATGAGTTGAGTAAAGTTTGATCTGATTTTGTTTCGCCTAATGCGCCTTATAATCCGGTGCGCCTTATGTATGAGAAAAGACCCGTTCATCGACAATGCGCCTTATAATCCGGTGTGCCTTTCCGAAAAATATGGTAACCAGTGGCTGGATTTTCCTGAGGAGGAGTAACATCGCGCTGCAGCTAACCGGCTACAGCGATTAGTTTCTGGTTACCCCTGGCTACTGAATTCTCTTCACCTGCTAATACAGGATTTTCGTCTCAATACATTGCACCTTCATTGCCCAACTCCAACCGCTCACCTGCCCGGACTACTGGAAAATTCGCAGTTCGACCCGGCAGAGGACTCCCAGCACAAGCCACCGGACGTAACGCCACCCGAAATGTCGGTTCCTCCTTTTTCCCAGAGAAAGCGGCGTTCACGCCGCCGTCATCCTTCGCTCACCGAGAGAGCTCCAGTGGTCAGTGGAAGTGACTGTTTTAAGCACACTCTACCCGTGGGTGGTCAGCTCACGCCAGCACAGGCTTTCTGCAAAGCATTGGGAATAATTTTCGCTCCACCCAACTTTTCCACACCACAGCAGGGGAAGCCATGTCAGAGCTGTTCCACATCGCCATCAGCTTTCCCTGCTGCTACCGCTCCCTCTTCTAGGAGGAAGAAACTTCCGTGCCACCGGCGGTCATCAGTAGATGCGGTGAGTCACAAAGACTTATGTATTACTCCATCCAAGCCTGGTGAAATAGAGACTGTATATTCTGAGGCCATTTATTCAGGAACTATGGAGGTAAAAGACTCATTTCATCTCCCTCAGTCGAAGCCAGGAATTACAATTTCTGAGACTGTTTTTTCTGAGGCTAATTTCCCACTCATGCTTAAAGAAATGTTTTTTGTGTTCCTCCTGGGCATAGTAATACAACAGACTTTGTTCATTCTGCTCTTTCCAAGCCTGGACTTACACACTCTATGTCAGTCATCCCTGAGTCTACAAACACCATGACAGCTAACTCAGGTTATGTCGAGTTTAAAATCGTAAGACTGTTTTCTCCGAGACCACATTTTCTGCCTCTGTCGATTATAAAGACTTTTTTCATGCTCCATTTGAGCCGGGGACTATAACAACAAAAAAACTGAAGGCTAACTCAGAGACTGAAGATTCAGAAACTGTGCATGTAGCTGCTAAGGTAGCGTTTCTAGAGACTGACTCTCTCCAGGGCTTCCCCAGAGGCTGGGCTTCAGACCTCAGCTGACTCTGGACCTTTGGAGGCTATAGAGCTAGTGCAGCCCGCTCTACCATCCGTGGCAGCTCAAAGTCAAAGTAAACTTTATTGTCATCTCTGCTATATACAGTACAGTATACAGAGAGACGAGACGACGAGGCTCCAGTTCCATTCAGTGCAAAAGAACAACAATAAATATAGGAAGAGTAAGAATAAATATACACTATAATACTAAGGTAAGGGGAGTAAATATACACTTGAGGTAAAAAGAGTTAATAACAGTGTAAAATTTACAATTTACAATTGGGATTTAAAGTGACCTTGACGTGGTTTAAAATGACCAACATAGCAGCTTTTCAGATTACAATGTGATAATAAAGTGATCAACATGAGCAGGTTTCCTGAGAGTAGGATTTTCCATAGAGCATCATCTGTATTTACAAAGGCAGTAGTATGTGGAGTGCAATAGAGTCAGTCAATGGTTTGTGTGGGTGTGTGTTGTGGGGGGAGTGGGGGAGCTGGTTGTGAGTTCAGGAGTCTGATGGCTTGCGGGAAAAAGCTGTCTCGCAGTCTGGAGGATCGGGCCCGAATGCTGCGAAAGCATCCGTGGATGCTGAGTGGTGTGTGGGTGGAGCGAGTCTTCCTGAAGTCAACGATCTCCTTGGTTTTGTCCACATTCAGTGACAGGTTGTTTTTACTGCACCAGAACACCAGCTACTGAACCTCATCTCTTTAGGCTGACTTGTCATTGCTGCTGATGAATCCAACCGCGGTCGTGTCATCAGCGAACTTGATGATGTGGTTAGAGCTGTGTAGGGTGGTGCAGTCGTGTGTCAGGAGGGTGAACAACAGTGGGCTGAGAACACGGCCCTGAGGAGCTCCTGTGCTCAGCCTGATGGTGCTGGAGATGTTGTCGCCGATTTGGATGGACTGAGGCCTCTCTGACAGGAAATCTAGTATCTAGTTGCAGAGAGAGGTGCTCAGTCCCAACTTGCTGAGTTTGTCAAACAGTTTTTGGGGGATAATGGTTTTGAATGCTGAGCTAAAGTCTATGAACAGCATTCTGACAGCCTTTTGTTTCCACTGAGAGCTCAGGCAAACTCAGCCAGCCTGCAAAGGACTGTTTTTTTATCTGCCCACTCAGAGCAGAGCATTAATCTCACAAAGACTGTTTTCTCTGAGCCTGCCATTCTGACTCCTTGTGCTCCTGTTCTCAGGACAGCTGCGGCCCAGCATTTCACTGCATCTGTCTCTATTTCCAAGGAGAGGGGGGCTGGGGCCCAGTTGATCCCTGCTCTGGTTTCCAGGTCAGCTGAGGCCCTGCTGGTCCCTGCACCCATATCAGCTCCTCGGGTGGGGGCAGCAGCTGCCCAGTCTCTACCGAGACCTGTGCCAACTCTTGAAGTGAGGCCCACCTGGATGCAGCAGACCTCCGCGCCCGTACCTACTCCTTGGGTGGGAGTGGCAGGGGTCCAGAAGGTATCTGCACCCGTGTCTGTCTTTGATGATGGCTCAAGCGAGCCCGTCCGGAGGCTCAGGAGAACCAACACCTACTCTACGTCCACTACAACCTTCAGCTGTCAGCTCTGCCCGCAGCTCAGTTATCTGTTCAGCCAGGGGCCTCTGTACCTGCTGAACCTGTAGCTGCTTCTGTTGGAGGGTCCGAGGAGCCCGTCCAGCCGTCTTCTGTTCCTGCTGGGGGTTCTGGAGAACCGTGCCAGCCATCTTCTGGGTGTTGAGTTTTTCTTTACCCTGGTCTCGTCATGTTGATTGCTCTGTGCTCCCCTCATGTGTCTCATCTCCTCGTTTCCCTCAGTGTATTTTAGCCCTGTGTTTGTCTCTGTCAGTGTCGCGTCGTCCCCTCATGCTGTGTGTGTGTTTCTCCTTCAGTGCTCCCTGAGATCTCCGTCCCTAGTTTCCTGGTTTCGCAGTGTTTTGTTTTCAGTTCCCAGATTTTAGTTTTTGGTTTGATTTTGCAAGTATTTTTTTTGTTTAAGTTTTGTCACTGCAATAAAGCAGCCTCCTCTGAGTGTTCTGTGTTTTGGGTCCTACATCCTGCCTGCCACAGCCATTTCATGACATATATATTCTCTTCAGTGGATTCTCATAACCAGATGGCCAAAGCACTTCAACTGGCTCCTTTGGGCATAAAGGATTAGTGGCTCTGAGCACCTACGAAGGAAACTAATTTCTGTATTTGCAACTTCAGTGTTTTCTTCATTACCCACATGTCATTAGAATGTAGGTAAACTGGCAAATAAAAACCTTCAAGCTAAACTCTCTCTTTAGCACCATAGACCGGTATGATGGTCACATTACTGCCATCATACTGGTCATACCTCAAACTTGGAGGTGTGGACTATCATCCTGGACAATTTCAGGCTGCAAATTGCTTCAGTGTTTGCTGAAGGTCAATGAAGAGCCCAAGTCAGTTTTGATAAGATCTCCAACACCAACTGAAATGCAGCCCCAAACCATGACAGAGCCTCCAGTGTGTTTCACAGATGGCTGTACCTGTGTTCTGACCTCCATTGTACCGTCAGAAAGCCTGCAGAACTATTGCTCCAGACTTATTTAAAAATTAGCATAAAGTCTGGCTCTTAGGAAAAAAATATAAAGAAATGAGAAGTAGCCAAAGCTAAGAGCCTCTTTACAAATAAAGCCCCAGATATGGGTTACACTGATGATAGGTGGTCTCCTCCCTAAAAGCCTCTCTGACGGTGAACACTGGCCATTAGCCCTCCGTTTGAAGCTTCATGACAGCTCACGCTTCGCTTTGCTTGGCTGTCCAGACATGTATGTGTCACTCAGGGACGCTCGGATATGGTGTCGTTAAATTATCAGGAATCAGACGGCTATTTTAGTCGAGCTACAGCTTGACTAAAATAGCTGTAAAGATTTTAGTGGATTATTATGTCTAGAACATCTTCATTTTGTGATTGTACCCCATCATTCTCTCATTCTCTCACAGGCATTTTTATTTTAACTCAATGCAGGAGTGTGTGTGTGTGTGTGTGTGTGTGTGTTGGGGTAGAGCTAATACACTGACAGCCCAACGGGTGGAGACAGGGCATGCAGAGAGAGAGAGATCAGTGTTTCCTGCTGCAGCTCTGAATATGGACAGCAGCAGGACCAATAATAGCAGGAGGACAAAAATCAATCTGCCAGCGATCAATCGCAGCATCAGGGAAAACATCGATAGAAACACTTCTATAATTGAAAAGTTCTGGGGGGGGGGTTTGTTGTTTTTTTTGTAGATTTTTCACTTAAATGTACACCTGCCTGTTTTGTGAGCAAATGCACAATACAAAGCAGTTTGATGTAAAGTTCTTGAGCGTGGTTTGAAAGCAGGTCAACGGCTCTGCAGACAGGAACAGCACGGTGTCCTCTGAGCAGGCCTGAGTGGTTATAGACGCTCCTTAAATATTTCATCTGTCTTCTGTGCAGCAGGAACAACTCACAGACCTGAGATGATAAAATACTGGACACGTCAGTATGAACACAGCCTTCATCGTTACGTTAAGCAACCTTTGGCTACCCAAGTCTGTTGCATAAGACAGTTAAGGGTGTTTTTTCCTTTGAACTCCAGAGAGGTTTAACCCTTGATTTTGCACAGGCTTTTTTCCTGAATTACATTATAATGCCAAAAGTACTTACTCATCTGCCTTCAAACACACCATAAACTCGAGTGAAATACCATTCTTAATCCACAGTTTAATATGTTGTCAACTGACCCTTTGCAACCATAACAGCTTCAATTCCTCCTAGAAGGCTTTCCACAAGGTTTAGGAGTGTTTCTGGGAATTTTTGACCATTCATCCAGAATCACATTTGTGAGGTAAGGCACTGATGTTGGAGGAGAAATCCTGGCTTGCAGTCTCTAATTCATCCCAAAGGTGCTCTGTTGGGCTGAAGTTAGGACTCTGTGCAGGCCAGTCAAGTTCTTCCACAGCAAACTCACTGAACTATAGACCTTGCTTTATGAGCATGAGTTTTTCCAAAATATCTATATATCTTATGTCTATACAGTGGGGCAAAAAAGTATTTAGTCAGCCACCGATTGTGCAAGTTCCCCCACCTAAAATGATGACAGAGGTCAGTAATTTGCACCAGAGGTACACTTCAACTGTGAGAGACAGAATGTGAAAAAAAAATCCATGAATCCACATGGTAGGATTTGTAAAGAATTTATTGGTAAATCAGGGTGGAAAATAAGTATTTGGTCAATAACAAAAATACAACTCAATACTTTGTAACATAACCTTTGTTGGCAATAACAGAGGTCAAACGTTTACTATAGGTCTTTACCAGGTTTGCACACACAGTAGCTGGTATTTTGGCCCATTCCTCCATGCAGATCTTCTCGAGAGCAGTGATGTTTTGGGGCTGTCGCCGAGCAACACGGACTTTCAACTCCCGCCACAGATTTTCTATGGGGTTGAGGTCTGGAGACTGGCTAGGCCACTCCAGGACTTTCAAATGCTTCTTACG
Source organism: Haplochromis burtoni (assembly GCF_018398535.1). NCBI lineage: Eukaryota > Metazoa > Chordata > Actinopteri > Cichliformes > Cichlidae > Haplochromis > Haplochromis burtoni. The sequence goes on from NW_024582400.1 coordinate 1,027,951, forward strand.
GAGCCACTCCTTTGTTGCCCGGGCGGTGTGTTTTGGATCATTGTCATGTTGGAAGACCCAGCCTCGTTTCATCTTCAAAGTTCTCACTGATGGAAGGAGGTTTTGGCTCAAAATCTCACGATACATGGCCCCATTCATTCTGTCCTTAACACGGATCAGTCGTCCTGTCCCCTTGGCAGAAAAACAGCCCCATAGCATGATGTTTCCACCCCCATGCTTCACAGTAGGTATGGTGTTCTTGGGATGCAACTCAGTATTCTTCTTCCTCCAAACACGACGAGTTGAGTTTATACCAAAAAGTTCTACTTTGGTTTCATCTGACCACATGACATTCTCCCAATCCTCTGCTGTATCATCCATGTGCTCTCTGGCAAACTTCAGACGGGCCTGGACATGCACTGGCTTCAGCAGCGGAACACGTCTGGCACTGCGGGATTTGATTCCCTGCCGTTGTAGTGTGTTACTGATGGTGACCTTTGTTACTTTGGTCCCAGCTCTCTGCAGGTCATTCACCAGGTCCCCCCGTGTGGTTCTGGGATCTTTGCTCACCGTTCTCATGATCATTTTGACCCCACGGGATGAGATCTTGCGTGGAGCCCCAGATCGAGGGAGATTATCAGTGGTCTTGTATGTCTTCCATTTTCTGATGATTGCTCCCACAGTTGATTTTTTCACACCAAGCTGCTTGCCTATTGTAGATTCACTCTTCCCAGTCTGGTGCAGGTCTACAATACTTTTCCTGGTGTCCTTCGAAAGCTCTTTGGTCTTGGCCATGGCGGAGTTTGGAGTCTGACTGTTTGAGGCTGTGGACAGGTGTCTTTTATACAGATGATGAGTTCAAACAGGTGCCATTCATACAGGTAACGAGTGGGGGACAGAAAAGCTTCTTACAGAAGACGTTACAGGTCTGTGAGAGCCAGAGATTTTCCTTGTTTGAGGTGACCAAATACTTATTTTCCACCCTGATTTACGAATAAATTCTTTACAAATCCTACCATGTGGATTCATGGATTTTTTTTTCACATTCTGTCTCTCACAGTTGAAGTGTACCTCTGGTGCAAATTACTGACCTCTGTCATCATTTTAAGTGGGGGAACTTGCACAATCGGTGGCTGACTAAATACTTTTTTGCCCCACTGTATATCAAAATATCACCCTCCACCAAAATTTACACTTGGCACAACGCAGTCACACAGGTACCGTTCTCATGGCAACCGCCAAACACAGACTCATCCATCGGATTGCGATGAACTTATTGCACAGACAAGTGGCATCCTATCAAGGCTCCACAATGAAATGTATTGAGTAGCAACTTTAGGTGTGCTAAAGCAGTGTAATAGGATGCCCTGTACAAGATTTGAAACATGGCGTGAGGAAAGGCTGATGTGGGCTGGCACAGAGATTTGCAGAACTGCCATGACTAATGGTATGTTTCAGTTTTTTTACCCATCGCATCAAAACACCATCATCAACGATGCCCTTATACATTGTATATAAAAGATAGCAACTTATTTCTGTACTTATTGCTAAGTGTTGATATTCATGTGTTTTAAAATATAGTGCGTACAAAATATTTTTACATAAACAGTAGTAGACTAAATGCAGTCTACAATCTGTGGTGACAATTTTGCACACTGTAACTTTGAGAATTTACATAAAGTGTAACAAAAAAAAAAAGAATACAGTTGTGTTGAAATTAATCCAGTCATTATCACCTGTAATAATAAAAAAACATTCAGTTTTGGTGTGAAATCAAAGCCTCAGCAGCAGGCATCATTGTTGGAGACGCTTTTATCATTTTCTTTTGGTTGGATGTTTTTCATGTGGTTTCTAGTGTTTGCACTGTGGTGAATTATCTCAGTGGGAAAAGAACAAAAACAGCACCAGTAGCATATTTGCTCTGGGCGGCTGTTCTGTAATATTTGAGCTCTCCCCGCTGCCTCGCTGGGTGGCCTGTGGCAACGGGCTGCGCGAGGCATCGGTCTGAGGAGGTTGAAGTGGGACACAAAACATCTTGCTTGGATGATTGATCACGTCACAAGCAGGCAAAGTTAACTGTCAGCAGGCTGCAGGAGAAGGAAAACTCTCATGAATTAAAGATGTAAAGTCAGCAGCAGACAGCGTTCTGCACTTGGAGAGGAAGCCTTATGAGGAAGCCTCCTTTTAGCTACCTTCTTTTAGTCATGTCTTTATTTTTCGGTTAGTTAGTTTGTTTTAACTTCACAGTCAGGCTTCTGTTTGCATTTTTTTGAATGAAGTAAGCTTAATGATGAAAAAGAGCTCAAAGCATGAGTAAAACAAACATAAAGTTGTCAGACCTCTTTTTGCTCCCAGTCTACAATACTAACTAAGGCAGGCTTGATTCATAACATGGTACATCCCAGAGTTTCTGGTTGCACTGTGAATTATCCAATGTGGTGATTGAGATGTGGGTGCAGAGCTAAGACAAATAGCTCAAATAAGCTAAGACAAATATTCAGTATTTTAGTCTGTAAGCAGGGCTGGACTGGGACAAAAAAATCAGCCCGGGCATTTTGACTAGAAACTGGCCCACCAGGTATTATAAGAAAATGACTAGAAATGGACCGATCCGATATTACGCATCGGTATCGGTCTGATACTGGCGAAAATTACTGGATCGGATATCGGAGAGAAATAAAAAATGTAATCCGATCCATTAAATATCAAAAAAGCACCTCATAAAACTTGCGACATGGCGTAACTCTCCTCATAACCGTAGCACGTCGGAGCAGTGTGCGTCACGTGACGCACACTGCGTGTATTTGTGTGTATTTGTAGCCTCGCTACCAAACCAGCATTTCATCTCCGAGGAAGTTATCCCATAGAGAAGTAAAGCAAGTGTGTAAGTTTATCTCTGAATGTTTGTAAAGCATTCCCGCGTTAAGCTTAACAACCGATATATGGAGCGACTGCCTCTTCTCTCTCCTGTTGCTACTTCAATCATGAAACTGATCAATGATCAGCTGATCGACTTTTCTGTCGAGAGTCCGTCTCTCTTGTTTGTTTATCTCCCACTTTGCACCAGAAAGAGGAAACCAGCAGCTGAACAACAGCAGCACGTTTAAACTTGATAATCTGTTGTTAGAATTTATTTAATATTACTTTCTACACCAGGATCATTTTCTACGTAGCTGACGGCTGGTAACTGTGCAGGGGCGGATCTAGCAAAGTTTAGCCAGGGGGGCGGATAGGGCATTAACAGGGAAAAGGGGGGCACAAAGACAAACTTTTCTTTCTTATTCTCATTTAAAATGTCTAGCTTTTAATAAATAATTATCCGAATCTTATGCCCAAAGTTTTAATCTGATGTAAAATGTAGAGAAGTCCATTACTGTATATAGTAACTATTAAGTCTAATATACCCTAGTAAGCTATACAAGTTTTTCCTTTGGGCTCACGGCTCTCCTCCTCCTGCCTCTCTTTCCCTCATCCACCTGCTGGTCTCTGTGGAAGCTCCGCCACAGCCACCACCAAACAACTGAGTTATTTTTACACATCGACTAGCATCTGGCCAATCCACCACCTTTCATTGTTTATACCGTTACAAAAAAAAAAAAAAATCATCGGCCCACAAAAACAAAAAATCACCATCGGGCCCACCAGGCATATGCCCAGTAGGCCCGATGGCCAGTCCAGCTATATCTGTAAGTCTTTGCTGTTGGTGACTTTACACTCCCTGGTATCATTGTGTGTTTGTTTGCTTTCTTTTGGGCAGGAGTTCACACGTCTGTTGGTGTAAAAAGCGCGAGTAAGGACATGTGCAGCTAAAAGCCTCCCCAACCTCTTGTTGGTGCCGTGTTTCACTTCAGCATTTAAACTCTGAGAGGTTTCTAATGCAACTGTAAGGAGTGTGTCTAAGTTTCACACATGCCACTTTCTGCCCTTCTGGTGCTTTCTGTTGCCACTGGTTTAGGTATTCCTGGAGAAATAAATATAGTTATGTTGATCAAGAATTAACAGCAAAATCAATAAGGCCAATATAAACTCATAGTATCAGCATGTGTAACATTATGTAACAAAATGTTATACCACCATCAATTAACATTGAGGCTACAATAAATAGCTACAGTTTCCAGTTCTTAGTTGGCAGAAGTTGCACCTGGTGTGGTCTTCTGCTGCTGCCGAGGTGCTCTTCGGTAGATTGGCAGCTTGTGAAAATTCACATCAGCCAGTCTGGCATCAAAAACCATGCTGCGTTCAAAGTCACTTCAAATATTCCATAGAGAATTTTGACTATCTTGGATGTTTTGAGTCCTGACACATGGTGGCAGTGCTGCGCTGGGATATGTCGGCAGCTGATTATTAATTCTGATATACCATGGACTCTTAGTGGGCGTTATGGTGCTTTTTAAATCCTTAACTCTTCTTTACTTCTTACCCGACTTTCCTTTAATGATGTCATGCATCTGGAGTGGCTATTTGTACACTGTCTTGTAAAAATCTGAGGACATCAGAATTGGGGACTACACTGACACCCGGTGGGCAAAAGACAGCAGTTAGCACAACCAATCAAATAGCATAAACAACACGACAAAGGAGGCCCCGCTACAGTGTGATTACACAAAATCCTTTATTTCAAGGATCCAAGAGCACATTTCAACACATGGCAGACTGCATTTTTTTGTTTTTTAAACACATGTTAGCGCACAACTACAACTTCCAGTGATTTAAAAAAACAAAACAAACAAACAGCAAAATAAAGTCTGCGTGCATTAAAAAACAGCACAGGGAGAGTTTGGTTTAATTTAAACTCAGATTTTTAAAAAAGAAAGATTAAATCTGTGGACAAAGTGGGTTTTAGCAAGTGAAACGAGTGATTTTAAAGTCTCCAAATGCTGAGAGCAGAGCAGGTCTTTGCTCATCGTTATGGCACCATACTGCTTTGAGCTAACGTGTCTTCAAACATGACATATAGATAAAACACACTGAGACTCTTAGGGACAATATTCATATGACAAGGAATCATAAAATGCTTTTCTTAAAAACTACTTTCAGTGCAAGAGCTTGTCAGAGCTGTGATTACAAAGCAGTGATTGAACAACACCATTATAAACACATCTTATACACACACACAATTAGTTTTTCAGGTTGTAAATAGCCTTGAGATTTCATAAAGGTTTTTTTTCTTCCATACAGCGTGTCAGTGTGTGATCTGACTACTGATTTTAAATGATCTGCTTTAAGAAAAATCTGATCATCATCTGATCGTAAGAAAAAGTCAGTAAGAAAAGGAAAAAAACAAAAACAAAGAGGCAAATCTATAAATGCATTTCGATTGTCGTCGGCTGACGTGAGCAAAAAATCGCTTCTAAGCAACTTTCTGTGGCGAGTTCAAAGCTTCGTGATTCACACGAGACATTCAGCAACAGAGCGGCTCTTTTGGTTTCTGAGTCAGTGCTAAATGCTAAATGCTGTCCCGTCTGCCCTCCAGCTGCTCTTAATATCTCCGTTCATGTCATGTCACCGCTGAGCTAATATATGTCAAAACACAAAGCTAAAATAATGATGTTGTGCCCTGCCACATTATACGCACCGAGACAAAACCTGTCAGTGTGTCTTGAAACGGCTCTCTTAAGGTGCAACAATGCCTTTCAGCTAGTTAGTGAGCAGCCAAAGGAAGTCCACAGCCTCAAGTGAAGCCAAAACCAGTTCAACTGATGTCTAAAGTAAGGTTTTATAATTATACATAATTAAATATGTAGACTGATCTTGATTTAAAAAGCTGCACAAAGAATGCTAAAACTGCATGGAGAAAACAAACAGCAAAATGCTGACTTTAAGTAAATGTTCTGTAATTTTGTTAAATAATACGACGTAAAATGTTCAATTCAATGGAATCTACTCAAAAGAAATTTATGTGATTAGTATACATTCAGTTTATACCAAGCACACTCCTCAATGAAGCAAATAAACCTTTTATTTTATATATTTCAGTTGCATTCATACGTTGTGTTTATGAGGTCAAAGATTCATTTTTTCCACAACTTTTCCACATTTTTATTTCATGACAAACTTTCGTCGACGTGAGTCAACACGACAGGAAAGCTTTCCTTGTTGCCTCCTCCACTTTATGCTTGATTTAACATTTCTGGGGAAGCTTTTATTACGCTTACAGTAACATAACGTGTTAACGTTGTACTCCACTGCGTGGGTGAGGAGGTTCACTCACAGTGAGTGAGTGAAGAAAGGAGAAACTATAGAGGTGCTGATTAACAGCGGCAAAGACTCTCACACTGAGCTGAAAGGAAACTAGGGCAACTGAAACAGGTGAGTGACTCCAGGACAATTTTTTTATTGATTGTATTTATCTTGTTGTTTTTAACATTTCACCGATTCAGTACATTTATATTTTAATTTTACAAATCTGGGAAAGCAATGTTTAAGTCAGGCGCTACACTTTACGTGTTCGTGATTCCTGTAGGGTCCACTTGGGTTAATTTCATCATCAAATAGTGAGTGTTAGGCTCTACCCAAGAGTTTTTTGTGACTGCTTTACATTATAATACAACAGCTACTCACATGCAGAGTACTAAAACATAATCATAGCTTGTATTAATTGTGTATTAATTTTACCCTCGTATCAGAAGCATGAAATTGGCATGTCACAATTACATTTCTTACAACTGAATTGAGGTTTTTATTCTTACACTGTTACAGATAAAAATAAGTTTTTAGCTATGCTGCAATATTTGTATTGTGCATTGTCCATATTGAGTGCCCACCAAGGGTGTTTTGTCCTACCACCACACAAAAATCTTTTTTTAAAGTATGTTTTAATGGGCCTAAACTTAAAATAGACTTATTTTAAGTTCAGGCCATTTTTCAAACAGCCAAAATCAGTTTTGTAGATGTAAAAATTCAGTTTTAGGGTCTTCCGAACTTGAATTACAAACAAGAATGTTGCAGAGTGCCCTCTGGTGGACAAACTGTGCAAGCTTAACACTCACAGCATGGTTGAAGGGTGTTTCTTATTTAATTTTCATTTACAGGTTGTCTTTAATACTGATACCAGCTAATATCAGCCCTGTGATAAAACGCTGAGGCACCAACCAAAAATCCTGATGGTTTCACAGACACTTTATATCGTGTGAGACAAAAACTTTGGCTTTAGTTTTCATTTTCCTTTTGCTTCATAATTTGAAATCACACTTCAAAATTCATGCTTTGCAAATTTTGCAAACAGGGATGAGAGGAACGGTAAAAAAAAATGCTACTGTCTGAAGTTTCTGGATTTAAACTAGGGCTGTCACAATTTCCAATAACAATATTTTTGTGATGCAAGAACATTTTGTTTTTTTATTACTGTGTGTTGTTTAACATAAAACACATACAGCCCCAGTTTAACCCTCTGATCATGCAGACATATTGATTACTATCACTTTAACAACTTCTTCAGTTCCAGTTAATCTGACATGACATGAACGCAGTGGGCTGTAAGCTTTGACGTAAACTGCCTTCAGAACAGCTGGATCGCAGTCTCAGTGAGCGAGACATTTTCAAACATTACACAACCAGCAGGGTCAACAGGGGCTTCACGTGAAGAAAGCCCAGCCAGGTGAGCTCTAGTACTGCTAATTAATGTGCACCAGGGTTTAAAGTGTGGAAGTCAGTCAGTGCTAAACCAGCTACAAGTTCTCACTTTAGATATGAGAATAAAATATTTTTTTTTGTTATTCACACTTTGAAGGAATAAACGGTCGGGAGTCTGACAGGCTGAAAGGCATTAACGGGAGATTTTCACACTCTCCGGTCAGGAAACAAACCAAAAAATGCTCTTTGATGTTTGATTTCAGCACCGCTGATCGACAAATCAGACCGCCCAAGCCGGTGCACGACATTGGTGTAAACTTCAAAAAGGCAAAAATGCAGCATTAGGGTGAACCGATAAAAACCGTCTGCTAGTCCTCTCTAATCTTAAAAGGAACCCAGATTATGAAATCGTGTAGAGCTTGTGATGTCATCTTGTGCCTTCATTTTATGAAAAGTGGAAAAGTCCTTTCACTAATAGGCTGCCATGTTGTTTAAAGTTGCAGTGCACTCTGGGTAGAGACATCTAATGGTCCCTACAGCAAGACAGACACTTTTTCTGGTCGGCTGTACTCGAGCTGTACAACATGAAGATGACCACTGTAATCCGGTTGTTCAGTCTGACGTCACTAGCCGTGTCTGGGTCTGAACTCCGCTGCAGGTCCATATATCAAACGATCACTATGGCATTACTGAGAGTTGAAAAACTGTCTAAAGTCTTTCATCTTTAATAAAATGATCAGCGTTCTGCTCTACCAGGTGTAACAATTGAGTTTAACATCCAGGCATCCATGAAAACGGAATTTATGACATTTAACGGAGTTAGAAGTTAGCAGGGAGTTAGCTCGCTAGCTTCTATCTAAATACAATATAGCATGTCCTGACTGCCGGGTTTTGGAAACAAATTAAAACGTACAGCTCTGCTATCACTTCCAACATAAATGAAGACAGAAAACTAAACAGCAGTAACGTTTGTAGGGTTACTGAAGTTGGGCTAGCTGGTATATAATGCTGTGCTACGTGACCGCTAGCGACACAGCTATGTTAGCATAATATAAACAAGCTAACTTTTTTTCCACTCGATAAAAGTTAACGTGAGTGTTCTCGGTGGTCAGGAACAAATGTAATCGCATGGCAGGATGCTGTAAAAGGACCAAACTTCAGCCAAGAGAACAACTGAGATAATCCATCCACAATACGAGGTTAGTCATTCATATACTGCTGCATGGGCTGGGCTGTAGCTACATCCTAAGGTTTTAAAAACTGACCTTAAATAAATGATTAGTGGTAATAAAAGCCGAGGGAGGTCAACAGTGATTACTGACTGTTTTAGGAGCTTTTTGAGATCAAATAGAAGAAAATACATAACATTAAACATGTTAACAACACAAAAGCCATATTAAACGCAGACTACTTTGGACCCGGAAGTAGGTTTCGTCGCGTCATCACTGAACAACCGGATAATCCTCTACGTTTCTTATATCACGTCCATGTGTCTAAACCCCTCTCCCCTTACTGATCATGGCTGAGCCCGACTCTGCTGGACATTACTTCCTGCTAAAAGGGAGTTTTTCCTTCCCACTGTCATCAAGTGATTGCTCATAGAGGCTCGTCTGACTGTTGAGTTTTCTGTGTATTATTGTAGGGTCTCTACCTTACAATATAAAGCACCTTGAGGCAACTGCTGTTGAGATTTGGTGCCATTAAATTGAATCAACTTTATTTGGACCAAAGCACCGTAAATGATATCACAGTAGTTCATCCTTTGTGTAATTTTGAGCTGAATGCATTGCACATGTAAACTAATGGCAGCTTTCGTAGGTCAAAATATACCTGAAACATTTAGGATTTGCTTGATCAGCAGAGGACATTAAGGCCAATAAGCTGAAATAGTCGGGGTTCCTCTTAACCTTTCTCAACATATTTTAAAAGACAAAAAAAATCTAATTTAAAACAACATCAATAGGAAAGAAATGCTTATTTTCCCAATATGTAGCACCAGGGGAAAAAAAACTACTAACCCCACAGTTGATCTACATCTAGGTGACAAAACGAACACTGATGTTTAAATAATCTGTTTGTTTCTCTGATCTGACGTCACAGCGTTTTCCATAAATGAATGGCTCAAAATGTTTGCATTAAAATATACTGCAGATTGTATATGATTAAAGTCTTCACCAGTGGTTTTAAATGTTTCAGATGACTTCTTGTGACCAATTTTCTAAGCACACCACACCATGAGCTTTAAGCTAAAATGTTTCCTACTTTAAAGGCAGCTGTTGGTTTGAGTTTGCTGAGAAAATGCAGTTTAAGTCGAGCTGCAGACTCCAGGCTTTACAGGAGATTTGTTTTTTGGGTTTTTTTTTGGTCAACACATCATCATCAGTTGTGGTGAATTAGCTCTCAGAGGATTTAAAGACTTTAACCTTCACGTTACCCAACACCACAAAAATGTTTCCTGGATTCATCAGCCTCTTTTCCTACAAAGTTTCATAGTTTTGACAGGAATTATTCACTAGTGTGGCAAAGATAATGGAAAGCATGATTTGTTCTATGTTCGAATTTGATGCTCTGATTTGATCTAATCTTCTCTGTTTTGAAAACCATTATTCAGTTATGAGAGTGTCTCTCCACAAAATACACTGACTTAAAAGCAACTTTGTTGCAATAAGACAGTCTGCAATCAGTCTGCAACTGAATGGGGTCAAGTTGTCAATTACATGCAATCTGCAAATCATTGATAAAAAGTTCTTCAGGATTGTTACTGAATTAAATTATTTTAATTTTACTTACTCCTTAGACCTTTTTCATTAATAAACATTTTATTCTATTTATTTTTTGCTTTTTATTGTATTTTATCTGACCTTATTTTATATATCTTTATTTATTATTTCATCTGTTTTACTTTCATTATGTCCAAAGACCATTTAAAATTTCTGTTTTACTTCATCTGCTGCCTTTTTATTTTATTTTAAAATTGGCTAACATTGCAAGCTAATGTCTTATTACCATCTCGTCATTCATCAATCAAGTACATTAAACTGCACTGAGCTGCATGAAAGATGCTATACAAATAAAGATTCGCTGACTGATTGCTGTTGCTTGATGCAGCATATGTGATATTTTATTTTTATTAATGCTCAGCGTGTAAGTTTTGGTCCTTCTCAACTACCATAGCGATCACTTCTCAAAGCTCATGCTCAAAGTGTTTGCCAGTATTTATTTTATTACTTGAATATTTGTATTAATTTCTATATTTTTCAAGATATTTGCATGAATATAAAGTGGTGATCAAAAAGGTTTTCATAGGAACAAGCAGGATAGATTCTATCACACTCAAGTTAATGGAAGTTAGGTTAATGGGTACAGTAAATTATTACAACTATAAACGTGTGTGTATAATTAGCTGTTATGCTTCTAAAGCATCTCTAATTAGTGTAACTGAAGCTCCAACATATTATAACAGAGTTCTTAACATAAAAAAATGAACTGAAATGAGTGTAATTAATAAACCCCCCAAGTCATTTTAATCAGGTAAAACAGCTCAGTGGTTTGAGAGTTAAAGTCTTTTAAACTTGAAGATCATTTCAGGCTGAACCTAAACCAACAGCTGGGTGTGCATACAGTTAAAAAAATAGCCGGCAGTACTTGAATAGTTCAGTTTTCACATTATGTGCCACTAAAACCGGCCTTTTTGTTTTTTATTTTGAGCACCAAAGAGAGATAATAAAGATAAAAAAGTGCAGTAATTGAGTGTAATTGCGTCTTCCACTTATTTTCTGTTCGATTAACTGTTTACACACCGGCCACAAAGTGATGAGTTTTGGCTTGACAGCAAAAACCCAGTTGCGGTCAGATCGTCAGGACCACATGTTTGAACCAGATGTGGACACTTTCAGAGAGAGCTCGTCCTCTTCCTCTACCAGAGGAGATCTGAGGTTTTCTGAGCAGCACAGGTGAGATGAAACAAATGCTATTAAAGAGAAGCTGATCTGAAGTCTTTTTAGTTTGCATCCTTATAAAATCATGATTGTCAAATGCAGACACAGTCTGTTTTTCCTCTTCTCTTTTCTGTTCTACCTTCTCAGAGGAAAAATCCAGATTTCTGGGAGTCCTGAAGGGCAGGAAGTTCATCTGGGCATGGGACTGGGATGTCGCCTGTGGCCACTGCGTTCCCATTGGACATCAGACACGTCCTGACGTACGCCGTGCTTGCGGCTCCAAGGAGGCAGCCGTTCTCCAGCTGAGAAACAACACAACAGGGTCACACTGTAAGAAAAACACACTAATTTCTGAGAAAAAGGGCACAGTTTTAGAAAAAATGTATCTCTCCCCAAACAACCAATAACAAAACTAAAAAAACTGTCAAATGTCCAAAAAAATGAAGTAATTTCTAGAACTGGCAGGTGTCCAAGAAAAAACTGTCTCCAAGAAAAAAACTCCATAACGGAAAGATATCGATTCACTTTTCAAGGTTAAGTTGAAAAGAAATGTAAGTAAAAATGGACAATAGCAGATGTCTGTGTGAAAGTGCTGCAGTTTAGTGAATTACACAGCTAGCTACATATAGAAACCTCTGCTGGAAGGATGAGTCGTTCTGATGAAAACAAATTTGTTGTCTGCTTTACTCACATGAATGAAAAGAAGTGTTGGTGGTGTTCTACTCACTTTTCTTATGAGTTGTAGAAGGCTTTAACCTCATTCATTATTGTTCATGTTAATTATTTATTTTCTTCAGTGGTCCAAACGTGCTGTAAAACCGTGTAATCTGTTCACAGCAGAGCTGTGCCTCTCTCTGGCTGCCTCCCCCTCCCTCCCCCCTCCTCACTGCATTCGCAGCATTAGGTAATGATGACAGTCAAATTGTAGGTCAGTGCCGCTTATGCTTGACTGGTCAGCCTGCCAGTATTTTTCTTTCAGCGACAGCCACTGACCCTGAAGAATAACAGCAGAGGCTGAATGGGGAGGGGATGAATGGATGCCTGCTGGGGTCGTCCATCTCTGGGGCATCCCGACCTTATTCTATTCATTATTGTACTCCTTCTCACTGCCGTCGCTTTGCTGCTCTGTGCTCCTGTTTCATCACATCTCTTTTGTCATGTCTCAGTTTGTTTTTTGGCTCCAAACACCAGCAAAAAGCTACTATGACAACTACTGAGCAAATTTCAACAATGCAGTATGTCACAAAATCATTAGCACTGGAGCAACATGCTACGTGAGCCCTTTTTCTGTCACACAAGCTTCACGTTGGGCTTTTATTGCCAAGTTAACAATGCAGACTTGTTATAAACCTTCAAGCCTAAATCTGGCAGCGCCAACTGGCGAGGTCTCATTCCCTCATTATGTTTTACAATGGGAATTTCTCTAGACCTCCAACTTGTACTCCAATAGATCAGTGTTTTTAGGACCTTTCTCTGCTCTGCTTAGTTATTACTGGAAAAGGGTTTGGTTGGACTTTAAAGACAAGTTCCCGTTTCTCCTGAACATTTTTGGGTCTCATTAGGCAATTTAAATGATGTTATGGGGAGTTGAGTTTAGAATTGGCTGTTGTGAGTCTAACAGGATCCAAACATCAGAATGCCTGCACTGTTTTAAATACCAACGTCTCAAATAAAACACCTCAAAATAATGGATTTTATTCAGGCTTTTATAACTACTAGCTGGGTATCTAACTCGTGAACAGTAAAAACAGTCTTGAAACTCAGTTTAAGGCTTTTCTCTGCAACACGTGACAGTAAAGTGTCATGTTCCTACCTTCATTCGTGGAGTAGCATTCATTATTTAACACCGTAGGTGAAAGTGGTGAACTCTTACTAAGCTCTTAACAACACACTTACATTTCACGATTTAACTATGGAAAGATGTAAGACTCAAACTTTCATTAACCCTAACTCTCATGTAGCATCAGCTAAAATACCTGAGAGACCAGCGTGGCCACTCTGAGTGAATCTGGTGACAGCCAGTTCATATCATTAGTTGATAAAGTAGTTTAAAAATGGCCAGTTGCTCAGGCCTCAGACACACAGGCCTTGAGGCACGTTGGCAACCATCTGGACACCATCAGTTGCACTGGAAAAATATATATCCCTCAACTTGTTGCGCGTGGTTGCTGGCAGTCCCTGTGAAATTGATTGCTAAAGCCCCGTTCACACAGGCCTAAAGACTGCTTGGTAACCACCTTTTGCTAGTGGTTTCTAACAGTCACTAGCAAGAAAGAGGTCAATTGTGATTACTTTGGTTGCTAACAGGTTACCAAACTTTGACTGCAACCCTTCAGTAAAAGTTGTGTCTTACCATCTTAATTGTGCCTTAAGCAACACAATTAGAGCAACACAACTTTACTTTGATGGCAAATGTGCTCATGTTTTCAGACAAGACTGTCTTCAGAGTCAGTGTTGGTTAACTAGTGACCGAACTCCTTGTGGAAAACAAAGAGTCTAAAATTAAGTCTTGGCAGACACACTTTTGTACTTCCTCTGGCTGCAACAATGAGTTTTACATTAAAAACCAAAGACTTTCGGGAAAGATCTTTCACTCTCTGTGTCTTAAGCAGTAAGCGGTTTGCTTGGCTAGTTGCACTAAAACAGGAAAATCCACATGTTACCCGTAATGTTAGAGTTTGTAAGGTACTTTATAAATGGAGACTGTGTGAAGGAAACAACCAGAAACCAGGACCAGAAACTGGTTCTGAAAATAAATTTACGTTTGATCTGGAACAACTAGCTGGCTAACCTTAGCTAGCTTTGTTTCCTGTTTGTGTTGGAATCATCAAAATCCCACCAACAAATTAAGATCTGTACAAAGTCAGACAGACAAAGGGTTTATCCTTCAGGTCTCAATAGTGCCTGCAGTAAAAGCACACACTGTAACCCAGCGTTAACACCAAGCCCTTCAAACACATTCATCACAAATAAAAATAACCTTCCTAGTAAACTAGCCCTGACTCTAACCTTTCACTTATCCCAACTCCCATTGACTGTTTTCTTAGGCAGTGCTGCTCTGACCCATCTATCCCTTGTCTTATTTACATGGGATGTCTGATCACATCATCACAGTGTACTCTGAGCTCCATGCCAGCCCGCAGCCTTTGTGCGTTGGCTTGGAAAAAAAAATCCATGGTCATGACAGTGAAAGAGAGCAGCACAAGGCTAAAGGGTTGGAGTTTCTAGATTCTGCGGCCCTGGATTTGTTGATGGTCAATGATATTTGAGGGCATCTTCAGGCCTTGTGAGCTGGCTGTAGTCACAAACCTAACTCCCACAGCAAACAGGTCTGAGAAGTAGCCACTATGGACATCTGAGGCTAACTAATGAAAGGTACCTACTAGCTATCTTTCACAGTATTTTCATTATCTGACAAATATGGCTTAATTGTACTAACAGACCATCCAAGATGTCGATGCTCCAGTTAGGCTGAGTGTAAGCCTTTTAGTTTATTAGTCTGTTACTTGGCATTAACTAGCAGATATCCGTTTTTATCCCGTCTGTTTTTTTTCTAATTTTGGATGCTAACCAAGCTAGCTAGTGTTAGCTGATAACTTAGTACATCATCGTCTCGTCCACTACGGCCACTTCTGGCTCAGAGAGCCATGCAAATCTCTCTCTCTCAAATATATATATATATATA
>NW_024582400.1:1044836-1088760 GCF_018398535.1 Haplochromis burtoni
ATACATATGTGTGTGTGTATATATATATATATATATATATACACACACGTATACTACACACTACGTATACTACACACACATCTATGATTATGACCTATTTGGGTCATGCGATTAACCTTCTGGCTAATTCAGTTTCAGGTTGAACCTATATTTCCACAGTCTCTCACCTTGCTGTGAGTGGAGTCTTGGGTGGCAGCAAACACACCGTAGGTCTCTAAGGATGGTACACTGTGCGGTGGCTGTGTCAGGACCAGTAACTGCTCCAGCTCCTCAGTCTGTTCATGCTTATGGTGTCCCAGCAGCTGGTAGGGCTGCACAGTGCTCACCAAACTTTGACAGACCTCCTGTAACGTAGAGTCATTTAACACTGCGCTGTCTGTGCCACTGACGCTGTAATGTTGGTGTCCAGCAACCACGCTTGGGGGAAAAGCTGAGAGTCCATTTGGGATGCAGGACCCGTTTAAAGTCGGTCCGAGCAGATTATTCTGGAAGCCAGACAACAGAGTGCTCTCACTGCTTACCTGCAGGTACTGGAGGGGGGCAGAGAGCTGTTCCTGTTGCAGCTGCCACTGTGGAGCGTTCGCATGTTTGCTGTCCAGCTCCGTGGCTTTGTTATGGTTGGTGTGAGGACGGTTGTGGTGATTCCCCGTCCGTACCACCCAGTGACTGTCAGGTCCCCCCGTCACTGGTCCAGCAGTCAAGCACACCTGCTGGGAGACACTTTGGGCAGAATCTGAGTTTGACTGGTGGTTTGAGGACCCAAATCTGCCTGTGTTCACCTGTTCCTGCCTCTCGCTCGCACCCTCCAGAGAGTCGTGAATGTAGGAGAGGATTTCGTTGTTGGTGAGAAGGTCACTGAGAGTTGGGATGTGATCTGGGTCCAGTTCCACATGCATCATCCTCTCGTCCAGCAGCAGCCGCTCCAGGTCCTCGGCATTTAGGCCCAGATTCTCCAGGGCGCTGAACAGTTCGCTGTTGGAGCATGTTTCCTCTCCATCGAGAGACAGAGAGTCCAATGTGGTCAGAAGGGGGTCAAAACTGGAGGTTTTGCCGTTGCGTTCCCCTGGCGACTCCTCGCTAGAGACGACATACCAGCTGTCACCACTGAACAAAGCACCCAGACCATCAGCCCTGCTGTGCTGCTCACTGAAAAGAGTGCTGTGGTAGGACACTTTAGGCTCCGTATCTGGCTGGCATACGTATACGGACTCATCCTGACTCATCAGCGCCCCCAGTAGGGACTTTGGGTCCAGCTCATCTGAAGAGCCCTTCTCTCCTTTGCTTTTCTTGGACTTGCTGCCTCTGGCTTTGCCCTGGAGCGGGTCGGAGAAGCCGTGCAGCGGATACCCAGTTTGGTAGAGCAAAGCCTCACCGGTGGCAAAGGTGAAGGGGAGATGCATAGATCTCTTCCTCAGGTGTTCCCCTCCTTCTTCGTCCCTGTGAATGAATCCATTAGAGAGGAGAAATTAAATAAAGAAGAAGAAGAAAAAAAAAATCACACTGGAATCAAGAAACACTCACGCCAAAGGCCTCTGAGTGGCGATGATGTAGTCTGGCTTGCCGTTCTTGTAAATGAGCCGGGCGTTGGCCTGTACCCACTTCCACCGGTTGTCCTTGGTGAGCAGCCTAAAGACGGTGAGGCCGCTCTCACCCGTCTTTATCACTGGAAAGACAGAGGACACGTTAGAGCCTCTGCTGTCTGCACACACTCACTCACTAATGCTCCCTTAGCTTAGCAGGACATGCTGCCGATGCTGGCTTTGGCTACATGTACATGTTACACATGCTGTTTGCACACAGCGATGCGACGCCAAAGCTTCATTTTCATGAGTTCCTCATCTTCCACGGCCTGTGCTCGTGTAATCGAGGTGCAGCTCGTGTTTCTGAGCTTTCTAATGTCAAAAACAAGGGCGAGACTACAAAACCAGCACAAGAGTTTTTTTAAATTATTTTTTTAAAAACTTGCTCTGAAACAATTGCTGTTTCTGAAAAATATTTTTAAGCTTGAACCCACACAGAGAAGCTTCAGAAAGTCAATAAACAGAAGAGAGAGATGGATAATTTATTTTAATTAAATAACAAAGGGATGGATCTGTGAAGTAACATTTAAGATTGAACTGTAAATTTTCTTCAAAGCAGACTTGCTGCACAAATACCAACATGGATATATGTGATGTAAACACTGGCATTTTCCCGAGGGTACAGAGAAAAGGATCACCACTCAAACATACACTGTGGAAAAGAAAGAAAAATAAAAAAAATATTACTTGGGGAAAAAAGAAATAATTATCCCCTGTATTGCTCACACAGTGCTGGTTGGATAAATTCAAGGGTGATATCTATGAAACTTCAACTAAAGTAATACATGCCCCTCTTTGTCCCTTTGTTGTCCTCAAATACTTACAGGTAAAATGTGACAATAGGAAAGAGATACAGCTGTTAGGTTTATAGATCCCTGAACATCTGATTGCTCTGGTTTTAAAAAAAAAAGTATCAGGGGGAGTGGACACAGCTGGATTATGAGACACAGGTGAAGCTAATGAAAGACAATGTGTCTGGGGAGGAAGTAAAATTAAACACTAGATGCTGGAGATGAGAAGCTATCAAAATAAAACAGGAAGTCAGAGCTATAACTGATTAGGGAACTGCACACAAAAGATGACAAGACAGGAAACAGAGGGAACACTCAAAAATTAACATTCACACTCGAAAATTACAAGTAAATTATAATAGAAACCAAAAAAACCCCAAACACTCCAGAAAACATAAAAATGAATAAACAAAACTAAAACACCAAACAAAGAATTCATCAGTGCTCAAATGTTCAAAAACCCACAATCAGACCTAGGATGATTACAATCTGCCCCGCCGATATATCGATATAAGACACTGGCTGATATATTGGTATTGACATTTTGAAGGTGTGATAAACAAAAAAGTAAAGAAGACAGGAGAAACAGCCTTTAAGTATATTATGAGTGTCAGCGTTCCAACTGGAACGCTGCAAGCAACCATCTGATCTGAGCAGAGTCGGGCAGAGTGTAAACAAGCAAATAAAAAAACTGCACATAAAAAAGTTGGGGAAATCTGTTTATGTTTTGTGCATCTGAAAGAAAAATATCAACTCATATATCATAGTTTTAAATCACCAAATATCGGTGATGGTATCTGTACTGGTTTTGGTCTTAAAACCACTGTATCGGTCAGGCATCAGCTCTTGTTTTTTACTCCTCAGAGAAACGTCAGTTTTTGTGTCACATGAAAGGAGACACAGACAGAATACATGATACTATTTCTACTTTGTGATATCAAATAACAGAGCCAACATCATCTGTCTTCACTTAGGGCTAATAAGATACATAAGCTAATGTAACGTCATTTTTTGTTCATGGTAAATAAAAAGACGCACAGATTTAGTGGAGATCAGTTTGTACTATACCAACAGAAACCCTGAACTTCGCAGATCTACAGATGTTTTAAGAAATCCTGAACCGGATTAGCAGTCTTGGTTTAAAACACGTTTGTGTTTAAAAAAAAAAAAGTAAACAAAATGAATCATCTGCTTTCTTCCTCCAAATCACCAAAAACGTGAAATCATCCTACACAGTTTATCTGCTCTTATTGTCATTATGAGGGAATTTTTGTGTTCTGGTTTTATTACACAGGGTCTATGATATAGAAGTGATTTACCTCGCCTCCCATCTGTGTTCATCCGAGCATGCTGAATGTGCATCTCTGCGTTTCTATGCATACATCTTCCATTCTGTATGCATGAGTAAATGCACACAGCATGTATGTGTATGTACGTGTGTGAGATGTGCCTGGTGGTGGTGGTGCGGGCGTTGCTCGGCGCCATGGTTACACATAACCGGGTCATTCGGTACACGAGGTAAGTAGGACACTTGACTCTGGCTCCTCATCCATCAGCGCCTGCTTGTGAGCTACATGTGTTTGACATGTAATGATGAGCCACACGTGAGGTCAGTAAACTCTGACTCAGATTACAGATTATAGATCATAGAGGAGATTATGCACTGACTCTAACGGGACATTTTCTGTCCTATATGTTTCCTGTGTGCCTACAACGGATTCCTCAGAAATGGCCAGATGTGATGTGCATCAAACTTGACCTGCAGCAATTTAAAAGGTTATTTATAGGTTGGAAAATAATCACAAGAATACTCTCGTCCTCTGAGTAACATATGGGGAACTATTTCACCATAGGACAAATCTCAACCCGACCTACAACATCTGTAAAAACAAAAACAAAACTAGGGATTTTCCTGCATACAAAAGACCTGAGTGCCCACAAAAGAAGTTCTGACCTTCCTTTAGTGGAAGGTCAGAACTTCTTAATCTTAAAATTAATCTTGAAATGAACTCAGTCCTCCTCCAAAGACCCAGTTTGTACCAGAAAGAAACTCTCTAATCTGTCACGTTCTTGTATACATTCATTAAACATTATATATATATCTTCTGTGTGATAACACATAACAGATCAAAGATCAGCTGCCTCCTCACTAAGTGCACCCTTAGTCCCTCCATAACAATTAAGTACAGGCAGGTACTGCTAATCAAATCTTCACATATGTGCACCTCTATAGAAGAAGTTGGGGATGTGTGCTGGTCTGGAGCATTCAGGTGTGTTAACATAGTGACAATTCTCTGAGCAGTGGATGTACCAGTAAATTCACTCCACAGTCAGACCGTGCAATGTTTCAAAAAACCCAAGAGCTACATCTCAGACTCCACAGGCCTCAGTTAGCATGTTAAATGTTGAAGTTCATGATGGTTCCATTATTACCCAGGAGAGCCTCTTCTTTCTAAAAAGAACACGGCAGCACGGCTTAAGTCTGCAAAGCTGCATCTGAACAAACCACAAGACTTCTGGAACAATCTCCTTTGGACAGATTATACCAGCCCAGTGAAGATGTTTGAGCATAACAGACAAAACCAAACTCAGCTTATCAGTACAAACACCTCATACCATCTGTCAGAGCAGTGGGGTGTTGATTCGGGCTTGCCTTGCAGCCACAGGACCTGGACAGCTTGCAGTCACTGAGTCGACCATGAACTTCTCTGTGTAGCAAAGTATTCTAGAGTCTAAGTCTGAGGACATCTGTCTGACAGCTAAAGCTTGGACCAAAGCTTGGACCAAACTGGGTCATGCAAGCACAGCAGCAAATCTACAACAGAAGGACCGAAAAAGAAAAGAATGAAGGTGATGAAATGGTCCAAACCTCAACCTAACTGAAATGCTGTGGTGGGACCTTAAAAGAGCTGTACATGAACCTCAATGAACTGAAGTAACACTGTAAAGAAGAGTGGGCTAATATTCCTCCACATAATTGTGAGAAACTGATAAAGTCATACAGAAACAATTACTTCAACTTATTGCTGCTAAAGGTGGTTCTACAAGCTGCTGAACCATGGGGTGTACTCAGCTTTTCAATAGTTTCTGCATTTTGGTTTAGTTTTTGTACTTTCTTGTTGCCATGAAGGCTGTTGTTATGTTCCCGGGGTTTTTGTGCTGAGTTGAGTTTTGGATTCTTGTGTTTTTACTGAGTTTTTGTTCAAGTTTTTGCCTCCTTCTACCTCTTCGCTGTAATGTCTTTGTTTTCTTTCCATGTTTCACCGATACTCTTCTTTTAATTATTTCCTGTTTTGCATTTATTTTGGTTTTACTTCCTGATCTTTTCCCTCCTTTCAGATCGTCAGCCCCGTCCTCACTGCTGCAGAGCTCTGCTCTCCCCTGTGTATCATTGTTCAGTCAGACCTGTGTATTTTTACAGTCTTGACCTACACCTTCCAATGTAGTTGTGGTTTTTTGCTTACTTTAAGTCAGGCCTCTATCTATATTTAATTCCAGTACTTCCAGTCATTTGCACCAGTAACCTTTCAGGCTGAATGCTGCAGAGAAGCGTACAGAATGTAGAACAGTTGTGACTTACTACGGACGTGATTTTCGGCGCAGTACAGCATGTCAGCAGCGTGGATGAACTGGTATCCTGAACCTCGCACTCTCAGCTCCGCCTCGGTGTATCCCAGAACTATCTTACCCCTAAAAAACCCCCAAAACAAGTGTAAACAAAATTATTAAATAATCGGAATAAATAATCATGTTTGCCAGTGCTATGATATACTTTGCATCGCACGCCATGGGCGTGAAGTCCAGCTTGTGTTTGGTCCTGAAGATCATGTTCCGCGTCCTGATTTCCAGGATGGCTGGAGGCTGGAGGGGCGTGGCGATGGCAAAGAGCGCCAGCTGGGGCGGCGTGGTTCGGTCGCTATCGCACTGCTGCCGGCTCTGGCCGTGAAGGAACTTCAGCCGACCCTGGATGTTGAGCGCCTGAGAAGGTTTGACAGCGTTAAAATCGCGGTGTTAAGTCATTAAATCCGAGGCATTAACTTCATCTCCGTGAAGACAGTGAGACAAATGAGAGAGCCCAGAGTGGTTCCTGCTCAGATCGAGCTTCTCAGCAGACACATAAGTGCTGCTTCCTCTCTCCCTGTCAAGCAACATCCGTCTTATTTACACTGCTGGGTGATATAGAGAGTAGAAACCACTTCAGGATACACTGTAAACACAGTAACATGATTCTGAGCAGTATTGAAGTGAATGTTACAGTTTTTAGAGGTCTTGTTGAGAAAATAAGACTCCTTATTGTCATTCTTTCAGCAGAACAGCAGGACTCTTAAACTAACCAGTAGAAAACAGAAGTGACATGTTCTGTAATATTAAACTTCAGCCAGGACTTTTGATCTGAAGTTATTTAAAGGCCAATCCATGTGTAATGGGGGTTATTGCAGAGGTAGACCACAAAATAATCCTTTATTGGCTGGTTAAAAAGGCACTGAAACACAATGTCAGAAAGGTAAACAAACTAGGAACATGAGGAACAACATAGGGTAAGAGACAAAGGAAAAGGAAAGACAGGCGTGTATCCACAAACAGGGGTGTCAGGTGATTAGAGAGCTCTGTGAGCTGGGGAGGAAACACGGGAAGCAATCAAACCCAGGAGCAATGAATGTTCCCAAAATTAGTTCCCACGCAAAATTATGGTTGAATTCATGAAATGTACGTGCTGACTTTCTTCTCAAAAACATGAGGAATCATTGGCCTTATGCAATCTCCACACTATCCGTATACTGCCCTGCCCCCATTTCTCAGTTAGCCATCGGGACAAATATCTGTCAGTTCACAATGCAACTGTAAACTGTCTCAACTTTGCAATTGAGAAATGGAAAGAGCAGCAGAAAGAGTCCCTAACTTAAAAGAATAACAGATACGATAAAAACAACATAAAGGGGTGGAGCTGGAGTGAAAAAGGGTTGCAAAGCAGCTTGCAGAGATAACAACAGCAACTGTGGTCAGTGTCAAATGTGTTGGTGAGATATGGAGAGGATTTAGCTCTTTAGTGTCTTCTCATTGGTTATGCCTAGCAAACAGAAGGTTTGAACAGCAGGTGGGTGGGGGCACCTTAGAGCTAATCCCTAATATCAAAATATTAGGAACAAGCCCTAAAGGATGATGTTTTTAAAGCAACACCCAGCAATAAGTTGATGATGTAAACTTTAACGTGTTGTTAACATGTTTTGTTGTCACCTGAATCCACCTCCATCCTTCATAGCTAAAGGTTTCTGATAATGGAAGTTCAGTAAATATCACAGAAGCCTCAGGGAGGCTGTAACAGAGCAGAATGGTTGGATCAGCAGCCCGCAGGGAGGTTTTTACAGCCTCACAAAAACTAAAAACACTTTCTCCTGTCTGCTGTCCTTTTCTCACCCTGCTGCATCTCATGTGAAGACCCCTCCTCCCTGTCCTCCTCCTCTGTTAGCTCTGGTTAATTGACCTTGGTGGGTTTCAGAGCCTGCGGCCGTGATGTCAGGAATCTAGCCCCGAATAGCAGGAGGGATTACAGAAAACAAAGCCATAGCAACCGGTAGACCGCGGCAGAAACCTGGCTTACTGCTCACGCAAATGCACGTGTGAGAGGGAAGACTGAGAGAAGCTGGTTCAAAACCCACCACAAGTCCTGCTGAAGTACCTTGGAGCAAGACAACCAACACCTTTAACTCTCTCCTGCATGTGCAAGCCTTCAGGTGTTTCATAGAACAATAATACATTTTTAATCAAATAGAAGAAGCTGCCCTCACCTCCGCTCCAATCTATATTTTTTATTTATTTATTAAAATATTATTTTTGTAACTTTTAACTTAAAAGCACTAAAAATCTCCACCACTCAACCACATTATGCTTTTCTTGGTGGGAGCGGCAGTGGCCTGTCTGAAGCGTCCATTCTGACTGAGCAAGTTTTCCCCCAGAGCTGCTCTCACCTGCTGTGGGTGGTGGCGAGGATTAAGGGCATTTTTTTTCCCCACGACCCCGAGGTTCTCCTAAGGAGGATTATGGGAGTAAATGGTAGCTTCTGATCGCCGATGGTGATCGCCGAGGTGGCACGCCATACCGCCGGCAGTACAGTAGGGTGTAGCGGTGCGCAAAAGTCACAGCTCGGTGTGAACCTCACAGCTTGTTTTTAAGAACCAGCAAAAAAAGCCCCAAAACTGTCCATAATTATTTCTGTGAAGATGCAGAATACTGCATAATAAGACTCTGTGGGCTGTCTGCTTGCAGTTATAGAAAAAAATAAAAGGAAAATTCTGCAAAGACAAATCTGCATCATTTGCATGACGAAATTAACAATTAAAGCACAAAAACTGTTTTTATGTACACCCTTAAGTAACAGGCCTCAAAACACATTTTTAACATATTTATTTAAAAATCCTTTCTGCAGCAGGAGGGTGGAGCACTCTATGAGGTCACACTTATCCATGAATAGAAAAAAATGCCTGAAAGTGAGTGTTTTCCAGTTATCTGAAACAGACTTTTGTTCACATTGAATATAAACACCTAACACTGGAATGAGGGAAAATAAAATCGAAGATGTTAACTTTTATCTGTTTCCTTGTTAAATTGTTAAAATCTAAAGAATAA
This sequence comes from Haplochromis burtoni, assembly GCF_018398535.1. Taxonomy (NCBI): domain Eukaryota; kingdom Metazoa; phylum Chordata; class Actinopteri; order Cichliformes; family Cichlidae; genus Haplochromis; species Haplochromis burtoni. The sequence continues at coordinate 1,053,832 of NW_024582400.1, forward strand.
CGCAAAAAGCGTCTCACCAGGAAGCCGAAGGAATTGTCCAACAAACAGCGGAAGCGGCAGACGAAACTTCGCTCCAGGAAGGATGAGTTTTCAGGGGGCAGCTGTTCGGGATTGTAGCTCACCAGGCAGGAAGAGGTCGACACCGATTTCCCATCTGAGAACGATATTTTTAAATGATATTTTTACCGTGTGGGTGTATATATATATACAGTCACTGTAACAAGAATGTACACCCTCTGTCTGTTCTAAGGTTTTTATCAGGACATAATCAAATAATATTTTCCGTATGACTTCATCAGTTTCTCAGTGGATCTATTATGGCCCAGTCTCCATTCAGCACTTGAGTTCATTGAGTTTTGCAGGCTTTTGTTTATGCACAGCTCTTAACTGTGCAGCTGTAAAGCAAGCCCAAATCATCACCCCACCACCACTGTGTACTGTCGTTTCCAAGCGATTTCAAGTCCATCAATCTACACTGAGTGACTGTTCAACTAAGACTGATGTACCTCCATGGATGTGTGCTGTGAAATCAACTGTGAGTTGTGGTTTAGTGGCTGATGTGCAGTCTCCTGTGTGTTTTCCTTTGTGTGCATGCACTATAACATTTAGACCAACTCTCGAGAGGGTTTAGTCAAAGGTCACCTCTTCTGGCCTCTCCGTGACCTTGGTTCAGCAGAAACCAGCACATCTCCTCTCTCTCTCGACTGGATTTGATCTTTCAGCTCTACAGTTTTTACAGAAATAAACCATCTTCGGCCTTTCAGTGCTTCATAACAACACCATACTTAGCCAGTACATCCACAGCTGTAATAACATTTACACGAAAGTCTTTCTATATATATGTTATTTATGCTTGCCGGGAGATTTGTAATTCTAATTGGACCACAATTACCAAATGTAATTGGAGCCATTTGTAATCCAGTGTTAAGCCAATAGATATATAACTGAAGAAGCCGCATTTGGAGTGTGTTATGCGTTTCTGTTGCCACTAACTTGGCCTGATTATGAGCTATGATCTATGCTCAATGCCAAGCTTTTGTCATACTTTAATTAACGAAACTAAGAAAAAGGGACTATGTTGTAAGTTGTTTTATGAGTCTTTAATTTGAAATATCCCAATCAGAAATCCCTCATTTGATCTGACTTAATGTTAAGTGAGAGTCCTGATATTATGAGCCATATATATACATATATAGTAAACTGAGAAAAATATCGTGTGAGCACAATACTCAAATAATGCTGATAGGTGTGGTTAGTTTTATGGGTGATTAACAAAAGTTACGCTGTTTTCTAAACACAGGCGCAGTCAGTTAATTTCATTAGCAAGTGCAAAAAATAAAACAATTAGTAAACTGTGTGTCATAAACATCAGTAAATCGGTCTGCATGTCTGATTTAAATATTCTCCTCCCTACAAATGCATTCAACAGGGTCAGTCGATGAAATTTCTGAGTTCCCACCTCTTGCATTCAATCTCATCACTGTGCTTTCTTTTTAAATACACAAAGAAACCTGGTTGGGTTAGCACAACTTCTTTGGAAATTTGTTAGGCTAATGTTGGTTTCTGTTAGACAGAGAGAAAAAAAGAAAGATGTGTACATTACAGCCCAACTTATACATCGGACGATATTAGCTATTTGCTGATATGTCAGCTGATATGTCAGATAGTATCAGCATTTACAACGGCTGATAAATAAAAATTTTAAAAATTAAAAAGCGATGGGTAAAAACCCTGTAACTATCTTATGCATCATATATAGTCGTATTATCTTAGTAAATAATAAACAAAATAATTAAAAAATTACATGTGACAAATATTAGGGAAAAGAATATTGGCCTATATTTTAAAATCACCAAATATCAGTATTGGTGTTAAAAATCCTATGCTGGCTCTAGTAAAGGATACATTTGTTGATGTTTGGGCTTTCACTTTACCTTTCCTTTTTTTTCATATTGTGTTTTATGTGTTGAGCTATTCTGCTTTATTTCAATCAATCCTAAAACTGTGGCAAATTTTTCTGTGGGCTTCTTTAATTCTGCACCCTCTGTTACTGACTGTTCCATACCTCCTATGGCTGATGTCTTTGCAAATTCTTTGTTATCCACGTGCTCCTCTATCCTTGACGTTGTGGCACCTCAACTTTGGTTAAACGACTTTACACGTGCCCTACGACGTGCGTGTTGCCGAGCTGAGAGGAGGTGGAAAAAAGATAAGCTCCAGGTATCTTTTGACATTCTACGTATGAGCCGTCTGAAATTTCAATACGCTGCTAAAATGGCTAAAGCAGCTTTCTTGTCAGACATTATTGTGACTAATGGACATAACCCTTGAACGCTATTTAAAATCTTTAACTCAGTGGTCAGTCCCTGTCCTGAAATACCGAGGGTGTCCTCCCCGGCTCTCTGCACACAATTCTTAAATTATTTCACAGATAAAATTTCATCTCTTAAGTCTCCACACTCTTCAGTGGTGATCCCTGTTTCCATCCCAGGATGTTTATCAACTTTTAATCAGTTTGAGCCGTCACTCCCTACCCTTAAGCAAATAGACTCTGTGCACCTTAGCATATGCTACTTCCGGTGGTGAAACTCCTGTAGGGCGCTTCGTTTCCAGTGTGATACTCGCTCCTTGTTTACGGCCGTTTTTTCCAAAACAAGTCAACCAAATAGATGAATCAAGCTGCGATTTACATTTCTCGAGATGTCTTGGGCATTTACAGAATATATCTGTAGATGATTTTTATCCACCTGTCGATATTGTTCCCCCATGCCTCAGAGCAACAGAGAGAAAGGATTCAAGTTCTATATTTCTCAGTATTTGTAAACAGCGGTCCCTCGTTTATCGCGGGTGTTATGTTCTAAAAATAACCTGCGATAGATGAAATCCGCGAAGTAGCCAGCTTTATTTTTTACAATTATTATAGATATTTTAAAGCTGTAAAACCCCTCACTACACACTTTATACACTTTTCTCATACAGGCATGAACAGTTTCACACCTTTCTTTCTTGTTTAAACACTCTCAAAGTTCAAACCTTTGTAGAAAAATAAGTCCAGTATTATAGAATGAAACCAAAGGTCAAGCCCTGTTTTCAGGTCCAGAGCATGGGAATAGAGCAGCTGTGAGAGAATTCAACATTAATGAATCATTAATGAATCAGTGAATCAGAAGTCCAATTTTTTGTGCGATGGTTATCTTCCTCTGCCTTTTGGGTGCTACCGCAGGTGCCTTTGACGGTGTAAGACGTTTCGTCGACATTGTTGTTTGTTGGGGAAAAAACATACAGTACAGCACTTCAGAGTCACACTGCTAGCGATCGATGCAGCGATTCTGTACTGTACAGGAGAGACGGCACGGAGGAGATCGACAATGGTCTGCAGCCGATCAGGACGCAGAACAGAATGTGATGTGTAGAAAACCCCCCCCCAAAAAAACAAAGCATGCAAACTTGCTCAAAGAAAACTGTAAAAAAGCGAGGCCGCGAAAGTGAACCTGCGAGGGACCACTGTAATTTTGAAGGTAAGTGACAACATAACCTTCGTAAATACTAACGTATAGAAACCCTTACCAGCAATTAGGGCTGCACGATTAATCGTTAGAAAATCGCGATCTCGATTCATACTTATGTGCGATCTCATTTCCAAATGACAATGATTTAAAAAAAAACAAAAAAAAACGACGACGACGATTGTACCGCATTTTGATCCGGGACATAATCTGCATGAAAACAAGCGCTCACTCTTCCTGCTCAACAAATGACAAGGGCGGAGCCTTATACCACGTGATACAGAAGCTGTGCCGTGTGATGCTAAAATTAGCAGGGAAAAAACAACGGAGAGCACGTCAGGGATGACGAGAAAGTGACAAGAGAACATCTGTCCCGGTCAACCACCCGAACATCAATAATGGGAACCTTATACAGCGCTTCCCTATACACGTCGAACTCCTGCAGGCACAAAGAAATTACGGAGGCTATCACTTATCACCTGACCAAAGATATGGCTCCCATCAACACTGTGCAAAATGAGGGATTTAGGAAAATGACCAACACCCTAGACAAACGCTACACAGTGCCGTCCCGCAACTATTTTTCTATCGTTGCACTACCTGCTCTGTACACGCAGCATCGAGCAAAGGTGGAGACGGAATTTCAAGCAGTACAACATTTTGCGGCAACAACAAAATGTGAGACATTAGTTGTTTTTATGTTTATTTATTGTTTTTATGTTCAGTCTCAACTGTTACGAAGTTGATGTGCAGTTAATAAGTGCAATAAATATTTATACTGGAAAAGAAAATCGTGAAAGAATCGTGATCTCAATTCTAAGCCAAAAAATCGTGATTCTCATTTTATGCAAAATCGTGCAGCCCTACCAGCAATCATTCATTTATTTTTTTGTGGCTTTTTTTCACGGTTTGTTGACATGCTGTGTAGGTGTGTACTTGACTAGCTGATATCGACATAACGGGGAAACATCTGGCTTTGACTATTGTTCACCTGTAGTTTGAATGCTGAACATTTGCCTTTTTAAATCATAAGAACTGTCACTTTAGAGAGATGTGCTTCTTAATGCGAACGATGTGTCTTCTTTTGCAGTTTGTAATGCAGTTCTGCTTGTGTTGAGTGATGTAAACAACCGATCGATCTAAACTCTTTAAGCATCAAAATTGATCATTTGATTTTTTTTTATGACACAGTAATGGTGAGCGTTCCCACCTTCTTATCTTTGTAACTTAACGCGATCTTTCTGTTTTCGTGTTTTGGACATTATTTTGGAGTACATCTTCGCAGTAGCGATTGACCGCAAAGTAAAGCTACCGGAAATATACAACCCTAAATCCGGAAGTTAGTTTTCTCGTGCACAGGGTCTATAGTTGAACAACTGAAAAATACCAATTCTGTACACGATATCCTCCCATCTCGCATTAGCAAGGATGGTTTTAATGCAATTGGGCCTAGTATTCTATCTTTAATGAATTCATCATTGTTTTTGGGCTGTGTCCCATCAGCCTTTAAACATGCTGTAGTGCAGCTTGTCCTCAAAAAAAAAAGGAGTCTTGATCATAATGACCCTGCGAATTATAGGCCAATTTCCAAACTCTGTTTGTCTTTCAACCACGTCATAGCACTGAAACAGCTCTGCTGAGAGTCCTTAATGATCTTCTCCCTAATTGCCGGCTCAGGACGCTCCGCGGTCTTAGTTTTATTGGACTTGTCCTCAGCCTTTGACATGGTGGACCATAATATTCTACCAACGAGGCTAGAACATACAGTGGGCATTAGAGGTAACGCCCTTAACTGGTTTAAATCGTACCTTTCAAACAGGTCCTTCTCTGTGACTCTGGGTACATGTTCTTCCTCTGTTGCATCTTCCTGCTGTGGTGTGCTCAAGGCTCTGTGTTGGGCCCCATATTGTTCTCACTGTATATGCTACCTCTAGGCTCTATCTTTGAAAAATACAACATCTCATTTCATTGTTATGCTGATGATATACAAATTTACTTCCGGCTAACTGATGATGTCGCACTGTCACTGCACTGCTTCCTAGAGTGCATGAGAGAAGTCAAAGAATGGCTTTTGGGCAACTCCCTTATCCTAAACGAAAAGAAAACGGAGATTGTGGTGTTTGACAGTCATATCCCCCCGGGGCCAACTAGCTGGATCCCTTGCCACTTTCTTCTCTGACACTGTTAGCAATCTAGATGTTCTGATGGATAGCTCTTTCAAATTCGATAAACAACTGTCCTCTGTAGTCAAATCTAGCTTTTACCAACTGTGTCTTATTTCTAAGGCTAAGCATTATATACCGCACAAGGATCTTAAAAGATTATTCATGCCTTTGTGACCTCTAGATTGGACTACTGTAATTCCCTCTGCTTCGGTCTCCAATCTGCCCTTCTCCATAGATTGCAGCTTGTCTAAAATGCTGCGGCACGCCTTTTGACTGGAACCAGAAGGTTTGCCTCTATCACCCCTGTCATTGCTGATTTGCACTGGCCCCCTATCAAATACCGTATTGAATTTAAAATATTGCTACTTACCTTTAAAATCCTAAACAATACTGCGCCTAGCTATCTGGTTGAACTCCTTAGACCATACACACCTGGGAGAGCCCTCAGATCATCAGCCCAATTACTCTTCGTACAGCCTAAATCTCGCCGTAAGACCATAGGTGACCATGCATTTTCCTTGGTTGCATCGAATTTGTGGAACAACCTTCCCATTGCTATTTGCACATCCGACTCCATCCAAACATTTAAATCACGACTAAAAACTCACTCATTTAACCTTGCTTTTCCGGTTAGTTAATGCATGTATCCTATACCTCACTCCAATACTATCTTCATTTTACTTAGTTACCATTGTATTTATCCCTTCACCTAATATCCATGTGTTTCTATTGGTTATGATTTGATATTTATACCTTATTTAACTTTTATTCTTGCGTAATTAATGCTATTGACCTGCTAGCATATTCGGGACATTGTTAATGGTCTTTTATTATTGATGTTTTAATCTGCTGTACTATTGTGAAGCACTTTGGTGTACCCATGGTCTTTAAGTGTGCTATATAAATAAAAGTTGTTGTTTATTTCATCATCGTTTCATCATCGTTTATTTGTATAGCACTTTAAGAACACACCAGGCAAACCAAAGTGCTGAACAACACAGATCAAAACAACAACCAAATTAAAAATACCATAAAATCATTACAAACAATAAAATAAATAAGAAGGTGTCAGTTTCCTACAGAGTTAAAAGCCAGGGAATAAAAATAGGTTTTCAATCTGGACTTAAAGACCTGCACTGATGACGCTTGTCTAATTTGGAGGGGAAGGTTATTCCAGAGCATCGGAGCCGCAATTGAAAAGGCACGGTCTCCTCTGCATTTCAGCCGCGACTTAGGGACCGACAGCAGCAGCTGCTCAGCTGAACGGAGCGAGCGAGGAGGAACATGTGGCTTCAGCAAGTCAGATAAGTACACAGGAGCCAGACCATTTAAAGATTTAAAAACCAATAAAAGGACCTTAAAACGAACCCTAAAATCAATGGGAAGCCAATGCAAGGAAGCCAGAACCGGAGTGATGTGATCGAATTTCCTACTACCGGTTAAAAATCGCGCCGCCGCGTTTTGCACTAACTGCAGGCGTGACAAGGTGCCCGACCCGACCCCTATTAAAAGGGAATTACAATAGTCCAGACGTGAGGTGATAAAAGCATGAATAAGAGTTTCCAAATTGGGTTTGGAAAGGAAAGGCTTAACCTTCGACAGGCGTCTGAGGTGATAAAAAGCTGATTTTACCACCCCACTTACATGACCTTCAAAAGTAAGCGCAGAATCAAGTTTAACACCAAGATTAGTGACTGAACTTTTCAGATGAGAGGTCAAATCACCAAAATCAACATCTGGAGAATCAGTAGAACGATGCGGGCCATATAAAATTGCTTCCGTTTTGCGACCATTAAAATTCAAAAAATTATTTGCCATCCATAATTTAATATCCTAAGACAGTCAAGCAGTGATTGACATGGGGAGGTATCCAAATGACTAAAAGGTAAGTAAAGCTGACAGTCATCGGCATACAAATGAAATGACACTCCGTGTTTACGAAAAATCGCACCAAGGGGGAGTAAATACAGCGAGAAAAATAATGGCCCAAGGATAGATCCCTGGGGCACACCCCAAATCAGAGGGGCCACAGAGGAAGCGGCCAGCCCCAGCTTGACACAAAAACTCCTTTCGGAAAGATATGATTTTATCCATGACAATGCCAGATCAGAAATTCCCACACAGTGATGTAAGCGGGAGATCAGCAGGTCGTGGTCCACTGTGTCAAATGCAGCTGTCATATCCAATAAGACAAGCACAGCATATTTACCACGATCAGTAGCAACAAGAATGTCATTCATAACTTTCACAAGAGCTGTCTCCGTACTGTGAAAGGGCTTAAAACCAGATTGGAAAATTTCAGACAATTGCGAGTCGCTCAAATAATCCAACAGTTGGGTATGTACAATCCTCTCCAAGATCTTGCTTAAAAAGGGAAGTTTGGAGATAGGTCTAAAATTTGACATAGTAGAACTATCAAGGCCAGGTTTCTTAAGTAAGGGGTGTATGACTGCATGTTTAAACCCACTAGGAACTTGACCGGTTAACAGACTAGTATTGATAATTTTCAGGATATAAGGTCCAATGATGGGAAATACTTTTTGGAGAAAGCGGGGAGTAACAACATCATTTGGGGAGCCACAGGGCTTAGCATGTAGCACCAACTCCTCTAAGTCACGCAGAGAAATCGGTGCAAAAGCAGGGAATAAACTTGAGCAAGGAGCATGCATGGCCGGATCAACAATAGGTGGAATCAGAGGCCTCAGGCTAGCAATCTTGTCCACAAAAAAGGTGATAAACTTATTGCACATAGCCTCAGAGGACGGCAAAAGGTTGTAACCCTCCAAGTTAAGTACAGAATTAATCGTATTGTATAAAACACGAGGGTTATGAGAGTTGGCCGAAATAAGTTGAGAGAAGTAGGAGTGTTTATCGGCCTTAACTGCCCTCTGATAAGTTTTCCAACTAATCTTTAGGGCTTCCAGGGAGACATGCAATCTGTCTTTTTTCCACTGTCTTTCACATTTCCTACATTGTCTTCTAATAGCTCGGGTACGATCTGTTAACCAAGGACTTTATTTAATCCCTGCTGTTATAATTTGGGTCACACAAGAATTTCAAAACTTAATAAATAAAGTTTCTCTTATCTCTTATCTTGTGACGGCTGCTCAGAGAAGTCCTTCCGGATCAGGTTTACTGCCTTGCTAACAAGAACACTCTCATTACTCTGGCCTAGACTTCGGTTTTATTTTACCCTCTCTACTCTAGTTTAGTGAACCAGACTGTCTCCGTGAAGCAGACCTGGAGGATCTGTTGGGGGTTCGAGGCTCACAGGGGGGTTGAGGGCCCAGTGCAGGTTCCTCTTGAATTCCTGCTGGTCATCTGTGTGGATCAGCTCAAACACACTCTGGTGCATCACATCAGTCTAAAAGGACAGAGAAGAAGAATTTAAAGGTCAGTCAAGGTGGAACACAAGTCAAATTTTAAGCCTAATTAACTTTTTTATTTTATACAGTAATGCAGACCAAAGACCCCATGAGTAAAGGTGGATGTTTTGGTGGAGCAGGCACTATCAGGAGGTACCCTGAGGTGCGCTTGATTCCGTTTGCCTTGAAGTGGAGCCAAGAGAAATCAAGTGTCACTGCGACTTTGCTTCAAAGAGCTGAATCTGAGCCAGAGACCTGCTGCGACTCCCATATCTGCTGTCCAGACCCGCCACGACCTGGCTTTGGACCCCAGTGAAACAACACTCCACCCTCCTCCCACTGTGGGAGGGGTCAGCGCGGGGTCACAGAGAGGAATGTTGACAGGTTGAAGTGTGACATGAAATGCGTTTCAAACATCAAACCAAGAGAAGGAGTTCATATCATACAGCCAATACTGCAGCTGATGAATGCATGTTACCTTCACTCTTATTATTTATCCTGTATACAAATATGTGAGAAAGCGGCTAAAAGAAATAATAAAACCAGAGAAAAACCAACGTTGTTTCTCTAGTTTATAGCAATGAACTACATTCACATTCAAAATATAATTACTTTGACCCAAAGATTTCCCAGCTAGAGTGTAATTATGACACTTCCCATGATAGTTAGCTACAGAAACTAAATTTTGTCTTTGGAAGTCACGAGGAATAACATGCCTGCGTGCAAAAATATTTAGAGTATGAGGATAAAATTCTGCATAGCATCATTAAAAATGAGTGAAGTTATAAAAAACAAAGCAAGTGATAATTCAGAAGGAGTCAGGTGGGAGGAACTGATCTTTCTGGAATAACCTGAGAGGATATGAAGATGACTGTTATTGTATTTCTTTGCGTTAGCCTGTCAGTTGGAGATAACGGGTATCATGGTGGTGTTTATCGACTTTCTCTGATAAGCCAGACTTTCTGCTTCCGGCCTTTCACGCATCATGTGTCAGGGTATGGCTGCATGGGAGGTAAGAGATGGACTCAGCAGACAAAAACTCAAAATCCAGCTTTAATGCTGATTGTTCACAGGAACAACAAAAAAGACCAAAACCTCTGCAGGGCTGAAACCAGGAAGAACAAGAACAAAGGTCAAGTGGAGACTCGGACAATAAACACACAGGGGAACGAAGCCCGGGGAAAACCGGTCGGGTATGAAACAAAGGAAGTTAAACTCAATACAGGGCACATGAGTCGAGAGATTACCAAAATAAAACAGCAAATAACTATACATCCAGATAAGATCGGATATACAATTTGACACAACTAAACAAGAGCTAATCAACCTAAAGTGATTTAAACTAGAGACAAAATAGGGAACCAGTACCAGGGGTTAAACTGATAAAAAGAAAGTAGAAACAAACAGTGAGGAGATCAGGCACAAGAATATTAACAGCACCAGAACAAAATTAGAAACCAAAATTTAAAAAACAAAAAACAAAACAAAACTTCACAAACACATGATAAAAACCCCAGGACTGATTCTATCTGATAAGTCAGAGGATCCTCTTTTTATTTTGCTTTTATTTTATAAGAGCAGAAACTTGTCTAACACCCTCTGTGAAGTGAGCTTCGATTTCTTCCTTCAGGACGTGGGAGCACAGTCCTGTAGCTTTGTGGTTTTATATCTCACAGGATGGGGTATGGATTTACTTCTCTATTATGTTGTATCATGCTTATCTGTTGATGACTCACCGTCTGTGACCCAAATCTACTTATAAGTACAAATAAAGTAACCTGAACCTAAGACTGCTCCTGAGCACATGGGGGTTAACTTTGGCAGGCCCTGGAGCGAGATATTTCATTCTCTCTGCTAATTAAACCTCAATTGTCTGCACTCCTTCATAACTTGTGTCGCTGGTTTTATTAAGCCCAATGGTATCCTGTCACATTGTGTTGTGCATGTTATGTAGGAAAACAAATCCTCCTCGTGTCCCTCAGCTGTGTTGCTTAATCGTGCGATTGGGGTCTCCTGGGTGTCACCCTACGTTGGCTTGTTTCCAAACACTGCACGTGAGCAGGAACGGCAGCTTCACCCCGGATTTGAGCTTGTTTGGTAAATGCAAAGTGACGGGCCTCAGGTGGATGGGGAAGTGAGGGGTGAAAGGTCACGTTCACACCCCGATCCGTGTGTGTTTGTTTACAGTATGCTCACATACACTGTGTGAATATCTAAACCTGCAGGCCAGATTTAGACGCAGATAGAAAGACTTTGGGTAATTTGATAATCGCGTTGTCCAGAATGAGATTAGACTGGACGCAGTGTCGCCTCGTCGTGAAGCCAATTGGATTAAACCTCCCGTTCCATATGTGCGCTTCCTTCAATCCTCTTGCTGCTCTCGCAATCTACTTCATCTCAAGAAAATACCCAAAGGCAAAAAGAGCAGGAATGACCAAACGAGTGGACAACAAGGGTCACTCAGATCCTCGTCCAAATTTCCACCAAACTCCAGCATCTTCACTCCAGGGCCTGTCCTACTTCTTGCAGGGATTCTGCTTTGCTGTGTACCTTTATCTGAGTCGAAGCTCCAAATGGTTCATTCTTCAAATCTGTGCTTTGATAAATAAAATTCAGTTTTTTGAATTTGAGGATGTGTTTTATAAGGTTCTGTAGTATCTTTGTATACAATGCTGATAAACCCAGCATCCACATAAAAAGCAAAATAAAGACATACAAACCTCTTGAGGTATACTTTTTTGTACTTTGCCATCACATTCTTAAGAGTTAACAGATTTGTTGACTGATACCATTAGCTAGAAACAAGGAGATACAACACTCTGTCTTCTTGCTGTAACCATAACAACATCATGTAATCCAAAGTCTGACCTCGGTTTAATCATCAGTTGTAGAAATTCGTTACCTGATGGAAGCCGAGGTAATCCTGGATGGTGTGAGAGCAGAAGAAGATGATCCCCTCAGCCGTGACCACCAGAACGAAGCCGTTAAGGGCCTGTGGAGAGAAAACCTGACGATTGTATCATCTCACTGATGGTGATCACGTTTGTGATGTGACCTGATAAAACAGGAATGGGTCAGCGAGGTAAGTTTTGGATAAGTTTAACATACTCAAGATGCTGACATTCTTATGAAGCCACCGAAAAATATTGTAAAAAACAACTTTCATCCAGCATCTGATATTCCAACATGATCTCAGCCAACAGTGTTCAACAGTATAACTAAATATATGAATGAGTTACAAACAACAACCCCACCACCCCGACTCCATACAGCTACCATGTAGTGCAGTCTATCCACAGAGTTCAAAGTTGGACATTTTAAATGCGACAGAGTCACTTTTGTAGGCAGCCTCTAGTGGCCACTAGAAGAAAGGCAGTTTTAGGTACAGACACTGCAGCTTATTTAAATCTTTCGCCTTCACATGTGCTACCCTTAGTGTAAAAAAGATTACCTGAGAGTCCCACACTCGTCTCACTCATGGCCTAACCCACCATCGCCCAAGGACACCGTGTGTGGAACTGAGACACTCCAATAGCTTTTACAAAACTGCTTCATTTTGCACTCTGAGACTAAGAACGACCTCCCTTTTGTTCTGTAATTATATGGAGTAATCTCAGCAGAAAAACTGCTTTCTAGAAATTTCATAAATTACATTTACAATGTCATTTAGCTGGAGGTAAAAGACAGAGCAAATTAAGACTTCTGAATCTCAAACTCCAGCTCTGATTAGTTCATAGAGGACCAAGAAGAGTAAAGGCTGCAAAACAAGAGCGAGCAGAGAGGAAACAAGCAGGGATGAGACTTCTCCCCGGGGCCTAGAGAGAGGCTGGAGAGGAGAGGATGTCAGTTCAAAGAGAAGTCATGTGGCGGAGGAGGAGGTTGTAGGAGAAGGAGGTCACTACTGAATGACTAACACCTCCATCATTGCTCCTCCTCTCCCTCCTCAGAGCCCCAGGGCACCGTGAGGAGGTGATGACACGGTGTCCCGACGCTGCTGAGAGTCACAGCGGCATGCTGCCAGCATCCGCCCGCACCTCTCCGATGAGGACCAAGATGCTTGCGACCTCCGTAGACGCAAAGTCTTTATATGAACGGACACGCATGCAGCAGACGTCCCCGGGTTTCTAAGACTCGGATCACTGCTGCTGGGCCAAAACTCAATGTTTGCTTTTGAAACCTCTTTGAAAATCCATTGCAAGATGTCAAAAATGCATTAGCATCAGGCCCGGAACGAGACAGGGTCTCTCAGCTGCTGAATAATTCACACTGTGGGAAGTGGGAAGTGGGGGGTCTCACTTGAGGAGGGGGCTGCCAGCAACCCAAACTCTGATTTCTTCTAATAAAACCTTCATCCACCCAACTGTCAGTTCTGCTTCCCTGTAATCACTGTAATCAGCTCACAGTTGATCATTATTTTTGCTTTAAAGACTGTCCTTTTAATTATACTGCCCCCTTGTCATTTTTACAACTACCGAGTGCCCTAATCCTTTTAAAAAATGTATTCTACATTTGTAGAATACATTACATTGTATTATAAAAACTGTGAATGTATTGCTAACTACAGGTTTAAAATAAATGCACTGGTCTACAGTTTAGACTCACAACGATCAGCTGCAGGTATATTAGCGACAGATAAAGAGGGACGGCTGCAATTTTTACCAGGAATGTGTAAAAATTCCCCTTTCAAACTAAGAGCAAAGATATTTCCCACAAGTAATAAATAATAATAATAATAATAATAATAATAATAATAATAATAATAATAGTACAGCAGCTGCCAAACATAATTGGATTACAAACCTGAGTCCAGCTTAAGTGTGGGAAACCAGTAAGTGTAGTTTTAACTATTCACTTTTATCATATGGATGTACAGTTTTTACTTATTTTCTGTCATGTATCACATGTTCCAGAGCTGCTCAGAATTCAAATGATGAGGTCAGTATATGCACAAATAATCCCCCTAAGACAAAAAACTCGGGATTCAGAATGCTCTAAACCCTCAGTCTCCCCTAGTTTTTCTAATCTTGGTTCTTTATGATGTCATAGGGAGCAGATTTCCTTACTGGCTGTGGAGGTTCTCAGTCATCCAGGTCATGGTGATCTAAGGAGCTTGGAAAGAAAAGTGACTGGACTTCTTTAATCAGGTATCTGAGGCCTGGTGGGAGTCAAGAAGGTCGTTGACCCACTTTTGATCATGTCCCTAATATGATATCCCTAATATCGTCATCTCAGGTACAGAAGTCCCATGCACCTGCTGTTCAAATGGGCCAAATGGGTTGTGTCAAATGGGTTGTGAGGGACAGCCAATCAGAAGAAAACTTGCTTAAAGGGGAGGAGCTAAAAAAGCTCGCTTCAGAAAAGGAACTGAAAGGCTCCGAATAATAAGGATCATTTTGAGCTGTGAATGAGGAGAAATGAGGAGAATACACCTGTTAAAAAAACAGATGTTAAAATATTAAACAGAATAAAATCTGTATCTGTGCAAAGTGTGCAAACACACACACACGCATAGTACACAGTGGAGTGGCACACATGTTCTGTGTATAAATATTTACAGTAGCTTCTTCTGTCTGCAGGTCGGGCTCTGTCTCCAGAGACTGAGACCGAGTGTGTTTGCATGTGTGTTCGTGTTATAAATGTTTGTGCGTTCCCTGAAAGACGACAACCCAGTGGCAGCAAGCAGTGCCAACAAAACAGAGGAGAACTGTGTATGTGTGTGTGTCTACTCCAGCCTCAAAGACGAATTTAAAGCTTCGCCTTGTCTAATCCGACCCTCTCCTCTTCCTGTTCTGTGCAGAGTGCTCTGAGTCGGCTGTCAGTCCTCTTTATCTCTGCTCCCGCACACACAATCAGCACTGGGCTGTGTGTGTGTTAGATTCAGGGCTATACTGTGAAACATCCAAGAATACTTTAAATGCTTTTAGTTTATTTCCACCAACACACTTTGTTCGTCTTCACTTCAATAATAGATGCCCTCACCGGATCTGTATAATTCATGGACTGCTGTCTGTAAAAGAGAGCAGTTGAAGACAGGAAGGTTCAGCCTTCCTCTTCATTGCTGCTGCTCACCGAGCCCTTGGGATCAATGCATTTATCAATAAACAGATTGAGGTCGGTGAACTCTGTGTTAAAGTCTGTCTCTAAAATTATCTGCATTTTATAACTGGTCAATTCAGACTTTTATTCTGAGCGCCCTCTATGGGCTATATACCAGTACCAAAGACACTGAATAAAAATGTCAGCCATCTACCAGAATGACCTCCAAACATTGTCTTTTCTTGAAGTCTAGTTTCGGCTGTTTTGCTGAATCAAAAGTTTTGCTGACACTGAAGAGGTACATTTCAGGTATGTCCTGTTATATAATGTGTGGACTACATTGCCGAACTTGCTAGCAACTTGCTAGCAGAAGAAGGTTTATGTTTCACATCATCCTTTAATCGACTGGAAAATGAAACAAACAAAATGGAAAGAAGAGCCATGATGACACCTACCAAGGGCTGGCCGATATGGCCTAAAATCCATATCGCGGTTAAATTTGAAGCATGTGCGGTAACAGGGCTCTAGAATGCGACCAATTTGGTCGCAAATGCGACCACATTTTTCAGTGGTGCGACTAAAAAAAAATATTTGGTTGCACCTGTGCGACCAAATGTTCGGGTAGCAAAAAAAAAAAAAAAATCTGCAACCTTCCCTGTGGTCAACAACAGAACACATTATGCCCCTATCGTGGACTAAACCAATCAGAGATAGTAAGGGGCGGGACCTCTCTGATTGGCCGTGGTCCAGTTGAAAGTGCAGGTGGAAGTGGGAGGTGAGTAGCTTGAATAAAGCGATATCAATTCATTAAATCCTGAATCGACTTTTAAATATAACTGTGTTTTGCCAGAAACGCCAGATTCTCAGATTAAAGCTCACAAAACCATTTCAACAACAACCAAACAGCAAATGAGAGCAGGTACACGGACTCCACACAAAGACGTAAACACAGAACGGACCGACGCATCAGAATCAGCTTTGTCTTTCTCGGCTTTCTCACCCGACGGCCCGTAGACGGACACGCTGTCGGAGCTTAGCGTTCTGATGCGTCCGGTCCGCGCTGTGATTACGTCTTTTTGCGCTGATTCTGAGCTGCAGGTTTTGTCTCTCCAACCAAAATTCACCGAGCCAGCAGCAAAAGAAGCAGCAAACTGCGCTTCACATTTGATCAATGTCGTCATGAATTTTGCTGTTTTGCTTCCACGACTATTAAAATCACACTTCATGCACAGCTAGCTCTCTCTCTATCTCTCTCTGTACTTCAAGAACAGTTTCCCGTCTCCAATCTCTGTTTTCTGTATTATTCATTCGCTTATTACCCACCAGTCTACCGTTGTTTACAGCGCTGTCGGCTGCTGTCTTTTTCTTTTTTCACTTAAATGACCTCGGACAAGAAAGCCTGATTTTTTCTGTTGTTCAATACTGAAGAAATTTAAACTTTATATGCAGAACATTGTAGAATATTTTTAAGGTTATCTGCTATAAAAAGCCAGACCAGGAAAATCTCCTTCATGTTTTTCTGTGTTTTATTCTCAGTTACTTTCACACAAAGGCATCTGCTGTGATGTTCACAATTCTGATGAAGTCAGTACTGATAAATGATCAGAATTATAATATTTCTGACTGTCTGAGGCTAAGTTGAATGAATGGACTTTGAAACGGAATCGAATGGATTATAGAAATCAGTGATGATACCCAGCCCTAGTGAGCAGCCTAGGCACGACAGAAGTGGATGTAGCTGTAATAGGAAAAGAACTATTGCTAACTTTTCGTAGTTAAGGCCTGATCCTTCTGAAATTCATAGCCGTGCTCTGACACGGTGTCATCAATCTTTGAATGCTGAAAAAGCACAGTGTATCCAGAAAAACACATTATATTATATAAATTATTATAAAATTTGTGTGCGCGTAACTTTTGTGCCGGTACGCCTAACTTTTTAAAGTTAGACGTACCGGTACACCCATGGCAAAAAGTAAAATGGTAAATGGCCTGCATTTGTATAGCGCTTTTCTAGTCCATAGGACCCCAAAGCGCTTTACACTACATTCAGTCATTCACCCATTCACACACACATTCACACACTGGCGATGGCAAGCCACATTGTAGCCACAGCTGCCCTGGGGCGCACTGACAGAGGCGAGGCTGCCGGACACTGGTGCCACCGGGCCCTCTGACCACCACCAATAAAATGATCAGCGTCCTGCTTTACCAGGTGTAACAATCAAGTTTAACATCAGGCTTCCGTGAAAACAGAATTTATCCGTGAAAACAGAATTTAGAAGCTAGCAGGAAGTTAGCTTGCTAGTTTCCACCCAAACATCATAAAGCATGTTCTGACTGAGAGATTTCTGAAAAATTTAAACGTACAGCTCTGCCATCACTTCCAACATAAATGAAGACAGAAAACTACACAGCAGTGACTTTTATAGAGTTGCTGAAGTTGGACTAGCTGGTATATAATGATGTGCTATGTGATCGCTAGCGACACAGCTATGTTAGCATAACATTAACGCAGTGAAGCTGGAGGATGAATGCCAAACTTTTTTCCACTCGATAAAAGTTAACGCAAGGTTCCTGATGGTTAGGGACAAATCGCATGGCAGGATGCTGTAAATGGATCAAACTTCAGTCAGGAGAACAACTGAGATAATCCATCCACAATACGAGGTTAGTCATTAATAACTGCAACAACAAGGGAATAGAGCAGCTGCGAGAGAATTTGACATTAATGAATCAATGGTACGGAAGTGGAAGAAGCTCAGTTTTTGGCTTTCCTCATATTTCAAAACGTACTTCATCTCTTTGCTATTACTGTTGCCCGGCATAATTTCCAGATGATATTGCTTGCAGCCGCTGCAATGCTTTCGACCAAAACAGGCACAGCTTGATGACATCATCAACATGCGGTATAGTCAAAATCTCTACCGTTGGCCAAATTCATATCGTTTCTACCGTATACCATTTATACCGCCCACCCCTACACCTACTACTACTGTATTTACCATTAAACACCTTTCAGTTGCTTATTTGCAAAGAATCGCCACAACAGATGGAATTACACAGCTCTCACAGTAATTTGTGTCTCCTCCTGCTCTAAAACTGATTATCTTTTTAGGTGAATATGTTAACCACAACTCTATGGAGCCACATAAAGGTACTGTAATACAGTTCATAGGTTTATAAGGCGGCACCGTCCCGGATGGTCAAGATTGGCATGCAATAAATGAGAAGTCAATCAAATGTCTTTGGATTAGGAAAAACAGCTAAATGTGCATTTAATCTCTTCTCTGCAATAATCTTATCAATTGTTTTAGCATTCAAAAAGACAGGCATGATGGACTAACAAGTGTCTAACAACAGTTTAGTGTTTGCGATCATAAAGCAGGATTGTCACTATGACAAACACTCGGAATAACGCTTTTTGGAACAAGAAAGTGGATGGTTTGAGGAAAGAGTACAGGAAGTCATCTGGAATGACCACAGGTTATAGTCCACAACTATCAGCCAGCTATCAGCCACCTGTAACACAGTCCTGAGAGTCCAAAAAAGACCATTTAACTAACATTCACACCTCAATCTCAGTAACCTTAATGATTCATGGGATTACAGGGTGGGGCAACAACTCACAAACATCCCCTGACATGTCCTAGAGTGTCTGGGCCCCCGTCAAGGCGACAGTCCTTGGGATAGGGAATTGAGTTCGAAAATGTGACCTTATTTCCGGGATACAACCACAAAGGATCGTAGGTAAAAGAGGCTAGCGTGCACGGGCTATTACAAGACAACAGTCACACAGAGATAAACAGACACAAAGAATGGCAAGAAGCTGTTGTATTATTAACTGCCATAGCAGGCTGCATGATAGCCATGGGAAGCCGACGGGTAAAGAGATCGTTTTTTATCGGATTCCTTCGTGGAAGAAATATGTTCAAGTCATGTTTCTGAAGTCCCGAAGAGGCGATGGATGGCCTGGATTGCGGGGTAAGTCCCGAGCCACACCGTGCTACAACAAATCTCTTTCACTGGAAAGAACAATGACTGTTACTGCCCCCTCTCTCTTCCAGTACTCCGGAGCAAAGAGACAGACAGGACGTCTGGGGACGCCGCCGGGTTTTCTTTGCTCCGCTCCGATTTTAGTGGATTTTAATGCTGTGGCTGACGCCACTGCTCGTATGGGTCTAACCTTTTCACTCCTTTGATTTTTTTCCTCGTACCTTTTTTTTGCCTTTCGTCAAGTCTGTCTTTGTACAGACCTGCCGTGTTCTCCTTCGTTTTGTACATAACTGTTTTGGTAAATGGTAAATGGCCTGTATTTATATAGCGCTTTACTAGTCCCTAAGGACCCCAAAGCGCTTTACATATCCAGTCATCCACCCATTCACAAACACATTCACACACTGGTGATGGCAAGCTACATTGTAGCCACAGCCACCCTGGGATGCACTGACAGAGCGAGGCTGCCGGACACTGGTGCCACCGGGCCCTCTGACCACCACCAGTAGGCAACGGGTGAAGTGTCTTGCCCAAGGACACAACAACCGAAACTGTCCAAGCTGGGGCTCGAACGGGCAACCTTCCGATTACAAGGCGAACTCCCAACTCTTGAGCCACGATCGCCCCACGATTGTTTTGGGAGCAAATAAAATGCAAGTAGGGATTAAAACAGCAGAATGAATGGTTACCGGTGCTGGAAATGCTAGCGCTTGATGCAGTGTTTTGATTTTGCTGCCGCTCGTACCTACAATGCAACGCGCACATGTCACGTCAACTAAAAAGAAACATCTTTAAAACTTAACGAAGTCCAGGTGCCTTCGACTCCAGCACTTTAGACCACCAGGATCTGGATGACTGAAAGCATCCAGACATGTTTTCCTGTATTTTAATTTTATCATTAATTATTTAAAATAGTGTAAAACTTCCCAAAATGAACTAAATCTATAAAGAGATTGTAAAGAAACAACTTCTATGACTTTATATCCTTTGTTGTGTTGACAAGATATCCTGTTCAAGTCACACTAGGCCTGGACTGTGCTGTCGTGCAATACCAAATTTGACCAGAAGACAGTGCAGTGAGTCAGTGTTTATTTAACCGGGTCGGTTTGTTTTCGGCATCTTCTTCCCGCCCAATAGTGGCAATGGGCATTTGTCTCTGCCCATTCTGCCATTCAACAAAAGCCTTTATTGAGAATAATTTAACCCTCATCCTCCATCTTTCCTGTGGTAATGTGCTTGTGTTAGCCTAACCATAGCACTGTAGCTAGCCACCAGCTAGCACACTACTATATATAAACTAGCCCAACTTCACTAACTTTCCAAAAGTCGCTGTCATTTAGTTTTCTGTCTTTGTTTACACCCAACATTATAGAAATGCTGTGTTTTGTTTTAGTGCTAAGTTCTATCTCGTACGTCTTCTCTTTCATTGATGTCTGGATGTTAATCTTCTGGTCAAACTTTAACACTGACCATTTTATTGGAGGTAAAAATACCTGGACCATTTTTAGCTATTAGTGGTGTCTGAGTGTTTGTTTACTTTTGGGAAGTGAAGGAACCTTTGCACCTGGAAATATTTACGAATTTTCCCGAAACACTGAGGTAAGTTGATGTTATGGAGCAGTATTATTAATTTTCAGTGTCTGTGTTCACCTTAAGTATCCTGAGCCCCCTATTTTTTATATACATATATTTTTTAAATAACTTTACCAAGTGTAGGGAGTAATAACAGCAAAAGTGTGAGATGGAAGTCATGTTCGGTTAAACAACAGCTCACTGTGGCAAAGTGAAACTCTCGAGTGCACATTCAAAGGGGAGATGTCACCGCTGTAAGTCAAGGAAAACAAGCCATTTGTCTCCGCGTCCTGCTGTGCAGAGCAGCCTCTCCTCCATCACAAGGTTTCCACTGACCTTATAAACCACCAAGTGTGGACACTCTCTGCATGATGCAGCGAAAAAAGCCACAAACTGAGAGCCTCAGAGGCACACAATTAGCAGTGACACCGGTGAAAAAGACTAGTCGAGCTTTAAAAACCATGTTGAGAAACACATCTGTTTCTTCTACAGTTATTAGATGGTTTTAGAGGTTGGCCGGATTGATCCAAATATCAATACCAACGATGGTATTGGTACTGAATCAATAAGGTTATGAATAAATTTAGGTGTAGATTTTACCACAAGAGGGTTTGGCTCAACTTAAAAGTGACCCTTAAAAGTTCCCTTATCATCAATCATGCTTTTCTTTCTTCCTTTTATTTGATTCCACTGAAATTTTGAATTCATTGTGAACTCTGCATGGCTCCTGCTTAAGTAGCTGATTTGCTGAGAACTTACTCCATGTGACTGGGGCTATTTAGCTGTTCTACACCTTTAAATTTCATATCCACAGGCGACCAACTTTTAGGCAGTAGCTCCTAAAGTTTGGAACAGCTGTTTTCCATCTGATAGGTTGGCCATAACACTGGTTTTGCTTTTAATTGCGCGATGAAGGAGAATCTATGTTGTAAAGACATAAACTTCACATGATCTCTAAAAACTTCAGGCCATCTGAGCACCCAAGTCTGAGGCGTTTTCCGGGAATGGTGACGCTACTTTGTCTATTTTGATATCTTATCTTTAAAATAATCTTCTCTAGAGCAGGTTAGGTCTGCAGCTTCAGAAGTGTGCCTGAGAACTCAGGCTTAAACCTGAAGTCTGAGTGCAGGTTTCAATTCAATTCAATTCAATTTTATTTATATAGCGCCAAATCACAACAACAGTCGCCTCAAGGCACTTTATATTGTAGACCCTACAATAATACATACAGAGAAAAACCCAACAATCCAGGCTTCTGGATTTTTTTTTGGAAGAATTCTATAACATTACAAGACTGGTAAAATTGGGAGTTATTGTCTTCACGTTCTCAAGAAAATACCACAACCTGAACTGGGCTTTATTGGAGCAAAGTGCAATAAAACAGATGGATGTCAGCAGGTAAAACATGTCTGGCTCTCACCCACCTGAAGAAGCAGCTCCCCCTCGGGTATCTGGATCTCTGTAGCTCCCGTCGTCTTGCTGGCATTGTTGTGATCACTGCTCCTGTTCGTGCCACTGGATAGCCGGTTCTTCAATGCCACTGCAGAACCAAAGGGGACAAGTTAGTGATGACCAGCAAAGGTCCGGGTAAACCAGCTCCGAGTAATTCAGGAACAAAAATGGAAAAAAATGTTTTGCGTTTGAATTTATCCTTTGCAGCTGCATCTCGTAGTGAGAAGCCGGAGGGTTTTCAGAAGCTTTGTTTTAAGATATTTTGACAGGAAGGCCAGTGGGAATAACAGCTTTACAGAAAGAGACAGAGAGTGACAGAGGGGGATTTCAGGACACAGCATAGAGGGAGTAACACCTTAAATGAAGGTGTGAAGAGGGAGAGAGCAACACTGTTTTTACACATGAACTTTGGATCATTTTGGGAGAATCAGGCTGGGATAGTGCTTAGTGTGTCATAACACAGTTGTAGTTCCTCAGATGCAGCACAGAGCAGGAAAATGTCTGCTTCAAAGACATTCTCAGAACTGCAAATAGTGTGTGAACTTTACATGAAGGAACTGCCATTATAGAGGGTGGAGGAGGCAGGACTGCTGTTGTGAAAAACACATATGAGGTATGTGAATGTTGCCTAATTTTAGCTAGAGAATAAACCAAAGCAATGATGGCTGATTTCTTAGTTTTTGCAACAAATTTTTAATATTAGACAAAAAATAACCTGACTGAATACAAATGCAATTTTTAAATGATGATTTCATTTATTCGGGGAAAGGATATCCTAATTTACCTGGTCCTGGGTGAAAACCTAATAACTAGTTGTGCCACCCTTGGTAGTAACAACTGCAGAGTCCTGTGCAGAGTCCTGAGACCAACCATGGAAGATGGTGTATTATGAGTGTGTGTGTGCGCACCCTTGAGGAGAAAATCTGTAGCAGGTCAAGTCTGAAGGAAACAAAGAGCTTTTCTGAAGCACCAGTGGAAACCTTAACAGAGGAGGAAGTCTTTGACAATATAGAGGCCGGAGGTTGGGATGGTCAAGCGGTTTCTTCTGATCGTGATCCAGACGCCCCGCGGGATTTAATAACGCTCCATCGTACCTCTTTAATATCACGAATGGAGTGGCTATGTTGACCAGCCCTCGGTGGTAATGCACAGCATGATGACCAAACACAAACCTCGGCATAGAGCCATTAGAAAGTTATGATTTTGGATGGAAACAACAGCAGTCTCTGCTGAATGAGGTCCTCCTGGTTATTATCTGAGTTATATTTCCAGAATCACTTCACAGGGATAGGAGCCACTTTAAACCTTTAACATACTTCTAGTATTGTCAGCAAAGAGTTGCTTAGATTAAATTAGCATGACAACATTGTGCTTTGGGCCTTTAATTCAAACAGTGACTCCTTAGTGAGCTGCAGCCAAACCTTTGTCTGCTGATGACTCAGACACAAAATAAAGCCTGTCGACCATCAATTATTAAGAGCGAGACAGGGTGGAAGGGGGTTTTTGGACCCTGACGTCATGACTTGGAGCCATTGGACAAAAAACACCCCGAGGCAACCATGAGGAGGAGGAGAAGCGACATGTGTTTGCAAACAGAGGTTGATGAAAATTTACAGAGGTTTCCTCAAGAGGTCTTCACTCGAATAGACACAGCAGTATGTGCACAGAAACGTTACAGTAAACAGGAATGCGATATTATCATAGTAACACATCAGTAACTGAGGGAGTTCATGAAGAGGCCCTTGGATGTCTTATTTTGTCGAAAACCCAAAATATATTCAGTTTCAAGCAAGGTCTAGCAACCTCCCAGGGTGCAGTTCCTCCAATGTCCACTTGGCTCTACCTGCACCTCAGTTTCCAAACAAGACTACAAAAGACAAGGGTCATAAGTGAGTAAATGCTTGTTTCTGCTGTTTATACAGTAGCATCTACACTCACTTTACTGCTCCAATGCCTTTCAGTCAGTTAGCAAGTTAGTTCAACTTGTGCTGCTAAATATTGGCTCTAAAACATTTTGTAGCCGCTTTACCCCACTCTTCTCATTGTATTAGAGTGTTTCATACTACCAGGCATGTCAAGAGTATATCCCTTTAGTGCTTAGTGTGTCATAACTGATACATACAGATTTTAAGATTTCTTTATAATCAGTGTGATACCCCCCCCCAAAACCTAAATAAATTGCACATTACATTGTTAAACAATAAATACTCCCTCAAAATTGTAGAGATAAGTTATGTAGCAAATATGATGAAAGCTAAGATTTAATGTTTTTTGTTTAACTCGTCAGAAGGTTCAATAAACGCTCGAATCATTGACTCATCTGATGAATAATTTGGCTTGCTGTGGCAAAATGTTTATTAAACTAGAAAAATACCCAAGAATGTTGCATTTTACTGTGTGAAATTGTAGTATTTTATTATAATAATATCAGGTATCGGTAGGGTTGAAAGCAGTACTCTGTACCTTTTACGGTACCAACTAAAATACTGAGTACCGATTTGCACTAAATTCAATTTTGGTACCCAAGCACATCTGGGTTAGAAGAAGAAAAAGTGAGACCATGTGATGACTCAAACCTGAACAAAAACTCGATGCAGGCAACACTAGGCCCTTCAAAGAATGTCTGTGTGAATGAGTCTTGTACAAACAAATCTCAAAATAAAGTAGAAAATCACTTATAGGTACTAGTAAGGTAGCTGGATAAGCAGTTCTATAAGTTTTATGATGGTTACGCTGACATTTCTTATCAGCATGCTATTTATGGTAAACAAACATGTTATGTCGGACAATATGTCTGAAATGTTAGCAGGTAAATGGTAAATGGACTAGTTCTTATAACTTTTACTATTTAATATTTTAGTACACAAACACCAGGAGACTGATGCTTACATCATTTACATCGTCTGACAGCAAAATGTTGTAAATAAATAATAAAACACAGAGAAGTATGGACTTATTTTGTTTGAGAAAACTTTGAATTTACTATTTCAAATGAAGCAAAGCACCGGAAACAGTACCAAATTCCACACACTGGTACTGGTTTTGGTTTAGCTGCTTACCAAGCTAATTACTTTTTATTTGTATTTAGTTTTAATCTTTTATTTTCATCTTTAAAAGTACCGAAAGTACAACAAGTACTGTTTGAAAATGAAGGATTTTTCCACATTATGTTTTATGGATGTTTTTCCATGTGTTTTAATTTCCATGGATATTTACAAAATATCGATAAAGTTCAGTAAAAAACCCTGATATTTTTATAGGCAGAAAATAACCAGGACATAAAATGGTAACACTGAAACTTAAAAATTCAAGAATCCCACGGGTGACATCACAGTGGCCATGTCCATCTTTTACATACAGCCTATAGTTTTCAGTTGTAAAGACCTGTCACGTTAAAGTGTATTGATAAATGACTAAATTTATTTCTACCATTTATGATGACTTAACAGCTGGTTTTTGGACATACAACCATCTTCTTGGATGCTTATTCAATGATAGCAATCATGTGCTTGGAGGTCTAAGCTCTGACAGACAAATACACAGTACTTTTAAAGCTTTCTGTCAAAGTAAGCTATAAACCAGTCTACTATTGACATCAGAACATCAGCTCCTTCACCTGATCCAGAAAAACTTTGTTAGAAGACTTGCACAGAGCTTCGGCATCAGTTCACAAAGCTGTATGTGAGCCTGAATATCTGAGAGTCAGTGGATTTGTTTCTGACTTTAATCCAGGCAAAGTTGCAATCATGCTTCCAGGTCCAGCACTCAACAACAAGCAAACACAACAACTGTGAGGTCGACCTGCAGCTAAGACGACCAGCTGACAACAGAGGGATGACGACGCAAATGGTGACCCCATCTAATCTCATCCTCCTGCAGGCCCACGTTCACAGAGCGAGCGATGGAAATGAATTTTTCAAAGGTTCAGACGAGTGCAGAGGAGAGCACCTCCCTGGGGACAACAGAAGCAAAACAGAGAGCACTGTCTGCAAACTACAATGTGTTTGTGGGTGTGGGTGTTAAATTTTTATGAAGGACCTCTACCTTCTCTAAAAACTGCAACCAAATCAATTTTACACTCGTCCCAAATGTCGCAATCTAAAGACCAGATCTTGTTCCATACATTCAGAAGCACCAGTTTTATAAATTTTATAAACAAGTTTTATTATTTTATTATAAAGTTTAAATTATTAAAATGTTACTCAGCATTGGTGTTAAGCCACTTAACAGTGACCATGACCTATCGGCAGCAGATAAACAGTATGTGAAAGTCATGTCCTAAAGAAACAGGAACAAATCCATTAAAGACCTGACACAGGACCTAAGAGATCCATCTGGACCTTCAGCTGATCATCTACTGTTCACTGAAGCCTCATCAGAAATTGTCTCAGTGGAAGGCTGGCTGTCAAGAGGCCATTCATAAGGAAGGGAAACAGAGAGAAAAAGCTGAGGTATAAAAATTACAGAAGAACTGGACTGAAAATCAGTGGAAACAGGTCTGATGGAGTGATGGATCTGGTCTTAGTATTCTCATCAGTATGTACAGAGAAGTTCAGGAGAGAGGTACAACAGTGAGCGCCTACAGCCATCTGTAAAACATGGTGGAGTCTCTGTCATGGTTTAAGCTGGATTTCAGTCACTGTTGCTGGAGATCTCAGAAAAGTACTGTTAGATTTTGATCGAACATGCAATACCATCTGGAAAACAGTCTAAATTCTTTTTTTTATCTTTAATAAAATCCAGGCTTCCATGAAAACAGAATTTATTAAATTTAACAGAGTTAGAAGCTAGCAGAAAGTTAGCTATCTTTCTTTGCCTTTAGACAACAATTCTGATGGCAAAAGAGCCAAACGGGACAGGCCAAAAAAAAAAAAAAAAAAAGAAGCTAGCAGAAAGTTAGCTAGCTAGTTTCCACCTAAACATGATAAAGCATGTTCTGAGAGATTTCTGAAAAATTAAAACGTACAGCTCTGCCATCATTTCCAACATAAATGAAGACAGAAAACTACACAGCAGTGACTTTTTTAGGGTTACTGAAGTTGGACTAGCTGGTATATAATGATGTGCTACATGATCGCTAGCGACACAGCTATGCTAGCATAACATAAACACAGTGAAGCTGGAGGATGAATGCCAAACTTTTTCCACTCGATAAAAGTTAACGTGAGGGTTTCTGGTGGTCAGGGACAAATGCAATTGCATGGCAGGATGTTGTAAACGGATCAAACTTCAGTCAGGAGAAGAACTGAGGTAATCCATCCACAATATGAGGTTAGTTATTGCCTTTTCTCATATTCCAAAATGTGCTTCGTCTCTTCGCTATTACTGTCGCCCGGCATAATTTGCAGAGGATATTGCTTGCAGCCGCTGCGATACTTTCGACCAAAACAGGTGCAGCTTGATGACATCATCAACATGCGCTATCGCGGTAGAGCGGTATAGTCAAAATCTCTACCGTTGGCCAAATTCATATCATTTTTACTATACAACGTTTATACCGCCCACCCCTAAGTGGAACACTATCAGTCATGGATTGGCAGAGAAAAGAAGAAAAGGCATAAAAATCCAAAGAAGAGCTTTGAATGTCCTTCAAGAAGCCTGGTGAACTATTCCTGAAGACTACTTAAAGACAGACTTAAAGGCCCGCGGGCCACATCTGGCCCAGCGTACATTTACATCCGTCCCGCGAGATCATTTTATATAGATTTATTATTATTGTTATGCATGGCCCGGCGATATGAGGCGCTAATAACACACAAACAACAGATCCCATAACGCAGCGCTGCAGCTTCCTTGCCAAACGCTAGGCTACTTGGGAACATTCCCGCGTTAATCAAGTCAAACTTCTGTTATTGCGAAGCTAGCCCCTCACAATGGCGAAGAGAAAAGTTGATTCTGTAAACAGAGCCTTTCAGCACAGGTGGGTGACTGAATATATGTTTACAGATATTGCTGGTAAATCCGTGTGTCTTATTTATGGAGCTAATGTTGCTGTAATTAAGGAATTTAATTTAAGACAACACTACGAGACAAAACATCAGGATAAGCTGAAAAACCTAAATGCAGAGCAGAAACTACAGAAGGTAGAAGAGCTAAAGAAGAATCTAACATTTCAGCAGACTTTTTTTCACCAGAGCAAAATCACAAAGTGAAGCTGTTGTGAAAGCAAGTTTTATTGTAGCAGCGGAGACAGCCAAATCAGCCCGGTACCACTATGAAGAGCTGCATGATGAAGGTGTGCGACGTCTTGTGTCCAGACAAAACGCGCTTCATTCGTGGAGTGGAAATATTGGACATCAAATCGATGCAGGGGACAACGACAGGAAAAGATATTTTTTAAAACGTATGTCAAAGTATAACCAACGTGAAATTGCCCTGGGACAAACTTGTTGGACTGACAACAGATGGAGCGCCGGTGTTGTGTGGTGAAAAAAGCGGACTAGTCAGCAGGATGCGAGTAAAGATGCAGGAGGAGAACTGAACCGGTGAGTTAACAGCATATCACTGCATCACGCACCAGGAAAGGCTGTGTGGTAAAATCCTAAAAATGGAGCATGTAATGATCACCGTAACGCAAACCGTACATTTTATCTGAGCTAAAAGTTTAAATCACCGTCAATTTCAGTCTTTTATGTGGGAAATAGATTCAGAGTTTGCCGACATTCCTCATCATACAGAGGTCCGTTAGCTGAGTTGGGATAAAAATTCTCAATAGAGTTTTTGAGCTCAGCAAGGAAATCTGTCAGTTCATGGACATGGCATGTATGATGCAGTGAAGGCATTTCAAGTGAAGCTGTCACAAATGCACCAGTGCAACTTGCCTCACTTTCCCTGTTGCCAAGTAATGTTGAACCAAGTCGGCGCACTTTGCTGAACTGCACCTGTGCAGATTCAGATGGAGCTGCAGTGTAATGATACACTCAAGGAAAAGTACGACACTGAATGGCCCGCACAGTTTATTAGTTCCATTCCTGAAGCAACGCCCCAGCTCCGTCTACATGCGGCTCCAACCTTGTGTATGCTTTCATTTATTTTTTCTGGGGTTTTTGGCAGCATGTTCATATTTCTAACCTGCATAATTTTGACAGGATATATTTTTATGAAGAGCAAAATATTTAAAGTTAAAGTTAATTTTTTTAAGTTTATTTAATCTGGACTAATATTCCTGTCTGTTTTTAATTCATATTTATGTTTAAAAAACATTGTTTTAGTGTGTTCAATAAATGTTTATCTTGTTTGGCCCGCGACCTAAAGTGTGCCTTGAGTTTTGGCCCCCTGTGCAATTGAGTTTGACACCCCTGGTGTGAAGCTTGCGCAATTGGGGTGTGAATCTGTTCACGCATATAAATAAACAACCTGAAAAGGTTGCTTGAAGTCCTTGATTTCAATTTCACCTGTCTTAATGACCTGCAGGACCCCTGCATCAGTTTCGTGTCCTAAGAAAATGCAGGTAAAAATCAAAGGAAATACTCCTACTTTAAGGACAGCTCTGCATGGATGTGAATGTGGAACAATTTGATGAGAATAAATATGAATAAAATCATACCAACATGAAACAGCTGTGTAGTGCAGCAGCTGTATTTTCTTCTTTGATAGTAAATTTGCTGACAAGCGTCTTTCAAGTTCATGAGTTTTGCCAGATGTCATGAACGCAGCATCGAAGTCTGATGTGACATTTTCTTCCCCTTCATTTGCTGCTTCATGAGGCGGAATGAAATCTGATGCACAAAGACATAATCACAGAGGTTGAAGGGAGAGTTGAAAGTTCACTTGAAATGTTCTCAGTGTTTGTGATGGGCTTACAGATTTTTGGTTGGTATCGGTGTACTGGAGACTTCACAATAAGCTGCGCACAAAGTAGGTTGTAAAATCCACTGATGAAAAGTTAATAAAGTGATGGCACTCTTTTCTTTTTTATGTATATTCAGTGAATGTATATATATGTTTTTAAGCCTTTAAGTCTGGATCTAACCGAATCCAAAGGGGAAAAGCTTCACACAACAGCTTTCCCCCTTTGGTGTAAAACTATTTATTAAGAATTATCTTCATACTTTATAACCCTCAAATAGGGCTGTGCAATATGACCAAAATCTCATATCCCGATATAAGACATCTATCGTCCGATAACGATATAAATCACAAAAACTTAACATTTTCTGTAAATTCTGTGAATCTCAGGCAGCTCGACTTACGTGGAGTGTTTCTAGCTGGGCGTCGTGTACCTGGAGTCGAGTGTTTTATCCGATGCATGAAACGATACATTTTTAGACATAAGTTGTAACGGCCGCCGTTTTCTTTGTGAGTATTTATTACACAGTGTGCTGCGGGGAAAAGCCTGTTCTAACGTTTGAGTCTAAGGTTTATTTTTTAGCACCTGGCGGCTCTTTTGGCTTCTCATCCGTAAATACTCTGCATACTCTTTCATGTGATTCAGTTTATTTTGAAAAGTCTCAGCAGGATCTTAAGCTTTATTGGTGGAAAGGTGGAAAATAAACAAGCGGACACGCGATGGTTTTACCGTCGTTGTTGCTAACGACAACGCATAAAAACAGGCGCTTGTCCATCCGTAGTGTGGTTATATAAAATATAAGAGAAAGAGAGAACTTTAAGACATTACTATAGCAACAACAGTGACCGTCATAACGATGAAAAAATATTGCCGTAAACAGTTTATTTTGCGACACCACGAAACAAACGATAGCGTAAAATGAAACTATAGACGTTTTTATATTGTCATCCAATATATATCGTTATATCGAACAGCCCTACCCTCAAATGTAACAAATCTAATGGTTAAACCTCCAAAAATGGACTATTCTAAGAATGATGTTGGCCCTTTTTTAATTCTGTAGTAGCAATACATCTCAAAGAAGTTGGAACATGGGCAACAAAGGACGGGCAAAGAAAGCGGCATAAAAAGAAACAGCTGGAGGCACATTTTGGAACTAATTAAGCTAACTATCAACAGGGCAGTAACGTGACTGGGTATAAAAGAAACATCTTACAGAGGCAGGGTTTCTCAGAGGTTGAGCAGGGTTCACCAATCTCCTGTTGTGAACTGGTGTTATATGAATGAAACCTAAGGTAATTGGAAAAATGTCAGGAACATTGACTGTGACCCAAACTGTTTATATCACATATCGGAATCAGTTGATGATTTCTTGATGCATCCCTAGGAGTGAATTTGTGACATCACAGCACTGCAGATTCTGCTTTGTTCAATCAGCTGCCCCCTTTCCTCTTCAAAGGCTCTGTAAAGCATCCATGAGTGGATTATCCCGCTGTGTTTTCATTCTCTGGGGCTTTCATCTCATCTCTGTTAACTGTAGTGCTCAGTTTGCTTAGACGTACATTATTGTGTGGCTGAAACTCAGGTGTAAGGGTCATCTCATGACCACAGGCATGGGGAGCTGACCTACAATGCGTTTGTGCTGTGCTACAGCATGAGGATAGGGGGGTCACTCAGGGTTCACGCACTTGTATGGAGATGCTTCTGCAGGCTGTTTTTGAAGCTTCTGTTGTGCATTTTTAGCTCTACAGAGGATTTGAGTGGAAGAGTTAATAACTCAGCAAGTTCCCCAGGAGACAGTGGCGTAGCAATACACTGTGTAGAGTGGATCAGGTGAGCTAAATCATCCAAACTCATACTTATCTGATAACTAGCTAACACTACAAACCAATGTTTTGATGCATACTCAATGATCCAGGTAAGTAAATCCCAAAAGGTTGATTCTGTTCATCTGGACATCTCATTTGTGAATAAAAATGCATTTTACTTGAAACAAGAAAAGAAAATTTTATTATTATTTTATATTCAGAATATCCCCCAGATCACTGTGAAAGTTAGTAATAAACAAAAATGGCTGAAATACTGTTGAATTGTATCTGTATTTGTTATATTTACAACTTACAACTGCTACTTCAAAATATATATATGCACTGAATCATAATGCAGGTAAAATTTACGTCATTCTGGAGCTTTGTTTGAGGAAATGTTCTCTTACTAGACCTCCCTAAATTTTAATTGAATACTCCTGCTGTGAACAGTGTGTTTTGCAAGACCACGATGAAATGTGTGAATGTATGAAACGCTGAAACAGCACTTTTGTGTCTTTTTTGTCATAATGCACGTCCCTAATAACTACACACACACACACACACACAACTCACAAACTACAACATATCGTCAAACTATTGTTATGCAAGACTGTGATAATGAAAAAGGATAAAATTAAAGAAGGCTGCAAGTCATTCCCTGTGTTATCTGGGATTTGCAGCGCAGTTTGGGACGAGTGGTTCCTTCACAGTTAAAAGTAATTATGGACACAGACTCCTTGTTTTACAGTCAGTCGCTCTATTTTGGGTCATGCTCTAAAAAAGATTATTTTGTAAATTTGGCTCATTCTAAGTGTGAGAAAAGAGAATTATCCAGGATATCCAAGCACTTTGTGGCTTTATATTTATCATTTGTGGCCGTTACTCTTTTAAAATGTTGCTCTAAATATCTCTAAAATGGACAAAAATGCAGGTTTTAAAAACCAAAATAAGTCTACAACACACAGATTTGTGAGAAAACAAAAAGCCACTATTAATGGTTCAACACACGATTT
Source organism: Haplochromis burtoni (assembly GCF_018398535.1). Lineage (NCBI taxonomy): Eukaryota > Metazoa > Chordata > Actinopteri > Cichliformes > Cichlidae > Haplochromis > Haplochromis burtoni. The sequence goes on from NW_024582400.1 coordinate 1,086,531, forward strand.
AATGCATCCTGAATATGTTGAATGAATAATGAAATTAAATCAGAAAATAAAGCATAAAGCAATAAAGGTTATTATTTTTAGGAGCTACGTCTGTGTACTCTGATGGCCATATGTAAATCCTTTTTGGTTAGTCTCATTACTTAGATTAAGTTTATATCAGTTTATATGAACACACAAAATAATCTTGCATAAACTGGCAAAGTCGCGTTCTCCCTCACACTGACTGACGCTGGAGGATTTTTCAGGCTGAGCAGATTTCTGAGGGCTGTTTGTTGTTTTTGGACAGATGTACAATCTGCTTTTAATGGATAATCTGTGAAAACATTCAGCGCTGCCTCACACACACACACCCACGCGCGCACGCACACACACACACAGAGTAAAATCCATCTGCTATGCCTGTAAGCCCGCTAACTCCTCGACAAAGCTGATCCTTCTGCACTTTTGCACTTCTTAAACAGAGTCTGAATCACAGACGCAAGGGTCACCACCAATGTTCCCTCTAAGTTTTCATGTGTCTGAGCAAACACAAACTCCCTGAGCGGTCCTTTAGACGTGTGTGGTCATGCCAGCATCGAATCCATCCAAGTTACATGGTTTATTAAAATAATCAAATTACAGCATTTACATTTATGTTAGACTACTTTTAATTAAGTGCTTTAGCCCACTTACAATGAAAATTTTAAAAAATCTTGTTCATGACTTGCGTAGTATGTTAACACTATTGGAAGTAAAAATAACATGAACTTCAATTTTTAAAACACAACTTTATTTAAAAAAAAAAATAAAGCTCTGACTTGTATTATGAGTATGAGTCTGTGGTCTGGGAGAGAGTCTGTAACTCTCTGTCTGCAAAATACAGTATATAATGACCAATGTTGGGCAATTAATTATACAGTTACTTCTAGAGCAGAGCAATATGGCCAAAAATATTTATCACGATATATATTTGAAAATTTGCGATAACGATATAACTGACGATATAATTGATGCGAGACAAAATACAACTCCACAACTTTACCAGTGCAAAAAAACCCCATCCATTTATTTTCACTTAAACAAGCAGCTGGTTTTTTTATGTGCATTACAGTGATATAAAAACGTAACAGTGCAAATGCAAATTCCTTGCTGAAGGTTTAACCAAAAGGCATTTCCAGTAGAAATGGGCTGACATATCCTGAGCATAACCATGTATGATATCCACTGAAGTTAAAAAGAGCACCACCAACCACGATCACTGACACCCTTACAAACACCATTGCCTTCATAATCAAGCATTGAGCCTCGCTCTGTTGTATAAACTCTTCAGGCTCAACGTGGTTGAATTATTAACTGCAGGCAGCTCCTAAGTTACTCTCTGTGAGGACCCAAATATAAACTCCTTAAACAAGAACAGGATATGTTTCTGTGTCCTTGCTACAGAGTTCCTGCACAGCTTCAACCTCCTAAGACCTGAACTCTTCCATGGCATGCATTTTAAATTTCTCTTTGATAATTGGGCATATTGGGACCCGATGAATGTAAAAACAAGGAATCACCGGATTTTTTTTAACCCGATTTGTACATTTGTTTTAAATTTTGATAAAACAGAGGCAGTATAATATCCTCGTAAATGGATATCAGACCCTTGTGGAGCAAAATTTAGTATTTTGATCTAGTCAATCCAAAATGTGATGGCCACATATGTGGATGCCAGGTCCTAGGAGGTTAAAACGGCAAAAGTGATGCTTTTAAGTCACAATTTTAAAGGTAATAGCTAAAAGTTAGAACTTAGCTGTATTGTTTTAAGCTGCCAGAGAAGCCAAATTACATTTTTGAAAATCACTTCAACAAGGTGCTGGAAACATTCCTCAGTCGGGTCTATATAGACATGATAGCATCACACAGTTGTTGCAGATTTGTTGGCTTCACATCACAAAGGTGCTATCTGGACTCAGATCTGGTGACTGTGGAGCCCATTTGAGTACAGTGAACTCATTGTCATGTTAAAGAAACCAGTTTGAGATGATCTGAGCTTTGTGACATGGTGTGTTATCTTGCTGGAAGCAGCCATCAGAAGATGGTACACTGTGGTACAATACTCAGGTAGGCTGTGGTGTTTAAATGATGTCAGTTAGTACTAAGTAGAGCTGGGCGATAGAACGATAACGATATGTATCGCGATATAACTTTTACTCGATAGAGAAATTAAGCTATCGCGATAGACCTCGCCGCTCTTGTCCTCAAAAAA
>NW_024582400.1:1089870-1115905 GCF_018398535.1 Haplochromis burtoni
TCACATTTTACTTGTGAGCAACGGCACATTTAAATCTTACAAATATAGTTATTTGGCTTATATCGTGATAGATATCGTTATCGCCTGAGATGAAAAAAACATATCGTGATATGAAAAAATCTCATATCGCCCAGCTCTAGTACTAAGGGACCCAACGTGTGTTTTGTTCAGTTTTGGTGAACCTGTGTGAACTGTAGCCTCAGTTTCCTGTTCTTAGCTGACACGAGTGGCAACCGATGCGGTCTTCTGCTACTGTTGAGATGCTCTTCTGTATACCTTGGTTTTGACAAGTGTTGATTAAGTTTCCTTCCTATCAGCTCACAGCAGTCTGACCATTCTCCTTTGACCTCTGACATCACCGAGGCATTTTCAACCAGAGAACTGTGGCTCTTTTTCACACCATTCGCTGTACACTCTAGAGATGGTTGTGTGGGAAAAATCCACTACATCAGCAGTTTGTGAAATACTCAGACCAACAACAACAACAGCATGTTAAAATTTGCTTAAATCACCTTTCTTTATTATTCTGATATTCAGTTTGAACTTCAGCAGGTGGTCTTGATCACGTTGCTAAATCCACTAAGTTGCTGCCATGTGATTGGCTGATTAACGAGTAGCTGAACAGGTGGACTGAAAAAAGTGTCTGGTGAGTGTATATATTGCATCTGGTCAGATCTAGTCTGCACTGTTTGGCAAGGTGTGGGTTGAAATGGAGGAAGCAGGATTTTATTTAACCAATGACAGAGTCCCAAAGAGGACAGAAAGGCAAGCAGCAAAGTCTGCACTCAAAACATGGAAACTACATGGGAACCCCCCCCCAAAAAAAACCCTCGTCTCCTCTGTCCTCCTACCTGTGACCTGGACCTTAGTCTTACTACAACACACTGAAGGTTTCAATTCCTAAAATGCAACTGAAGGACAAAGGAGAGAGGAGGCCACAGGAGGAACTGTAATCACCCAACTTAGTCCCAGCTACCTTGCATCAGAGCCTCACTTATATAAAATCTGGTTCAGCTCCATCACAAACAGCTGTGTTAAAGTGACTGATGTTCCATCTGATGAATCATTTCTTTGCCTTACAACAGTAAAAACCTTCCTGACTCTCCCATCTGCTGGCCCGCAGACCGCCTCTCTGACCTCCTTTCTGTGTACTTAAAACCCTCTCGGCCCCATCTCTGTCTGCATGCTTTCTGCCTCAGTGTCTGCAGGTTCTTTGTGAGGTGTGAAAAGCTACTTCAGGAGGCGAGGAAGGAAAAGGGCAAAGCTGACACTTGCCACCTTCTCTTTCTTTCTGCATCTATCTCAAGTTCAAGATGCATCTTTTGTACTTTTTTAAGTCGAGATCACTTCACCCTGCAAAGATGCAGTCAACTTCCTGTGAGGAGCTACTGGCAGCTACAGCAGAGATGCTCTTTTATGGCAAAAACCATAATAAGTGTAAGCACATGTATTCAACATGATTATTCAATAACCTGACAAACACCACACAGTGATTGAATTCTTTAAAAAGTATGGTTTTGGACTTCCTTGAACTTAAAATATAATAGAAACGATAAATAAATGAACAAATAAAATTGGAAAAAGAGGTGGTTGTGAAGGAAACAGGACTTAGGCCTAAACTAGATGATGTCTTGGACCACAAAGAAATCTCACAGCTGACTTTCTGGACTTATAAATCATGCACACCCCTTGCTTTTACAGTGTTCATGTTCCGCCGTTTAGTCCACCTTGAGCAAAGGTAACTTAAAGACAGCCCTTGGTCAACGGGTAAAAGTAAAGCTCAGTGTTCCTAAAGGTGAGCCTGTGCAGTGTTTCCTACCTGAGAAGAAGCTCTTGGTGCGCAGGTAGCTGACGCTGAGCCTCAGGATGGACAGCTTGTCCAGGCTCGATATAACATCTTCGGGGAAGGGCAAGAGGCTGGCGAGCTGGTCCAACTCCGAGTTCAGGCGGTCACGGTGGCGTTTGGATGGGTTGGATTTGGCACCTTCGATGGGGGGCGGTTTGACTCTGGAAATCAAGACATTTTTACAGTTTTCCTGGATCCATCTCTGTCTCTCTCTGGCTTATGGGAGCATTATTGAGGCTTCCCACCCTCTTTTTCATTTTACATTTCGTAACATAGACACACACACACACTCTACACTCTCTCTCTTTCGCTCTCACACACACAGACACACATCCCACAAGAAGATTGCTGATTTATATACCTGTGCATTTTCAAATGTTTGAGTTACAGGTGTTGTATGTTTGTTTTTCTTACAGGTGCGGCAGTTGGTGATACATTACACATTTCTATTTTGTTCGGTCCTTTTATTACATCTTACCCTAGTCCCTGTATACCACATATAATGTAACAACTTTAAATAACATGAAGAGAAATGAAGCAATGAACCGACAAACCCTGAACAAGATAAATTATAGAGCTGACGTTGGAAAAGCAAAATGTGTTTGGCACAACAATGCATAATTCTGATTGCCAATATATAAATAAAATCATATATATATTAGTTGTTTGACACTATATTGGTATCAACATTTATAACGGCTGATAACTGAAAAGTAAAAAAGCGAAGAAGAGATTCGAGAATTTCGTTGCATAGTTTGTCCACCAGAGGGTGCTCTGCAACTTCCCTGTTTGCAACAACTAACATCTAACATTATCATAGTAAGGAGTCATAAATTCCTACATGTAGCAAATACTAAGAGAAATCTATTTGTGTTTTGATTTTGAAAGACAAAAAAATATCAAGTTTCATATCAGAATTTTAAACGGCCAAATATCGGTATTGGTATCAGTCTTAAAAATCCAAAATCCTATATAGTTGTGCACTTATGGACATCTGTGAATTCTACAGATGGCACTCACTGCATTTTTCACTGATTTTGTTTTGGTTTGGGGCTCAAAGCCACATGTGAAATACAATACATCTGTCCGGATGAGAGGCATATGTCAGATATTATTTTCTTTTGCTTCTGTAATTCAGGGTCGAGGGAGCCGGGCACTGGTGTCCTATGAGAGTCTGTCCCAGCTATCTTAGGGCAAGACACGGGGGTATTACCACACCTCTATTTGGGCATCAGCATAGTAATTCATCCATCCATTATAATTGTTATTTAATAATAATAAAAATAATAACATTATTATTATTATTATTATCCATCCCCTGTTAGCAATAATATTAATATAGTAACTGCTGTAGCAAAAAAGAGTTTCCCAAATACAGGAAAAAGGGAAGTCTTTCTGGTCATCTCATAATCTAAGAAATACATTTTTTATTACAGCAGTTAACAGACCACCACTAGTAAAAGTGCACTTTTACTACTACTACTACAAATAATAATAATAATAATAATAATAATAATAATAATAATAATAATAATAGTAATGATAACAAAAATAACATGGAACATTGCTGTCAGTATCAAAAGCTAATATTGGTTACTACTAAACAATTGTTGCCTTTTTATTTGTATCCATCGATCTGTAACATGCCAGTGACACTATAAATTTGTAGTGTTTTAAATAAACATTTAAAAAAGATTTTTTTTGTGCCTGTCTTCATAACATTACAATAAATACGACCAATATAATATATATTTCATATTTAAATAATGATATAATATTTGTGTATAAAAATAAAGCTTACAACAGACCCATTTCATTACTACTTACATGGCGTTCACGATAACAAATATAACGTACCCTTTCTGGGCCGGTTTTCTTCTTTTCCGCGCGGCATACATCTCGCTGATTTATTCACAGTGAAGCTGGAGGAAATCCATCAAACTGGTCCAGAAACCGCGGATCACCAACACCTGTTCTCACCGACTAATGTGCAACATCCCGGGCCGTCACCGTTAGCCAGAGCCGTGATAACGACAACTACAGCGCTAATTCAAAGGGCTGAAACAGACGCCATAGATAAACTCACAGTGAAGCTGAGGCACCGAGGCTCCCGGTGAGGAATGTCAAAGTAGTAACGGTACCGTCACCGGTTTATCCCGTCCATGGCGCCCCGCCGGCGGCTCAAATCCAGCATTAAAAACAAACAGTTTGAGCTTCACATCCTGACACATCAAAAAACTGTAAGAATCGTCGATAAATTTCAGTTGTCGTCCTCAAAGCGCTCCTCCCTGTTTGCTGTCTCTCTCTACTCTGCTCTCTGACAGGCGCGCGCTTCCCGGGCACCTTTCTGGGCACTGATTTGAAGCCGAGAGCGCGCTTCGGGTCAGAGGTGACGTAAGAGAAGAAAAAGAAAAACGTCGCCGAGTTTTCATTTAAAATGTAAAAAACAACGTTTTTCAACATCATAAATGTACATGTTGTTGTTTTCTGATGCTAAAATTCATTTCCTTGTTTATGTTTTTTTGTTTTACAAAATATAACAAAGTATGAACCACAAAGTTTTTCTGGATTATTATTATTATTATTATTATTATTATTATTATTATTATTATTATACATTGTTTAAATACATTTTTATACATTTTTTGTATGTTTAAAAATTGCAGTAAAGGTTTTGTTTGTTTGTAAGAAAAACAATAACGATCAGTTGAATTTAAAATAGCAGTGTTTTAATCGGAATTCCAACCAGCACTTTTTTAAAGCTTGCAAGCTGCAATTTATTTTGCTTAAGGATTTGTACAGCGAACTCTATATGAGTTCTTTAATTGTGTTTCAAGGGCAATCTTAAATGTTTCAAAATCAGAAAAATGTCTTCAATTTTAGAAGGATTCACTCTTAAATTAGGCTTCTACGATGTCAAGTTTAAAAAAAATGTATTTACCAGCAAGTTATTTTGTGCTATTGCTGCATTAAAGGTCGATTGCCTCATGTTAGCATATATACTGGAAAAGCTTTAGCTTTTTGAGCAATTTTAAATACATTTGTTGTCACAATTTTAATTTTATATCACAGTCAAAACATCTATCTGTCCATGAAGCATACAACTACGTATGTATTTATTTTTTTATAAATATATTTTCTAGCCCTATTTGCAGAAATCATCAACTTAAAGTTTAACTTCAAGGAAAAAGTCAAACTTACCAAAATAGTTACACTGTCATCTAGTGGCCACTGTGGAAACCATCACAACAATCCCAACCAGTAATATTATATTATATTGTATTATTAATCACTTTATTCGTTATTAATTATCAATTAATATGTATTTATGAATTTCAATCCACTGTTTTATTTTTAATCCCAAATTTTCCTAAAGGAGGTTTAGAAAAACTTTGTTTTCACAAAAAAATAAAATAAAATATAGCAATTGTGTGATCAGATCACATTTAATTTATATGGTGAGCATGTAAAGAGTCAAACACTCATACACAATTAAAGCCAAATATTGACGGCAAAGCCACAAGATATAATAAAAAAACATCATAACAGGAGGTTACATACATATGCAATGTGCAGAAAATGTACAAAAAAATGATAAGCGTGGGTCATGTTAAGGCAATACAATATTAAAATACACAATATATGACAATACATACTTTGGAGAAAAAAAAGCATAAAAGGACAGATATATATATTTATATACAGTTACACAAAGATACTGCATTTGGAGTCTTGGCCTCCGACGGATTGAAAATGAAAGTAGAGTAAAAGTACAAAGTCAGTATAATGTAGATAAAGCAACAGGAGATATTTATATTTCCACTTAGAGAATACTTTATGAAGAAAAGCTCTGATTAAAAGAAGAGGAGGAGAAGCAGAAGTGCTGTGAAGAACTATTTCTGTACTGAATCTCCATCTCCACCCGTGAGTGCTGATATTTAGTTTTGCTTTCATGGCTTTTGGTGAAACTGCTGCAAAAGTTCACAACGACGTTTACACAGGCATAAACTTGGAGCTGCATGAGGTCAAATTCTGGTGCTTTAGAGCAAGCTGTACAAAACTAAAAAACACTTTCAGATAACTAGCGCCTGAGCGATATAGGGTTTTGAAGAACGATACCAATACCGATATTGGTAATCTAAAAATCCAATATTGTGATATACTGGCAGATTTTTTTCTTTCAGACACATGAAACATCAAGAGATTTTCCTAACATTATTATGTGTAGTTATTCACTTATTCTCTGACCAACTGTTGTTTTGTGGGGTTCCACACATGTATTGTAGTGCGTGGGGCTGGACGGCGCTAATGTGTTAACGCTCTAATGCGGGGCGATCCGCGTTAACTCGCTAACGGAGATTTGCCGCGATAATGCGGTTATGGTGTTAACGCCATTTTAACGAGATTAACCCTGACAGCACTAGTTTCTAACCTTGATGCCACTGATTTAGTCATGTGAACAAAAATTCACAGCTCAGAACAGGTTGCTTTGCTTCCTAAACTGTTTTAAACAGACAGTCAAAAAGAGGTCAATTTAAAAGACACTATAAAGTGTGAATTCTTTTTTTTTTCCATTTTTCTCTCATTTAAAATATACAATAGCTGCCTCTGAGTGTTTTACTTCTGTGTTTCAATGTTACTCCGATAGCAAGAAATGAGTAAAAGAAGAAGAAAAGACACAAAGGATGGAGGTTTGTTGTGGGTAACAAGAAATCCTGTTTTGAAAAAAATCCTCAGCTTCAGTTTTTTTTTTTAAGATTTAGTTGTTTGGATTTACAAAAAGATAACAATAAAAGTTTTTTAAAAAATCTGAACTTTGACTCAGTTTAAGTTTTATTTTAATTTGTTTGATTTTATCATTAAAACATTTCGATATAACCTTTAAATGACATAATTAAAAAACAACAACTAAGTACTAAAGTTGTCTAAATTGTTCTCAGTTTTTTGTCTAGCAATAGTAAGTCTCGGACTTCTCACTGTGCTTTGGCAAGTCAAACAATTTAAAGGAGTAGTGCAAAAAAAAATCTCAAATAATGGCTAAAGCTTCAGTCACACAGGCAAACAATGGTTGCTTGCAGTTGCTGGGTGAATCATTTGTGCCGAAAATCTCCTTGCAAGTGCGTTGGTTGCTAGCAGATTGAAGCAGTTGACGCTCACTTGTCTGCAAACTATTTTAGTGGTAGTGAAACTGTAAAAAAAAGTTGTCATTCATGGAAACAATAGGTGACTGCAGCAATCTGGTAACGATCTAAACAACCACAAAGAAGTTTTTTGTGATTGATTGCAACCTCGAGCACCGCTTGTTTGGAGAATGCATGCTTCTCACTAGTGGCTGGAGGTTATTTGGGCCTGCGTGACTTAGTTAAGGCAAGGGCAACTTTGGTCTTCTAATTAATCTCTACTGACTGTCCCTTTAAAGTTCCTGTCAGTTTAAGGCACGATCTGCAATTTTTTTCCTGGTACAATAAAAATAAAGCAACAACACAAAAGGAAAAGGAAGGAAAGAAAACTGGCTCAGTGACAAAGCTCTTAAAATATATCAACAAGCAGCTGTTTTCACTGAATTAAATCTTACGTATGGTCTGTTAGTAGGATGATGCCGATGTCTGGTTGTGCGTTTCTTTTCTTTTTAAACTACAATAATTTTCTACCCTGTCTGCAAAGCAAATCTCCCTCACTGGGACAGTAAAGACTTGAAATGAACTGAATCAGGATGCCTGTTCAAAGGGACATAAAACAGCAATGTTTTAAAAAAAAGTTGGTATATGCTATCCTTCTGAGCATTCAAATTAGCAAAGGTGTTGAAATTGTGTACATTGCAGACGGCAGAGGATTGACAGGCGGTTGCCTCAGTGATGTTTCCTTTAACTTCCAGGTCCATCTGTCCCACCCAGAAACGTCCCATCCACACAGTAAGGGGATTTTTAAAAAGAATAAAAAATAAAGGAGAAGGGAAATCATCTGCTTTTTATTACAACAGGGGGAAGCTAACCCAACCAGCCAGTCCTCATCTGTGGCGGAATATATACATGACCTTACTAATATAGTGATCTTCCTCTTAATTAATTGGTTTTTAAAGTGCAATTGCTGGATAGCACCACCAGGTGGAGCCTCCTTCCTTTTTTTGCTGAGTTTCTGCCAGCTGTTGGAAAACCTGTTTTCAAAATTTGGGGCATTTTTTGGTTTAAAAACTCATTTCAAATATATTAAAACTATTTGAGTTGGTTAACTGGGTTTTGGTGGCTGCGGTCTGATTGGTTGGTCATGTCAGCTTCACCTACCTCTGATAAAAAGCAGCGCCCTTTAACTTGTTTCCATCAGAGGGATCAACTCAAGTCAGACTGGACTCATTTTGGTTCCCATACATCCAAATATTCTCGCCAAGCAGTCGCTTTGCATTGGTACAATCCAACCACATCCGAAAGAGGAATCCAAGCTTTTATCCTGATTTTTCGTCCTGTTGAGCCACCCTGAACCAAACATGAACTCTAACAGCTTTCATCACTGTTTCGTCATAAGAGAAAGAAAAGAAAACAAATAAAAAGAGGGAGGGAGGGAGGGAGGGGTGTCTTTGATTGTCTTCTCGTCCATTTTCTGGCACTTTCTTATTCTTCAGTCTTTTCCTTTCAGTTCAAGTTGAGATCCTCTGCCGTCCAGAAGTCACAGCGACTGATTCCTATTTGTTCTCTGAGTAGCACATGTTCCCATTGGGCAGCGAAGGGAAGGGGAAAACTCCGTTCCCGACAACTGGACGGTTGTTCATCTGTGTGGCGACAAACGACAAGTTAGAAGGACTAATTTCTTCAGACACCACAGAAAGGATGCAAATACAACCTACCAACACTAACTGATCCAACAGTTCGACTAATAGTGGACTTTCATGTTTAAAATTCAGCTGAATTTAGTTTTTTAAACATAAAAAAACAACTGTTTCTAGACCAAAATCACCCAGACATGAAAGGACTTGGAGTGCCACTGTATGCGGATGAAAAACACTGACATTAAATTTCTAGCTGTGTCAAGAACACATCTGATCGACCCCTCTGTGAGCAATTATAAGCTATAGCAGATACACCAAAGTCATGTGTATAAAAATACATCACATAAGACAACAGTTATAGATTCTAAAGGAGAAAAGTATATAGGACATTGTAATTAGAGGCTGCAAAGTTTTCCCCACGAGGGGGCAGTGTTTTACCAGAAAGTGTTACTGTAGTTGCCCCTGTGTTGAGAAACACACCACAAAGACGTGCTTGCTGAGTTAAGTGATGACTTTAAATTGGTCGTAAGTGTGAACATGAGTGTGAACAGCTGTGTGTGTCTTTCTGAGCTGGTGCCCCTCACCTCCTGCCCTGTGACAGCTGGGACTGGCTAAGTTGTTAAAAAACAGTTTGAAAGGTCATCTCGTGCTGCAATTACATACGATGAGTTTGTGATAAAGACAAACTGACACAAACTAACACCAGGTGATGTGAACAGCGGCGAAACCACATTCACGTGAGTTAAAATAATTCAACTTCTGACTCACAAAAATCCATCAGCTGACATTCGCCCGAGACCACCGGCAATCAGACCTGAAGCCTAAGCTCACTGACACTGTGTGAGGGCTCCTGGAGCTAAATGCTTCAAGTTTTATTTGGAGCAAAGTGAGCTGACCGATATGACTTCACGGTAAACTGCAAAAATATGATCTATAATGTCCTTATCAGTCGGTTGCCAGGGGTGAATATTTACAGGTCTTCATGTACACGAGTATCATGAGGTAGAACTTGGTGTGGACGCGCCATGAGATCCACCAGTAAACAACTATGAACTGCACATCTGTTGACTGATTAGTAGGTGGCACATGTTAACTGGAACTCAACCCCCTTCATAACCCTGAAAACGCAGAGATAAACCAAACACTAGCTGTCAAAGTTCCAAGTCCTCCTTCACAGTACAATCTTCTGATGTTAGGATTTGTTTACATTTGCACTTAATTTAAAATGGAAATGCGTCTGAACACAATCTGACAGCATCTATGATCCAAATTCATTTACTAGAGCCTGACCGATATTTCAGTGGTGCCGATATATCGGCTGATATTAGCTGTTTGTAGATACACAGCATTTATAACCACTGATAATTGACATTTTTAAATGCAGACTAAAGAAGAGACGGGAGAAACACCCTTCAACTGAGTGATGATGTTGATGTGATTTGGTGCTATATAAATAAAATTGAATTAAATTGGATTTAAACTGAATTATTATCTTAGTAAGGACTCAGAAATAATGCCCCACAACAAATGTTAGGGAAGTCTGTTTGTGTTTCGTGTGTCTAAAAGATAAAAAAGATACTGCCAGATTAATAACCAAATATCGGCATCAGTGTCTGTATTAAAACCTCAAACCATTCAACTTCACATCTCTACAAAGATTAATGTTGCTGAACTGGCTCTTTACCTGCGTCTGCTCACTGAAGTTCAGATATTGCTTCTGCTGCCCCAGCAGGTCGTTCGGTTTCAGACCAGTGGGCATCTGGCAGGACAGTGAGGCCTCATCCAAATCTGGGATCGAAGCCATTCCTGATATGGCTCTTCCTCCGACCTGGTAAAAGCAGGAGGGATTGGAGGGAATCTGACTGGGGGCCGGGTTCAACCTCGGCTGACTGTGGTGCACGCCGTTCACAGGCAGTCCTGGGGCGGCATTTCTGTACATACAGCTTGTAGAAGCCGGCGACCGCTCCAAGAGCTGCTGAACAGGAAGTGGATTAGAAGTCTCTGGAGTCATGAACTTGTTGAGAGAGCCGATGTCTGTGGGGTTCCTCTGGAAAGAGCCCATCTGCTGACCCGTGATCAGCTGCTGAGGCCACGCCTGCCTCTGACTGTTGCCGTTTGGGGGCTGTACAGGAAAGTGGCTCTGCATGCAGCTGAGTGATGAAGAGAAAACAGCCTTGTTTGAAATATTGGAGGCAAATGTTTCTCCACAGCTGTCTGCTTGGTGTGTCACTGATTTGCTGCACTTGGTGCCCTGGAAGGTAAAGACATTATTTAACTGTCCTTCCTTGTTTTGGTCCTGGAGGCCAAATGTTTGGTTGGCTGGGATCATTTGAAGAAGCACTGGGTTGGTTGAAGCCTGCCTGAGCGGGAACGCTCCGAGGTTGTTGTCAATGCTGCTGGCCTTTAGCTGACTTTGTGTTTGAGGAAAGCTGTTTGGCAGGACGTTGTTAAAGGTCAGTCCATTGGGACCAGAAGAATTAGGCTGAGGAAAGTCCATGTGGCTCAGTTTCATCGTCTCCTGGACCGCTGTCATCTGCACTCCGTTGGGTATCAGCTGGGTCTGTGTGTCGAGAGCCCAGTCAAAGTCCAGCTCCCCGCCTTGATCTGGATCCTGGTTTTGAAGTGGGTCCAAACCAGAGAGGCAGGCTGGGATGCCGTCAATCTGTTGCGGCAGGTTGAGTCCGACATCCTTCTGCAGCTGCTCCTCCACGTAACACAGGATGTCATTGTTGAGAATATCGCTGAGGTCGTCGCCGAACCCACCGTGGCAGCTCATCTGCAACAGCGTGCTCTCCCAGCTCTTGAGCTCATCAGGCTCAACGTGCAGGCTTTCGATGAGCTCACCGTCCCCAAAGATCTGCTGCAGGGACTCCATGATTTCCTGAACCGTGGTTTCTGCTTTCACTACGTTTCCCACTGCCGGGCTGGGCTCCGTGTCTCCGGGAACGTTGAGTGTGGCGTTGGTATCCTTGAAGACCATGTCGTTGAGGTTGCTGAGGGTGTTGGCGCTGTTCTGATCGCAATAGAGCGAATGGTCCTGATTCAGCATGCAGCCCAGCAAGGAGTCGCGACTGATGGCGTCACTGTCAAACTTCCCCTGCTTGGGGGCGGAGCACGGGTCACGGGGCTCAATGTTGGGGGTGACATCATACAGCAGCGCCTCTCCGGTGGCATAGTTAAATGGCACCTGCAGACGTCTGAGGCGAAGCTGCTCTTCTCCTTCTTCATTTCTGCAGGTGAACACATGAGTGAGTTTTCCGCTGGGTCCAAAACAAGCTTTCCATTTACTGAGCCAAACACCTCTGTCTTTATGAGAGTGAGGAAACAGCACAGGAAATAAGGAGAGGAAACATGAAGGACTCAGGGAAGAAGAGAAACTGAGGAGAGGAGAGGAAAATTTAAGGAAAGGAGGAGAGATAACAAAGGGAATACATGGAGAGGAAATAAGAGAAGAAATGACATACCAAGGACACAGGGAAATGAGATCAGATGAGAGGGGAGGAAACAAAGGAGAGGAAATAATGAAAGTAACAAGTACAGGAAAATAAATAAAAAAGGAAACAAAAAGAGCAAAGGAAATAATGAAAGAAACCATAAGATGAACCAAGAGAAAAAAAAACAGTGGAGACCAGAGAGGAGTAGGGGTAACAAGGAAAGAAGGACGGGAAATATTGAGAGGAAACAAACAATGTAAACAAAGATGAGAAACAAGGAAATGTGAGGAAAAAAAGCAAAGAAAGGGAATGAAGAGAGGAGTGGAAGCAGTGAAGGAAATAGGAAGAGGAAAAGAAACAAAACAGGAAGCAGGAGTCAAAAAGACATAATGACAGGAAATAAGAGGAAAAACCAAGAGAGGGAAGGAAACAATGAAAGAAACCACAAGATGAAACAAGAAAAAAAACAAACAGTAGATACAAGAATGGAGAAGAGAAAACAAAGTAAACAAGGAGAGGAAAAAATATGTAAACAAAGATAAGTAACAAGCAAATGGGAGAAAAAACAAAGGAAATGAGGAAAGGAGTGGAAACATTTTAAGAGTTAAGAAGAGGAGAGAAAATGAAGTACGCAACAAGGAGATGAAACAAGAGAAAATCAAACACTAGAAAAAAGATTAAATGACAGGAAGCAAGGGAAGCAAAGACAGTAAACAAGGAGAACAAACAAGAAAATATAGGAAAAAACAAAGGAAACGAGGAGAGGAGTGGGAGCAATTAGGAAAGTAACAAGAGGAGAGGAAACAAAGTTGGAAACGAGGACAAGAGAGCAAATAACTAAGGGAACAAGAAGAGGAGAAGAAATGATGAAGAAAACAAGGGGAGGAAAGATTAAGGACACAAGAAAAAGGGAAGAAATAAAGAGAAAAGGTCAGAAACAGAGGAAAGGGAGGAAACAATAAAGGAACCAAGTAGCGAAAGCATAAAGTATACAATGAGGGGATGAAACGAGAAGTGAAAAAACGCAGAGAGGAAAGGAAACAAGGAACAAGGGAAAGGAACCAACAGGAAGAGTTGAACCAAAAAATAAAAGTGAACTAAAAGAAAAGAAAGAAAGCAAAGCAAACTGATTGAGCAGCAGCAGATAAACACCTGACTGCGGCTTTAATGAATTCTTCTTCATGTTCCTGCTGGAGGAAACAAGTCTGCAGACTTACGTCAAAGCTCTCTGCTGGGCCACGATGAACTCGGGTTTCCCGTTTTTTATGATGAGCCGGGCGTTAGCCTGGACCCAGACCCACCGGCCGGCCTTGGTCAGCAGCCTGAAGATGGTTATGCCACTCTCTCCGGTTTTCATCACTGCAAGAAGACGTGTCATTTTTAGATTTTGCTGCACAGCAGCTGGCAGATAGCAACAGATTTCTTGAGTTATGGAACCCAAGTGATGCACACAGAATTTAAAACCGGCCGTGCCTATTTTGGCATTTTTCGCCTTTTGTAAACCGAGCAGAGCTTCCGACTTACTTCTGACATGGTTTTCTGCGCAGTACAACATGTCGGCAGCATGGATAAAGTTGTAGCCCGAGCCTTTCCTACTGATCTCTATCTCGGAGTAGCCCAGAACCAGCTTCGCTCTGTGGACGAAACACACGCCAGACTTCACTTGAGCGCCACAGCTTCATTCAGACGTTCAGTGAGAGATTCAAACAGCTCTCTGTGCCTTACCTTGCGTCGACGCCTATGGGTGTGAAGTCCATCTTGTGTTTGGTCTGGAACATGAGAGTCTTGGTGCGGATCTCCAGGATGGACGGCTGCTGCATCGGCGTTGCGATGGCAAACAGAGCAAGCTGCGGAGGAACCAGTGACCCATCCTCCGACACGTGGTTCTGATTGTGGAGAAACTTGAGGCGGCCGTGGAAGTTCAAAGCCTAAAGACAAGCACACAGTGTTAAGAATAAAGACCTCCCTTTAGGCCAGGAACATCTTGTGGATCCCGGTGCAGTGAGGCGTGTTGGTGTGTGTGTTTACCAGGAAGCCAGACGAGTTGTCCAGTAGGCAGCGCAGGCGGCAGCAGAAGTTCCTCTCCAGGAAGGACGAGTTCTCTGGAGGGACGGCATGCGGGTCGTAGCTCACTATGTTTCTGCTGATCTCAGGGTTGCTCTGGTCACCTGGAGCGATGAGGAAACATTCATCTTTAGATTATTACATGAAGCAATACGATGCAAAAGAATTAAAACGAGCACCGCAGATACACAAAATCACACTGGAAAATGTAGACTGCAGCAGCAAAGAGACGTGACCATGTTTCTGGCTCCTCCTCTGCAGGTCACCTGGACAGGTGTGATCACTGTGCAGTGTGGGCAGACTTACTGGGGCCGTCGGCGCCCTCTGTGTTTGGGTTGAGAGAGAAGTGGAGCTGCTGTCTGAAGAAAGCTCGGTCGTCTGTGTGGATCAGCTCAAACACGCTCTGATGGACGACGTCCGACTGGAAGCAGGAAGCAGAAACATATTTTTAACGACACGAATCAACCTCAAAACTTTCCTCTGACACAAGCGGTTGCTCTTCACGTCTAGCGCTTTGTCTTTTTTAACCTTTTAAAATATTTTCAGTTAAGCTTATTTCTTCATTTTATCAATTGCACTTACAATCCATCATCTTTCTTCTTGGTCCAATGTCCTATTTCTCCTTTGCTTGTTCCATCTAGTTTTCCTACAGTGCTTTTATGTCTTTGATTTTTTCACTTTGTTTGTTTTGTTTATTTTTTCCACTCACTTTACATCGCTTCATGATATTTTTGTAGTTGCTTTGTGTCTTCTTTACTAGTTTCACCCATTTTCCTTTATGATTTCACATCACTGTGAGAACAGTTTTACTACTTCTTTATCTCTTTGCAGTCTCTTTTCTTCTTCTTTGGTTGGTTTTGTAGTTGGTTTGTGTCTTTTAACTGTTTATCTCTTTTGCATGAATTTATGTTCATTTTTATGTTTTTCTGTTCTCTCATTAAACAACAAACAAAAAATTGTAAAAAAAACCCCCAAAAACTGTAATATTATGATATGTTAAATTGCAAATGCAACGCAGGGAAAATCACCATGGAAAAAAACACCAGAAAGGTAATCAAAAACTCTTAATTTCTTTAAGTCTTCAGGAATAGTTCTCCAGGCTTCTTGATGGAATTTCATTTGGATGTTTTTTGCCTTTTGTTCTGACTTCTGCTTTCAGGAAGTCTGAATAAACTATTGCTCAAGGCCACCTTAAAAAACAGTCTGGCTCCTTGGAAGCAAAACAGAAAGAAACGAAGGGTGGTGCAATATTTTTGCACAGTACATATTTACATTTGACTGAAAATATTTCTCCCATAGAATGAAGTTATCATAAGTTAAAGTTACCTAAAAAAAAAAAAGTCCCCAACCCCGTTTTGTTAACACAACACAGGAAAATGACCCTCACATGTCTCAAATAAAGGTGTGAAATAACAAGCGATGCAAAACCACAATAACATTAAAATTAACTTATGAAAAGATCGTAAAAGTACCTCCAGTAGTGTGGAGGAAATTTAGACCCTTCTTCTGTGTAAATGTGTTTGCATGTTTATCTGACTAAATACACCCAAAGCTAGTTTGAAACTTGTTAAAACCTTTTTAAATTAAATGCATACACCTGATTTGAATTTATATATAATGATATTGACATTTTATTCCCATAACTAAACAAATGCTGTACTTTTTGTACAGTGTGACTTATTACATTACCATTGTGGCTACTGTGAGACAGAAAGCAGAGGTGGGCTTGCCTTTATTTTAAAGCTTTTTGAGTAAACGTAAACAATGTTGACCTCCATCCTGGTTTTCGTGAGCATCAGGCTCACAAACTGCACTAACAAAAGGTGTAAAGGACGTCACTTTCTTTCTGAGAACGACAAATATTAAATAATGGTTCCACAGACTCGGTCCTACGCCTTCCCACCTTTCCAGTGTTTGTCCTGCCGAGGTGCGTTCAAGAGCGATGATGCAGGTGTAAACACACATGGAGCGAATAATGCTCCCAGCAGTCAGAGCTGATGGACGGGGCTGGAAACAGAGGCGCTGTTGTTGTTGCTAAAGGAGCAAGGTGCTGAGAGAGCCACACCTCAGCAAACAAAGCCCAACACAAAACCCTCCTTTGTGAGCGACGCTGAAAAATGGCCTCGAACTTCTCATGAGGATTCGCTGCGCACAAAGCAGTCCTAAAGTGAGGATTTGTGGCTTTTTCTAGAGAAATACTCAGGCCCTTGATTTTTACAGTAATCTCCACGTTTTCTTCACGTCTGTTTCCTCTTTTGTCTCCTCCATGACTGTGCTCAGAGCTGCTCTATAAATACACTTTATAAAGTCATAAACAGTTGAAGCAGCTGGTGAGTTGGGGCTTTAAAAGTCACTGCAGCCTCCAAAACAAAACGTTTCCTGCCCTGATCTGCAGCCCCACTTCAGACCATGTTATGCATGTGAGCGAGTGTTCAAATGTGTGTGTGTGTGTGAGGGCTGTTTACCACGTGCACTCTCTCCGGGCAACATTTTTTTAGGGTTTTTTTTTCTTTTGCTTGTGCTTTTTCTTCCCAGACTACAGACTACATCTTTAACCCCGGTTCAAACGGATTTGTTTATAAGTCAAGAGTTCACCGCTCACAAAGCATTTGTCATGCACGCACGCATACTCACAGAAACAAACGCAGACACATCAGTCCCACACAACTCCACTACTTAGTCATTCGAAATACCGAAACTTTAAAAAATAAATCTTTCTTATGAAGTGATGAAGCAGCTTTTTTATTTTTTGAAAAGTCACATTTTAAATGTTAATGCTTCTGATGTAACTTTTAGGATGTACTGAAACAAGTCGGGTAAAAACCTGTAGTGCTGTTTGTCTAACTACAACAATGTCATGTCCCTACTGCTGAGTCGTGGCTTGTTTCTAAGGCTTGGTAACCATAGGGCCAGTTTACACACATTAACTAACTATACCCTGCCTGACCGTCCTGAGCCGTTCTAAATCTGAGAGCTTAGGTGGAGTACAGGGTTTAGTCAGACAAAAGCTGCTTCATTACAAAAAAAGTCCACTTTAGACTCATGAAATCCATATATATCAGCTGACCTGTAGGGTGTGCAGAAAAGGAGCACAAAACATTACAACCTGGAGACCTTGATTGAGCTGCAGGTATTTATTAAAGTCAAAGGAAAGAATCTGAATCACAACCAGCTGTGGGTTTCTCCAAAATCCCAATTTAGATTAAGCGTTTGTGTGATTGAAACGCACTATCTATATGAGCAAAGACAAAAAACGTATAATGGTAAATGTTTTTATTTAATCGGAACCTATAGGTGAGAAAAAGACTCACTGAAGCCTTGTCACTGGATTTTATGGCCAAATCTTAGGTGGAGTGCATGATTTCTCCTGCTTTATTTAAAGAAGTGTGGTGTACCCACCAGTAATATGTCTTTACTGGCTGCTGCTGATGTTAACACAACTGAATTTCACTCGCTGAACAAGCAAAGTACAAAAACAACCTAAATGTCAAAATGAGAAAAAGACTGACTTGAGACCGACTTATGAAGGTGGAGTCATCTATTATAAACTGGTCAAGGCTGTGTGGGATCATGGAGGTTGAAGTAGCTGTAATCTTTGAATGGATTCAAAAGGATTTAACCGAGTCCAACGTATACGCTACGCCTAAGATCTGTGTCAACGACTGAACTGCAGGACGTGTAGAAGAACAGCAGAAAACATGATTCACAGCCAGACCCTGGCTGGTCCTGATACTGAATTGGACCAATCCATGCATGCCATGTGGGGCTGCAGGTATTTATTCAAGTCAAAGCATCACAAGTGACTGTGAACAAAATGCAAAATTGTTTGATTTACTTTGAAAATTGGAAAAATACTATTTTTGATCCTGTTACATCACTTGGTCATGTAGAAGTGAAACATTTCAACATCTCTAAATGTGAGTCCCTGATTGATTTTGAATTCTAAGTCAAATACTCCTTGTTAGGTTTTTTTTGTGTTTTTGATCAGCTATTAAAAGTCAAAAGATTTACAAGCAGTCCGTGTTTGTGAGGAAAAAAAGAAGGCAATAGATTGAAATCTGTGTGACCTGACTTTCATGGACAACAAATGTGAACTGAAACCCACTGCTTGTTAGATGAAAGGCTGAAAAAATGCGGCGGTGTACTGTTAAAGGAGGTTTTTAAGAGGAACATCAGAGTTCAGGAGGTCACTGAAGTGGAAACAGGTTCTTGTGCAGTAAAAACTTATTTCTGCATGCAGGCTTCTCTTTTTACCAGCTGATTTGATAATTTCTGGAAACTGACCATTGTTGCTCCATAAAAGGAAAAACACGGCCCGCCTTCGGATTTAGTACATCCTTACTCTAAAATACAAAGACAAGTTATGTGCAAAGGCATAGCCTCACTGTCAGGCCTTTAGGTCGTTTAAAAAAACCTTCAATTTCAGAATCAGAATCAGTCGCAGTTCACAGGTTACTGGTTGGCTATATCCTCCTGAGCCCCAGCCCATTGAAAGATACTGTTTTTCCTTGGGTCTCGGGTGGACCAGTTTAAGTACAATGAGAATCCCAAGGAGACTTGCAAACTGTCATATTAAGGATGATTTGATCTCATTTCACTGAAATACTTTGGAAGGAACGGTAATTCTTGTGAAAAGGGAAATGTGCCTGTAAAATGACAAATAGGTCCTTGATCTTGAGCACTGTATAGGTAACGACCCATTAAGTAATCACTAAACTAACTGTTGCTGGACGAGCAAACAACACATAGGTGGCAACGTTTAAAAGTTACACTTTCAACAGAGACGACTAGAACAACTGGACAATCCTGAGCATCTCGATATCACTTGTTATTTAATTCAAATATCCCTTTCTGGGATTTCATTACCTGGATGAGAATCAATTCATCAAGACATTAATACAAATGTATTTGTTCTTCTTGCTAGAATAAGATTTAATTTCAAAATAAACTCAAAATAAAGTCTCTTTAAAGTTTTAAAAGTGCAGCTTTTTATTCTAAAGCTTGATTTTTTTTCCCATGTTTGTCTTGTAAAAATAAATCAAACCTGCACAGTGAAGGGTTACACAGGTTGAGGCCAGCTGAGACCAAATTGGAGCGTATGTGCCCCAGGCTGCTAAAATGAGCGAGACACCCCTGGGCTACGGTTTGATTTTAGCTTGGCACATCAGCGTTATACTCTTGGCAATCATTACTGGCTTTGTGGTATTGATTTAAGAATGTTTGGGCTGTGCATGCTAACTGCCTACACCTCAAGTGTGCACAGAGGCATGCCCAGGGTTGGCATAGGAGAGACTACCACTTCCTGTTAGCTCCTTTCTTACTCTCCTGGTTGAAGTTACACACATTTTAGCTTCGATTCTTTGAATAAACAAAGCCCGTGTTTATTTCTTGGTTTGTCATACAACAGTACCTATGATCTCCCCTTTATCAGCCACCAGCCTCAAGCAAGCAAGACTACACAGCTTCTCCAGCTGCAGCTTGGTTGTTGTTGATGGTTTCTTCGCTGGGGATTAATTATTAAACATATTTGATTTTTCCTTTGTTCTGTGATTTTGAGTGTTGCCTGACGAGATGATCAGAAACTGGACCATAAATGACAAAAAGGTTGCTGGAAGTTTATCCAAACATAAAATTTCAGGTTATTACTCAAATAAAAAAACAGATTAGACGCCATTGTGAGCGATCTAGTGAAAAATCTACTGCAAGAATTCCATGTAATTAAAAATTCTTAGCATTATTGTGTGCATGAGTTTTTAAAGATGTTTATTAAACCTTTGAGGTTGATGCCAAACCTAATCTTAGGCAATCGGAACATGAAATTTGTGTTTGTTGTTGTTAAATTTTGGCAATGAGGGAACAGCAACAACATACAGCGTTGGGTAGGGATAGGGTTGAGAGGGTTAAAGGAGTTCTTACTTGGTATCTATTTTCTTCTGCTATGATTTCTATTCTTGACTTCCTGATGAGGAGCTCTGTGTATAAACAGTTTTATGTTACTAAACTGTTACTGACCATCTGTTCATCATGTGTTTTTTCCACCTGAATTCTTGGATGATGGGTCATTGAAGGTAAAATTTCAAGCTAGATTAGTCCAAACGGTCGTTTTGTTGGTTTGCTGCCACTTTTCAGACTGTTTCAAAGCTTTTTTCTTCCAATGCTGCTAGGTGGAAATAATTTGAATTCTTCATGATAGATCCTACCACTTTTCACATGCAAAAAAAAAATCAAATATTACTATAACAATGAACATTTTTGACATTTTTATCCCACTTTTTATGTGGTGCAAGGATCTGAAGTACTGATCATAATGTTTCTCTTATACCTGATGGAAGCCGAGGAAGTCCTGAATGGTGGGGGACGTGTAGAAGACGTAGCCTTCAGCTGTCACCACCAACACGAAGCCGCTCAACGCCTGGAGATCGAAAACAAGCTTTACCATCTTCGTTCTATCAGAATGTCTGAAATAAGCCACAAGCACGTGAAAGGCGTTACCTGAAGCAGCAGGTCTCCCTCAGAGAAGTTCACCCCATCGATGGAGGTCACTGTGGAAGTCGTGAAGGAGGAGGGGGCAGTGGAGGTTGCGGAGGATGGCTGCAGCGCCGAGCTCGCGCTGTTTCCTCCAAACATGATGCTCCGCTCGCTGGAGTAGCTGGAGTTGTTCTGGCCCATCTTCATGGTGGCTGCAGGTGATGAAGATGAACAGTTAATTTGCTGAAGCTTTAAAACGTGTATGACATTTAAAACACCAACGAGGATTGCTTGGGGGGGGTAAAAAAAAAAGACTATTTTTCTTTGTTGTTGGATTTATTTTCCACTTTTGATTTTGTTTTAACACAGAAGACCCCACAGGGCCAAACCGAATGCAGTTTGAGACGTGCTAAACAAATAAAAAGTGATGCAAACATGACTCTGACCTCATCTTGAAACAGCTGGCTGTCTTATTACAAAACTGTCAAATTTCTCAAGAATCTCTGATGAAATATGAAGTGAGAAAAACACCAAAAGCGGAACATCACTGTCTCTTTCCATCAGGGTGGAGCTGCCTCCTGCTTCCTGTCATCTTACAACACCGTAACTCTGCTCTCCCTTCTCTTCCTCTTCCCTTTCTGGCACTTATCGATCAGCTTTTATCCAAAAGAAAAACAAGAGAAAAAAATAACTGCCCCAAAGCAGCTTAGCACAGCCCCTCAGGGAGGAAGCAGGTGGTTTTCGAAGATGGAAGCCGGTCTTAAAGGGCGAAAGAAGGACTGAAGGAGTCTGGAGTGTTTTTACTACACTCGGTTGGTTTGTTGGTTTTTACTGTTTGTCTCGCACTGATATTGAGAGATGCATTTTACACTTCTGGATATTTTTTCTTTTCTTCGGCCTTGGTCTTTTACCGTCACAGTATTTTGCTTTTCCTTGTCTTGTAGAGCTCGTTGTAAAGTTTTTTTTAGGATGCTCTTGTGTTTTTTTTTTTCTCACAGGGCATAAAAGGTCTGTGCAAATTTGCTTTTATATAGAGCAACACTAAAAAAGCACAGTGATTTGACAGAATCAAGCATTGGAACGCCTTTAAAACTCCAAAATACTCAATCTTGAAACTATAAAAACATCCTTAGCTCCAACATGTCTACTCTAAACATCAAAAATTACTAATATCTCACAGGTTCAGCTTCTTGATTTGTTGTTATTCTTCAAGTTTTATATAGCAAATTGAAATTGTTTTGGTTTTAGGGGGAGGGGAAACAGATTTAAAGATGAAAAATGAGTCGATTAATCCAGAAAATAATAGTGGCGGCCTTCACTCTGTGCAGACTGCTGGTTTAGAGTACTGGCAATGCTTCTGTCCCAGCCCAAGCGCTGGGTTTTGAAATTCAATTCCTGGAGGCTTGCTCAGCCCCCGTCCTTGTTAAAAGTCCAGGCTGAATGAGGATAACAGACGGAGCCACAAAATTACCCGTTGGCCTCGGCGTTTCCCCCCATGGACCAAACGCAGCGGGGAGGCAGCCATTTTGGACGACAGAGCTCATGTGAAGTGGTTGACGGAGGCCCTGGGAGCTGCCGGAGAGGCTTGGATCGATCTGGTTTTCTAAGAGCACGAGAGGAGTTGCGTTGCAGCCTCTTCTCCAACAAAACAATCATAAAGGCATTTCGTGTATAATTTAGAGATACTGGATAAAAACCCTCGGATTGTAACTGCCTGAAAACAAAAATCACACAGAGCTTTTTTAGGAAAGAAACTCTTCCCTGCAATGATTATGTTTGACAAGCTCAAACTTTGCTCTGAAATGGGGCCTTCAGCAAAGTCTTCTAAATGATTAAAGGCACAAAACTAGAGGCTGTGGAAAAAATGCAACTCCAATGTGGATTAAACATGGGAAAAGTTTTGAATAATAAAGTCAGTTTAAGTACAAGAAGTCCTTAAGAGGTGGGTTTTTTCTACTCTTGGATCTTAATGATGTCATAGAGAGTGAATATCTCTAATTATAGTCATTGGAGACACACAGCTCCCTAATTTATCAACTCACTGTAACACGTACAGGTATATTAGTGATGCTCTATGGCCAGAAAAAGCAACAAAAGTACCAGATTTGAGCACTCAAGCCAGAATTCGAACGACTCGATGATCTTTTATTGAATTTTTGACACAAAGTTAAATAATTCAGTTTTGATATGCTCTGTTTGGTTTAAGTTGCTTTAAAGTCAAATATGTGGTTAAATAAAACAAGCACGGAGAATATCAGGAACATTTTCCCAACTACCAGGATCTTCCAAGGGAAAGACTTCAGTTTGCTTGGAGCCATAAAAATACCACCAGAGCCAGATAATCTGATATTTGCCTGGTACAAAGACAGGAACATGCCGGAGGAAAAGCAAACCAGATGGGTTGGTTAAACACACTAAAGCACACGGAAAGGAAATGTACCAGTGTGGGCTAAACTGGGCACATCAGCGTCAGTGCGTGAGTTTCCTGAGAGAGAGAGGCAGCATTACATTTCAGAGTTTATATCAAAAGACACATTCTTGACCACACAAACGATCTGGTACACATAATAATCTGAGGTATGGAACGCTTGGTACAAATATTAAAATACACCAAAAAGCCAAAGAAACACCCTGCAGAGACGGCTACATCTTTAGCTTGGTAAAAGATATAAATCAGTTTCTTCTTTAAATGTTGTAATTAATGGTACTGCATGGACTTAACACTGGAATGTACAAAATGCTGGGGTGCTTCCAAGCTCTGATATGGTATTATTTAATTGGGACAAAAGTAATTAATTTAAAAAACTATAAAAATGACATCAAAAAGAGTTTATATGTGAAAGTCACTACAAGTGGATAACGCATATGTCAAGCTACGTCATGATACATTATGACAGAATATTGTACGATATGTGAGATATGATATCGTAAAATACGATAAGCTATAAAAGGGTAAGTCATCTTGACACGGTAAGAGAAAACAGGATAATGACACAATACTGGATGATACAGTGATATCATACGATATTTTACAATACAATAAGTTAAGATACGATACAGCATGACATTGATTTTAATTTAAATACCACCTTTGGTGAAGAAGCAAACATTAACAGCAAAATTCACGCCCAAACCTGCTCATACATAGCACAAGATTATATAAGCAACTGTACTAACAAATGCACAAACAACAATAAGATAATCGCTGGACTCTAAATAACAACAAAAGGATCTCTAAGTTAACAGTCTGGAGACTGTTCATGGAAAATTTACAGTGACCATTTGATTCTGTGTGATTTTCACCATACAAAGCTTCATTGTATAAATCCACAGAGCACAAATAACAACATGCTAAACCACATTACGAAAAGTTGCATTATAATGCTCCGGGTTTTTTTTTTATATGATAGCATGATGAAATGCAGGATGAAGCTTAAAGCTCAGCTCAAAGATGATTACTGTTTACCTGTGGGTAGCATATTGGCTTCTTTTAGTAAGTTCCCATCGAGCACTGTGGGTGTGTCAACATGCATACTTCAATAACAGACTCATTTTTAATCCCATGCTTCTTTGCTTTCTCCCCCATCTCAGGAAGTTTTCCCCCCGGTACCATGCCAAATGTTTTACTGCTCCCACAGCACGCTTTGCACAGCATTTAACATGATTTATGGGAAAACATAACAGCACCAATCGATTTCACGCCTTCTCGCAAGTCATGAATTTGAATACTGAATCCTTTTTTCTCGCAGGCCTACAGCAGCATTTACAGGATCAGTCTGAGGAGTTATGTACAGACATGATTTTATTTTGACTGTGTTTATCGAGCTAGGAAATATTTACCTGCTTAATGGGTTTAGATTCCCACAGGGAAGCGTCCCAGCACAACCATAGGCATTTAGGTTGGGGTATTTAGCAACTCTATGAGGGCAGTTGTTGACAGCTATAGGTAATGCTAATAAAAACTGTACAAGAACTTCTGACATGGCTGATTTCAGTCATTCAGCAGTGAAAAAATGCTGATTAGCCACATTCCCAGGAGTCCAATTTGACGTTGTCTGCTATATCTCATCATCAGTTCCCATCACCAAAGATATTTCACCAGTATTTTATTTTAAAGAAGAAGAGAAAATAAGTTCTTCCATTTGTTTTTGATATTTTGGTTACATAGGCTTAATAAAGAATAGATTATTTTTCCTTCATTTTTAATGCCACATTTCATGTACCCATTTGATGTTTAACATGGAATTCTTTTAAATAACTGCATTGTACGCTTGCATAACATCACTACACTGATAGGAGATTTAAAAACGTAAGATCTCTCCAAAAAGTGTTTGCCACACAATCGCAGAAGCTAAAGTCAACAACAAAAAGATTCAAATCAGGAATCAAAATGTGTTGGGAAGTATGGGGAGTGCTTGGTGACAAACAGGGATTATAAAAATGCATAGAGCTTCTAAGGAGGGGGAAAAGACAAAGACAGGAAGTAACACAACAAAAGGTGCCACAGAAAGCCAACTAACAAAATAAGACAAGAAGTAAAAACAGAGACAAAAAGAGACACTGGAAAAATGCAAAGAAACCACAGCTCTGTAAAATGACTGTGAAGTCATTTGTCTCAGGGAATCAACTGAAATGAGCAAAACCCAGTCGATCACCAGACACCACACAAGCCTCATCTACAGTCTGTGGCTACAGGATTATTGTAGCCAAAGTAGCTTATTTGTCAGCAGGGAGCAGGGAATATATATCAATGCGTCAACGCGTTAACAAGCTAACCGCACTAACGTGCTAACCGCGCTAACTCGTTGACAGAGATTTGCCGTGTTAATGCGGTTATGGCGTTAATCTCATTTTAATGAGATTAACGAAAATGAGATTAACGCTGACAGCACTAATATATATATATATGTATATGTATATATGCAGGGGTGCACATAAGTGGTCCGCAGGTGCGCATTTGCTGTCAAAATAAAAGACGCGCACCAGATAAGAAGATGCAAAGGCGCGTTTGCGTACATAAAATTTTCTGGAGGAGGACAGACATTTGTTTAGAACTCTTAAAGATGTCGAAGAAGCTCCTTTAAGCAATTACTTTGGTGTTCCTCCACCTCCAAAGAAATATCAGAAGGAGTCCGAACCACAAAAGAAGCGCATATTCTCGGAAAAGTGGTTGCAGAACGTGAGCTGGCTTCAAACAAATGATGAACGCACAGAGATGTGGTGCAGAATATGCCGTGAAAATCCCACTCTAGCAGACAAAACCAGTGTCTTTTATATGTATGCAAACGCGCGTTGCAACTTCTTATCTGTTGCGGGTCTTTTATTTTGACAGCGAATCTATCTATCTATCTATCTATCTATCTATCTATCTATCTATCTATCTATCTATTAGGGGTGCAACGATATTCGTATCGATATTGAACCGTTCGATACAGTGCTTTCGGTTCGGTACGCATATGTATC
>NW_024582400.1:1126237-1130040 GCF_018398535.1 Haplochromis burtoni
TTTTTTTTTTTTTTTTTTTTAGGTAAGACTACTTTTCATGCTCTGTAACATACCGTTTATCTAAGTGCACATTAGCCTGTTATCAACTGTTAGGTAAAGATTGGGTGGCTTTACTTTGCCTGTGAATACAACAATGGTCATCAAGATGGTTTGTAAAACTGGCTTTCAAAACAGCCAGCGCATAGCTGCTGTATGTTTATGCACTTGCTTGTTATCAGATCACTGTTGGCAGCGTAGGTGTGCACAGCACTAAAAAGTGAGTCCCTGCATGTGTCAGCACAGTTTCATTACCACAATTTATAAGCTCTGTACCCATGTGTATGTATACAGTATATTCTTCCTGTAACAAATGTTTATCTTATTTGCGATTGTCACAATCATATAAAGAAATTTAAATAATCAATGCATATTTTACAGCAAAAATAATTTATATAGTTCCTCCTGAGTGTGCTACTCAAACCATATTCCCCAAGCACCCATGATGTGAAAGATGGGTGGCCACACACTTTATGAGCTGGGACTTATAGTTTATATATAGTTATATAGTATAGTTTTACACTTTTGGCTATATTAAAGATACAATGGACAGTAGAGAAAGCAACAGCATTAATGCTGCTATGCTCGTCAGGCTTTTCAGCACATGTTAAAAGTATCCAGCTTGCTGAACTTGATAAATTAAACACAGTTTCTTTGCATTAGACCTGTGATGGAGTGACAACCTGTCCAGGGTGTAGCATGCCTCTTTCCCAGTGACAGTTGGGTTAAGGTCCAGCCCAACCACAACCTTGATCTGCATAAGCGGAAGAAGATAAGTGGCTGGAATTGAAGACGCAGGAAACAAAACAACTGCAACAAAACAGTCGATAACATCCAAAAAGTACAGCCCCTGCAGCTCATGCTGAGCTCAGAAAAAGACTGTTAGTAAATAATCCTCGTGCTTCAAGAGCTTTACAGAGGAGTCTGTGGCTGAAGCACGTGATCCACACATGTGGGATTTATGCCATTCTTTAATTTCTTTCATTCGTTACTAAAGAAGAAGAGAAGAAACTTCAATCAATCTTAGAATCATAATCATCTTATATACAGTAAATATAAGAAATAACCTTTGTTATGAAATAACCTGGCATCCTGGTGCACCTACTTACTCTCATAACACCTATTTTGACTTCCTTTCTGTAATACAAACATTGCTTCATGATGTAGGAATGCCAGATATTAATTTCTCAACAGATGACTCTAAATTTAGTCATCCACCATGTGAATAAAAGTGACACTTACGGTAACAAAATGTACTGCAATTTAAACAGAAACTGGACAGGATGGGACTTGTTGTCTTAGTGAGACACACTTTATTGAACTGATTGATGATTAGAGGTGTAAATGCCAAGCAGCTGTCAATAACACAAACAATATGCGCTGTATGTGTGAACAAATATCTAGTTAAGCTGTATACCAGCCAAAACTAATCACAAGAATTCTTGAAGTGTGCGTCCTTGTCTTCGGTTTCACCGTTGGCTCACTGTGGTTTGAGTGCGTGTGTGGGGGTGGGGTGGGGGGGTTGAGCTGTTTGTCTGGGCATGCCCAGAGAGAGCCTGTAACACAGTCATAGCTAGAGGCATCTGGTTTAGTGGTTCAGCATCTAAGTACGGCAACAATGAGCTATTTTAGTCACGAAAAGAAGAAGACAGACGTGTGATTAACATGAGGAAGAAGAAAACATAAAAGAAGGTTGTGAGGTATAAATAGAGAAAGTGCCAAAGTGATAATTGACAAAAATCAAAGAATAAAAAACAAAATAAGCCACACAAAGAATTGGAAAATTCTTACTGCAAAAACAAGTGTTACAATACGATAAGGACTAGATTAAATTTAAAAAAAGAAAAGAAAAGAAGAAAAAAAAAGAGAGGACCGACACAGGTGCCCTGGGGAACTCCCCACTCTGGTAAAACTACTTCTTTCATCCCGCTACCCATATACTAATATTTAAAGTTAACCCATTCTGCTTTTCATTATTTTCTGTCATATACATACATCCTGTTCAAATAATGAGTATCAGTGTATGCAGATTTTTTTCACTCTAGCAGAGAAAAGAGAATCAAGTTATGGAGCTGAAAAGCAGTAAAATAGCTCCTTTAAAAATGTGAGATAAAAATAAGTTGATTTAAAACAAAAAGAAAACAGAAACAAAAATAAACTCTAGACCAGCCCCCAGGCCTCGGACTGGTACCGGTCCGTGAGTCGTTTGGTACCAGGCCGCGAGAGTTGAGGCTCAGGTGTGAAATGTATAGTTTTCAGGGTTTTTGTTGGTTTTCAGCGTTATTTTGTTATCGTTTTTATCGTTTACTCAGTTTTCCTGGGTCTTTTCACGTGTGTTATGAATAAATTCTCTTTTTTTTTCGGTACCGGTACTAGTTTTATTTTGTTGTATTTATCCGCAACACCTTAAAGGGCGGTCCATGAAAATATTGTCGGGCATAAACTGGTCCGTGGCGCAAAAAAGGTTGGAGACCGCTGCTCTAGACGACCTATGCAGGTGCCCTGAGGAACTCCCAGCTTTGTTTGTGATGTGGTAAAAACCTCACTTCATTCACCCCTCTCCCTCAAAAAGGGTTACATTTAACAACGAGCAGCTGACTTCTACCAACTTCCACAGCCCTAGTAAAACAGGACAAGCCCCTCAATAGCACCCTCACCCCTCCACTTCTTCTTCTATGGCTTTTTTAATGGCAACAAGACCCCGCTACAGTTTTAGTGTAAACTTTTCAAAAGTTCCCATGCTCATATTTTTCAGTAAGTACAATTTCAACAGTAAAACTGTGGCAGAAGTATAAACTGAAGGGGAAAAAAGCTAAACTAAACTAAAAAAGTTGGTTAATATAATTTTATTAGATGTCAAATGAAGGTTAGTATGAGCACAAAACCCATTTCTCTCCCCATTACTTATTTGAAGTAGCAACTTCAAATGCTATTTACAGAAGGATGGGTTGAAACACTGGCATGAAAATGTTTTAAGGATTAATTAAGAGTTAAATAATGTGCAGACCCTTTTCCCTTAAATATAGTTCATATCTAAAGAATTTTATCTGAAAGTGACCACACATTTTTTTTAATCTTCAGTCCAAATTGAAAGATATTCCATTTGTCATTATAAATAACTTTAAAAAACAAAAATGGGTCTGTTGCGCTTTTGATAAACTTTGCAAATTACTGTTGGTTCTAATATAACTTATTCAAATTTTGATATTATGTAATCTAAGAGGAAACTGCGCTTAGTAAATGCATACTAAGAAAATTTGCGGCTGAGCATAATACATTTAAAACATCCACATATAAGGTAGAGAAGTATTGAAACAATTCTTATGAGTTTTCACATCTGTCACTGTAATTTAAGAGATCATTCTCACTTCGAGACACTCCATCTGTGGATCCTTTAAAACCATCTTTCGTATGAGTTCAAGCTTTCAGCGCTGAACCTCTCTGCACTTGTTGACCTCCTAATCAAACCCACAGTACATGAAATAATTTTAGGCTGGCACAAATCTTGAAACTCCCCCCTAACCTCCTCATCTCTCTTTTCTCTACATCTCCACAAGCCCACCCCCTCCATTCTCCAATCTCGCAACACCCGCTCTCAAGCACTTTGTGGTTTTTTCGTTCGACTTTGAAACCCAAGAACTAAATGGAGTCATTGTTCTCCATCTCTTTAGACTGCAGAATGGAGCGGGTGTGTGTGTGTGTGTGAGTGTGTGTGTGTGTGTGTGTGTGTGTGTGTGTGTGTGTGTGTGTGTGTGTGTGTGTGTGTG
>NW_024582400.1:1130060-1131229 GCF_018398535.1 Haplochromis burtoni
GTGTGTGTGTGTGTGTGTGTGTGTGTGTGTGTGTGTGTGTGTGTGTGTGTGTGTGTGAGACAGGGTATCAGGATCTCCAACACTCATGCTCTATCTCTCTCTCCCTCTCTCACTTTCTGATCCTCTCTGTGCAGGTTTGGGCATGAATGTCAAGAACTTTGCAAAAGTAGGGCTTGTCTGGTTAGGAAATCGAGAAGGGGTTTAGATTCAAAGCTCCACTGTGAGTGCTTTTGCATTTGGCGTTTGGCTTTAAATCAACACTTTGTGTTTTTAAAATGAGTCACTATCTGATTAATCAGTGACATTTGCTTAAATTTGGCACAAACTGTCATTGTTTGGGAGCTAATTTCATGCAGACTTGTGGAGCCTAAAATATACATTCATGTTTTTCAACAGATTGTCTGTACTTCCCCCCCAAAAAGGTTGCGATTAGCTTGAAAAAGCAGCCTGAAACAGAAGCCAGAAGAAGAACAAACTTTTAACCAGCTTTTTTATCTTGAATGCTGTTTTCTGGAAACGACCGAAGATGTGATTGAAACTATGGAAAGCAGAAGAAATGTACAGACTCTTTTGAGAAATTCCCAATGATGGAATTGTTTTCCTTAAGCTTTTTTTTACTTTTGGGTTCATTGCATTAAAATAAACGTGTTTAATTTGTTAAGTATCCATATTCACAGTATGAAATGCATCAATGAAAACCATCTTAAACAATAAGGCCTACTGACCATATGCAAGAATTTCACTGAGAGTTATATAATACATGTATAAAAATTTGAGTTAAAGATCTTATTTAATCTACTAGCTAATATACAAATATTTTATTATTTTTAAGTAATTTACTCATTACTCACTTTGAAGAAAAATGTCAGTATCTGATTGTTCCACCTTCTTAAATACAAGAATATGTTGCTTTTTGCTTCTTGCATGACAATAATTTAAATATTTTTGGACTCTCAGTTGGACAAAATAAGGCATTTAATCACTTTTGATGGATTTGTAATGTCATGAAATAACTTGGATTTGGACAAGGAACTGGAGAGCAGCTGGACAGATGAATAAGACACTTAAATCCTCTAGTAATCAGTTTAGGGTCTAGAGTTCTGAGGACTTTCCAGAGGAATCTGTTTTGTGTGTGTGTGTGTGTGTGTGTGTGTGTGTGTGTGTGTGTG
>NW_024582400.1:1131249-1198202 GCF_018398535.1 Haplochromis burtoni
TGTGTGTGTGTGTGTGTGTGTGTGTGTGTGTGTGTGTGTGTGTGTGTGTGTGTGTGTGTGTGTGTGTGTGTGTGTGTGTGTTTTTTATAAGTTTTAGATAGTCAGTGCTTTTGGAACTATGGATTCCCCTATCAAATGTACATTTGCAAATGGTAAATACTGGAGGTTCTAATAATCTGAAAGGTCCTTTATAAACCAAATATAAATATTAACTTCAAAGTCCGAGCCAAGAAAAGAGATTCTGCTCATGTGCTCATTTACAGTTTTCATTACTTTTGGACTCCACTAGAAAAGCTTTGCATGATTAACCTAACGAAAAACATCACTGATTCCATTTAAAGATCAACCAATTCAGGGTCTGCAGTCCAAGCTTGCTTCAGTCTTCATGCTATTAATTACATTTTCTTTTTTTAAAATCGTAAATTCATTTCACAAAACCCTTTTTGTTCTTTCTTGTTTATTCTCAGACAGTAAAAGTTACCCTTATAGTAACTTTATAGTTAAAAAAAGCTCACCTGGATAACCTTCTGCGCTTCCTTTTGGCAAATATCATGAAGGCCATGCAACTTAATATGCTACAGCCTGCCCAGAGTTTTTGCTGCATCTGCAAGCAGCTTTGCAACCCACTTTCTCTGCTGGTTGATTGATGCCTGCTCTATTCTGTCTTACTGCTGTAAATATAAATCACCACAAATGGAAATGCTATTTTCTTTTCACTGAAGTTTTACCTTCCTTTCCACCTCTAGAACTGATTGTGTCAACCTGCCAATCATTTTGATTAACAGCTGTTTACCACTGAGGCGCCCTCAACGCTTTGATAGCCGATTTTGACACTAATGTTCATATTGTTTTCTAACTGCTTCTCTTCCTGCCCCCTCCTCCATTGTCGTTATGGTGACTTCCTGCTTTGTGGTTTAAAGTTTCAGCATGATAACCACAGCTATTTCACTGATGGCCGCACCCACAGAAAAATGGCAAACAAGCCGACGTCGCAACCATGAAAGAACATAAAAGCCCAATTACATGCAAACCGGACTGAAACAGGCGCTGTTTACTCATCGTTACTTTAATGGTTTATACACAGAGTAGAATCTTTTTTCCAATATGTCTCATCAAATCAAAATCTTTAAGGACACCTGCATACCTGCATGCTTCTACTGAAGCAGTAGCTTTATTGGCCAGTTTTTACTTGAGTCCTGAATTTCAAATATTTAAATCAAACTTTAAATCAACCAAATCTGACTCTAACATAGAAGATGAGCCTTGTCTCAATGCCTCGTACAACGATATGACCCTTGAAAGTTTACCCCAGATGCACTTGGTGAAGTTTTCTCCAATGAATCATCTGAAAATAGATCAAACACCTGCAGTACCAACAGTTGTTTCTGCTACTATACGTTACAGACATTTAATTGGTGCAGTTTTGTTATTGAAACTATACAGTCATAGTGGTCTCTTTTAGTTCTAAGGTTTTACATATCAGGAAAAAAAGTAATCTCAACCTCCACATGTCTTAAAATTAGGCAAATACAACCGTTCAGTTCAGGAGCAAACCTCGATGAACTCTTCTTGTAAAGAAGAGTGGGCCAAAAAAATCCTACACAGTGATCTGAGAGACCGATAAAGTCAAACAGAAAACAATTACTCTGTGGTTCTACAAGCTACTGAGTCATGGTTTGCGCTTAGTTTTTCTGCATTTCTGGCTTAGCTTTAATTAAATAAATAATGACACAGTGTAATCTGTCATGTGTTGTTCATCTGAGTGTGCTCAGGACCAGATTATTTTCATTATGTCCTTATACATGAAAAGTCAGAAGTGAAAAAGCATCTACTTTCTTTTTCTTGCATGACTATGTGCAGTGGAAAAGGTAAACAGTGCATGAGAAACAGAGCAGGCATCTTTGGTAACGCATGTTAGAGGTTTCTGAAAGCTGTGTTTTATAATATCTTCCAGCGAGCTGCAGGAATGACACTGACAAATGATTCCCGCCGTTTGGTCGCGTTCTGGATCAGTCCTGCAAAGTGTGGCGCTACATCACGCATGCATACGAGCAGGCAGACGTGATGGATTCGGAAACCACACACAGACACACACACACACTCCTCTAGCCCTGAACCTGCTCTTCCTACAACCCCTGACCTCGTTCACGCTATGATAAGGCTGCTTCTGGAGAAGGAATCTCAACGTTTACATTCCTGTGTCTGAACAGAGGGTCAACCCCGGGTGCCTCTGCTGATACTGCACACCACACCCTCTCACGCACACATACAGGGATCATACCAATCACTCATTAAAGTTGGGGCAGCAGGAGTTCTGGAGTTCATCTCCCAAGCAGCACATATTTATTCAGTGGAGACAAGTTCATCACTCAGCGGCTCTGAAACGAGGCTCAGTCAGTCAGATTAGGGCTTGAATTCCTCACTTGAGCCTACGAAGAGCTTCGCACCGCAGGTACGTGGCGCTCCCCGAGGTTAGGGTCGGGTTCAGGTTAAGCTTTATCTCGAAGAGAAGCAGGTCAAGGTTTACAGGGTGAAGAAACAACAAGACAGAAAGGCAAATAAGGACAGATAAGCAGAATGATGACTGGACTAAACGGTCTTTCACTGAGGCTGTGTGTAACTTTAACCCTTAAAAGTCTCATCTTGCTATTTCTTGATGCTTCTATTCATACTTTTAACTCCTCCAATGTTTCCTTTATCCAGGAAAGACATCTAAAATCATCTGATGTCACTAATGCAAAAAAAGTTTAAAAATACAACACAAACTACACAAACAGAGTTCCATTTATTCAGACTCCTTACAAAACAAATTTACTCTGTTTTTATAAAGCTAGATGAAAATAATTCATAAAACAATCCATGTTTGAGTGAACTCCTTGTTTCCCACTGCCTTCTGACAGGGGTTTATAGCCATGGCTGTCTAAGTTGACTGTCTACGTTTTCCCAGCTTGCACATGCAAAATTGCACAATCACTGCTCTGTAATGCACAGACAGCTGATGTAGCATTCTGTATAAGTTATCATTTATTTTATTTATCTATTTAATATGTGGATTTTTGTCTATTTGGCGTCTGATCTGGACAGTAAAGGAAGAATTTCATGTTTCTTTACCGTACGTGTGACAAAAAAACTTGAAACTGGATTATTCTAGTGGAAAAGAAAGTAATACTTTGATGGACTTGTAATCTGGCATACCGGGTTTTTTCCTGGTATGCCAGCATTCATTACTGAGACTGGATTGTCCAATCAAATCTCTTAATACCTTCACTGTTCCCTTCTCACCAGCTGCGGAGAAGTGAGGAAGAGACGGAGGGAGGTGATTAACGTGTATTAACATGGTAAGTAAATAGATGAAGGGACTAGAACAGGGTGATATGACCAAAAATATTTATCACGATATACATTTGAAAATTTGCGATAACGATATAACTGACGATATAATTGACACTAGACAAAATACTTTACAACGCCACAACTTTATTAATGCAAAAAAAACC
This sequence comes from Haplochromis burtoni, assembly GCF_018398535.1. Taxonomy (NCBI): domain Eukaryota; kingdom Metazoa; phylum Chordata; class Actinopteri; order Cichliformes; family Cichlidae; genus Haplochromis; species Haplochromis burtoni. The sequence continues at coordinate 1,134,747 of NW_024582400.1, forward strand.
ATCAATGTATTTTCACTTAAACAAGCAACTGTTTTTCATGTGCATTAAAGTTGCATAAAAATTTAACAGTGCAAATGCAAATTCCTTGCTAACAGTTTAACCAAAAGGCATTTTCAGTGTAAACTGGCCGGCATATCCTCAGCATAACCATGTATAATATCTACAAAACTTAAAAAGAGGTTATACACACACAGTACGGTAATATTATGTCGAAGCACAGTACGTATCACTCCGCGAGGCTCCTGTCTACGATAGCCGTAATGCTCTGACAATCCATCAAGCGGTGCGGCTTTGTAGCTTAGTTAGCAAAGTTGTACTAAAACATTGACAGATTTTCGAGTGCCGTGTACCACATAAAGTCGTTTCGAGGTCAGTAAACACAACCAGAATTCATACATAAGGCGCACGGGATTATAAGGGGCAGTGTCGATTTTCCGAAAATTAATTTTAAGTGTGCCGTATTTTCCAAAAAACACGGTAATAACGACGGCCGCTAGCATGCTCTACCAAAAATAGTGCTTTGTTGTGTGTCTGACGGACCAAAGCTAAACCAGTTCCACACTGAAGTTGCAGCATTTTCACAAACCAATTCTGGTTCATCCGTTTCATTCAACGATCCGCTTTCACCCTTGTCATTCTCCGTCGTCGCCATGTGCGTATGAAAACAAAGGCACTGCGCATGCGCCTTTTACCCATATTCTATTGCGATATTTCATTTTCTTATCGTTGCCCAACATTATACCGGTATTACCGTGAACGGTATGATATGGCCCAGCCCTAGCTGGGACATAATTAGGAAGGGAGAGATTCAAAGATTCAGGTAAAACAAATGGTTATTTTGACCATGAGCCACTGCTAATAGCTGAAGTGTAGCTTTAGATTATCACATGCTGCAGTGTAACTAAGAAATACTCCAACAACAACAACAACAACTATACCAACTTGATTAAAACCTGCTTAATTTCACACAGGGTCCACTATTTTAAGCTACTTTCGTTTCTGCAAGCCACTTTGCAACCCCCCCTACCCTCCACTTCCTCCTTTTCATCCTGTTTCTGGCTTAATGAATGTCACATCTGCTGCCACTGACACCTCTGCGCTCTGCTGATCGTCTCCAAGAACAAAGCAAAATATTAACTGGTACAGATAGAATTTAATAATCTTCTTTGGACTACAGAGCTCCTGACGGGACTGATTTTCTTCATGTTCAAGACTGTAAGCCAGTTGAAGAACTCTTTTCCACTGTTGTGTGTTGGTTCTTGTGCCTACACTACATGGACTAAAGCAGCGGTCCCCAACCCCCGGGCCTCGGACCGGTACCGGTCCATGAGTCGTTTGGTACCGGGCCGCGAGAGTTGAGGCTCAGGTGTGAAATGTATGGTTTTCAGGGTTTTTATCGGTTTTCAGCGTTATTTATTTAACGTTTTTGTCGTTAACTCTGTTTTCCTGTGTCTTTTCACGTGTGTTATGAATAAATCTTCTTTTTTTCGGTACCGGTACTAGTTTTATTTTGTTGTATTTATCCGCGACACCTTAAAGGCCGGTCCGTGAAAATATTGTCGGGCATAAACAGGTCCGTGGCGCAAAAAAGGTTGAAGACCGCTGGACTAAAGTACCAGGCTAGTTAAATTACAGCTACAGCAGCTGCTCATCCATAGAAACCCACGTCATGAAGCTCCTGGCCTACCTCGGCATTCTGTATCTGTAACACTTCCAATTTGAAATAATACTGCTTGCAGTTGATGGTGTAACATTGAGGAGGGAAGAAATTTCATGAGCCGACTTGCAGCACTGGCATCCTGTTACAGCTCCACGTTTAGCTTCAGTGAGCTGTTCAGAGCGAGCCCTTCCTTCAAAAATGTTTGTAAAGGCAGACTGCACGACTAAGTGCTTGATTCAAAGACTAAGAGACTCTGTGGCCCAATACCTTTGTCCATATAGTGCTTTTCAACACATTTACACCAAAAAAAGTCTGACGGTGGTGCCAAAGAGCTGTCACGAAATTAACAGATGATTCTTTCTGCCCTGCATTTTAACCTTTGATCCTTTGAAAGTGTTTAAATAAATGTACGTTGGATTATTCCTGGCACTGGTATCAGTTGGAACCAGGTAACTTAAACTTGCAGGTTTCCCACATCTGAAGGCCAAAATATTAACTCATAACTCCTCATTTACTGCAGCTCAACATGACTGCACAGAAAAAAAACACCCAAGTCAAAATATGAGGTCTTAATGGCCTCCAGGCAGGTTTATATATCAGAGCAGAACGCAGGAGCTCAACAGCAGAGAACGCGACGAGAATAACTGACCTCACTGTCGCATCGGTCACTTTGTTCTGAGTAACAATGAACGTTTCGAGGTACGGGGTTTTAGCCACAATTAAAATAAATCTATGCAAGCTTATCAAGCTAAAGAGACAGAACCGCTTCTTATTCTTACAAAGTGACAGCTGACATTAAAATAAAAGACACTGATGAAACTTTGAGATTACAGAGAATGTAGAGTCATGAAAGAAAGAAAAAGAGAAAACTCACTTCAGCACAGCTCATGGAAATACGGCTACTTTGCCATACTTGCTGCTTATTTTCAAACCACATACACACACACACACTCAGCCTCGCGTGCGAACTTTCAACCTCCAGCATCCTGAGCCGAGAAAGGAAAGGAAGGAGGCTGGTGGAGGAAAAGATTGGGGGGGGGGGCATTTAGCATGATTATTGTGTGAGTGCACACACACACACACACACACACACAATAGAAACAGCTGCCAAAGAGTCTGATATGCCTCCACTGTGTTTTGAATGGTTTGCATGATTGCATGTTGTCCAAGTGGGAGCTGCTAAATGCTATTACACAGAAGACTCTAATGAGGACGTGAGGAAGAGGAGGTGAGGAATGGGTGGAGGAGGAGAACAACGTAAGAAAATGTAAAGGGGGGGGGACTGAGAAGTAGGAAGGACGAGAAAGAGGGAGATATGGGGTGTAAGAAGGAAGAAGAAGGTTTGGGGTTGGGGTGGATGGAAGTGGAAGGGGCACCAACATAGTAGGAGTAAGGAGTATGGTGAAGGACAAGTGGAGGAAGCAGGAGGCAGGTCAAAGGTATAGGCCTTGGGAATCAGGAGGGAGGAAGAGGAGGAAAAAGAAGATAGAGGACAGCGCAGTAAGGGGATGGTGGAAAAACTGCAGGTGAACCAAGCAGGAGGACATGTAAGAAAACAGGAGGTACAAAGAGAGGAGGAGGGGGTCCAAAGGTGGTCAGTAAATAGGAGTAACAATGTAAAGGTGTGCAGGAATGAAGGAGGCGAGCTGGATGAAGAAAGATGAGGAGGAGGGTGGGGATAGAGGAAACAGCACCTAGGCTAAAGGTACAAGTTTTGTAAAAGGGAGGAGAAGAGGAGGAGGAGACACGGTGAGAATAAAGGAGAAACTATAAGGTAGGAAATAAGGGGTGAGGAAGAGGATAGAGATGTAAAAAGAGGTGTAAGAGGAGGAGAAGGAGGACGGAGTGAAAAGAGTGAAAAGTGAGAAGCAGAGGCGGAGGAAGAGGATGGTAAAGGGAGGTGAAAGATGGAGATCGAGAGTTGCAAAATAGTGGAGGAATGAATTTGGGGATTGAGGAGGAGGTGCTGCTGGGAAAAAGTAGGGGGGGTGTAAAGAAAGGTAGGAAGTGAGACAGAGAGAACAAGGAGTTAAAGGGAGGTGAAAGAGGGAGGTCTAAGATGAAGGAAAAGCTAGATGGGAAAAAGAAGAGGGCAGGAAGTGGATACAAGAGGGAGGCTAAAGGTACAGATTTTGGAGAGGAAGGAGATGGGAGGTGGAGGGTGAGGTGAGAGGTGGGAGGAAGAGGGGGAGATTGAGGAGCAGCGAGGGGGGGGGGGGGGGGGCGCAACACACTGTAATCTGTAAATGGAGTTTGAAGCATAATGTAGCTTCCGGGTCTCTTATTCGCTGTCGTGCCATGGACTCAATTGCGATCAGGAAACACCCCCCCCCCTCTTCCCCCACCTCTCCCTCTGACACACACACACACGCACACACACACGTACACACATCTTACTCCTCCACCGCTGAGTAATCGAGCTGGAAGTTGGGGTAAAGCTTCTCTGTCTGCACCAAACCTAGTTCAAAAATGGTCAAATTTAAGAGAACACTCACTATCAGGGTTAATTTGCTTCTCTATGTTTTCCACTCTCCTCCATGCACCAGACCAAACTGTACACCAAAGCTCGGAGGGGGGAAAAAAACACCTAAATGACTTCTAGCCGGGTCTCAAAGGAGGATCAAACCCCAGAAAAAGAGTGTCAGGAATTTGGCAGAAATAATGAGCTTACACAGGGCACATTTCAGATCTCACTTTATTCGCCCCCTTCTCACTGCAGAAATTTGTCTTGATGCAGAAACATGGTGACAACCACAAGTGTTAGCGGCGGAGACTGTGTAATTGTTATTATTGCCGGTGGCAGCTATAATTTTAATCCGGTAAAGCCTCGTTAGAGTGACCCGTTCAACTGGCGAGCTGAAAACTCCAGCTCGGACTCTGATCCCGTCTGACTTGGATGCCTTTCCAGGCTGAAGCGGAGCAAAATGGATGCTTTTGTGTCAACCAGTCGCTAAACAGGCGAGCCTGTTAGGCAGTAAACCTGTTACTCAGTCAGCAATCGAGTCAGTAAACATGTCACAGAGTATCTGCGCCTGGAGTCTGGCTTCAACCCCGAGTGATGACTGACAGGCGGGCTCGGCAGGCAGCCAGTAGAGTTGCGTGTAAAGAGTTTATTTAGACAAGAGAGCGAGAGGGAAAGAGGAGCAGGGGAGAGGGGGAGGAGGAGGAGGAGTGGGGATTTTCTCCGCCGTTTTGTCCTGGACTGAACAGAAGGAGGTCTCACTCCTGACAAGAACCCGACCAACAGGTTAGAACCGAACCGAGCACAGGAGGTGTGGGCTGCTGGGCTTGTGCGTGCACGCGTACAGAGATGCAATGCAACATGTGAGAAAAACTAAGAACACACAGAAAAGTGAAAAGTTTGCAAGTACACACACCCAGAAACACGACTGCTGCTGGCAGTGTGTGTGTGTGTTCTTTACATGGAAACTCTATCAGTTGGATCAGAGGACGGCTGGATTTAATCTGCTCTCTGCAGTGTGTGTGTCTGATCATGTCGGAGTGATACGTTTCCTCTGCCAGATATTCTCTCTTTCACCCATTTTATCTCGTTCTCGACATCATCCTCATTTTTTTAGTGTTCTCAGACAGTTTCTTTGATCAGTTTCACAGCAACACAGAGACGTGAGGAAACTGCTCTTGACTGGATGACCAATAATAATAATAGTAATAATAATAATGATGCATGTTGCATGCATGATGCATGTAATAAAAATATCAAACAAAAATAATTTAAAAATTAAATGTTAAAAACCCCGAAACTAAACATGTAAAAACCAAAAAATTAAACTGTAAAGCAACTTTTTGAAAATTAAAAAAATATATTTTACAAACATGTAAAAAATTAGCAATAAAAATATTACAATACACGAAATACTAAATGTTAAAAACTAACATAAAAATACTGTAGAAATGCAAAATGAATCCGAAAATAAAAGAAAAAAATTAAATGTCTGCAATTACAAAACAAAAATATATACAATAAAATAGCGCATATTAAAAAAATATCAAATACATACACAAAAACACAAAAATAATACCATGTGAAAATAAAAAAATTATTACTCATAGCTACGTTCAGCTGCTCCCTTGCCACTAGAGGTCGCTACAGTGAGTAGCTTCATACCGTAACACCAACGGGATTTGTATAGCCGACATTAATTAAACCAGCAACCTTTCACTTAAAAAGCAAATATAATAAGAAAAATAAATATTCCAAAAAAAAACATTTTTTAAAAAGTAAATAAAAAATAAATAAATGCAAAAAATACTATCCCAAAAAAATACAAAAAAAAGTGTAAAAGGAAATGTTTTAATTAACTTGAAAAATGCTTCTATAAATAAAATATACTGTAATAACAGAATAGCATTTGTGGTCAATTTTGACATTATATTTATTTAATTTACTCCAGGATTATCAGCCTGGGTTTCCACTCTTCACACTGCCACAAATAAACACTTCCCCCATAATTTCCACATTAAAAGCATTGCCCACCTTCAGATTTATGCTTTCACTGTGAGTGCAGTGAAAGCATAGCATGGTGCAGCCAGGAAATGCTAGAAAGTAGCTAGGATCATCACGTTAGGCTACAAGAAACTGTGGACCGTTTGCGCTACTTTTTGTGTAAAAACACGGATTATTTGATGGTCTGTCTTTGATGCACGTGCTTCTTTTATCAGAGTTATTGAAGACTAAATTAAATACACACATGCCACAGTCCGCCCACTCAACTGCACTCCTCATCAGCCTTTCCCCACAGAGATAAAACCCGACAAAGGGTTTTATCTCAAAACAGGCTCGAGTGGCCCGACAAAGGCCACTCGAGCCTGACCGTCCGTTCGCCGACTGTCTGCCGCATTTGCAAGCCAAATGAGGTGAAGATCGCTTTCCCGGTACTGCCAGGCCTTCTCTGAGCTGCTGCCGCGTCATTTTAAAGTCGAGTGAATCAGAGGAAAACCCAGCAGACCTCAGCAGCTTCCTGTCTCAGCCCGGCGGTGGGCGGTGAAACCCCGAGGAGCTTCCGCAAAGTGACATCATTAACGCCCTCTTCCCCGCAGCGTTTACCTGTGAGTGTCAGTCAGAAATCTTTAAGGTGGACTGAAGAGTTCAGGCTCTCCTTACAGCAGTGGAAAGGTTTTTCATTTGACCTTCTGATGACATTTTAGCTTAAGGAAGAGGTTAACTGTTATGTTAATGACATAAAATGTCCTTTATTTTTTTCTCTTGATGGTTATGTTGCCCTTTTGCTCTCTACACTGGAAAATGTCTCTTTTCAGCTGCTTCCTTATTCATACAGAGTCCCCAAAGCAGATAAGTCCACCATTTGGCAGCATTTTACGCCAGGTGCCCTTCCTGAAGTAAACCTCTCATGGACTCCTGTTTCTGTCTTGAACCAGGGATCCTTAACATGTTAGACGAGCTGTTGAGCCCTATAACACTTAAAAATATACCTATTATATTCTAATATCCTTTTTTTTTAAAGTAAGAAAAAATGAATTAAAAAATAGAAAAAAATTACAAAAATAAAATAATACATAAAAAATACAAAAAAGAAATGAAATTTAAAAAGAAAATTAAAAGAAAAAAATAAAAACTCATAGAAAACATGGAAAAATAACCACATTTAAAATGTTAAGAAGAAAAATAAATACTCCAAACATAATATTTTTAAATTTAACACTGCGTCTTTAAATCCCTCAAACGAGCTGCGTTTCTTCTTCTTCTTTTTTCTTTTTCGGGTGATGCCACTGGCTGCGGGCGCCACGAGGCGGAAGTGGTGGCTCTGAGCTGCCACTGTGGTGAAACACTCTCTCTAACGTAAGTGCCAGCACCGGTTCATTATTTCCATCGAAGCTGGGCGGCTTTTGGGCAGACGTGGGTTACAGATGCACTGCGGCACTGCTGCAGATGCGCACGAGCAGTTTTCACCTTTGACAGAAGTGAAGCGCTCTGAGCAGGAAAAAGTGAGTGAGTATTTCTCACTAAATTAGTGAAATGACTCAGGTTGAGCTCCTTAGAAAAGCACACATGAATCAGAATTATATTTGGCTATCATCGTGAATCAGATCAGAAACTTTGTGGGGGTTGAGGGGGTTTAAGATCTGATAGAACTTCCTTATTCTCTATTTTAAGCTCGCTCAGAGCAGGAACCCGCTCTGAAGTTTGAATCTTTTCCATAATATATTCACAATAACTGACTATTTTAGAACTAAATGAACAGCTTGGATGTAAAAACCGAGTTAGGCAGGAATACTTCAACCACCAGGCAGCAGAGTGCTCTAACATCAGTGTTTTGGTTCTGCTCTTCAGGCAGAATCAAATCCAGACTGCACATCTGCACAGCTGTGAATAACATGGAAATCTAATACACAGAGCCAATATTTATTAAATATTACATATTGTCCACCTCTGATCACAGCTGCAGACAAAGCGTCTGGAGCCGAGACACCTGATCTTCTTAAGAGGCCATTTTATAATCATTCTCTTTGGATTAAGCATTGGGTTTGGTTTGAATTTCTGCGAGGAAATAGTGATCGAAGGTGTCAGTGAAGCCTGCTGGAGTTGTTTCTCTCCATTAATTCTTGCATTTTGACTCTATATGTTTGTGGGCGGAGAGGAACTGGTGGCAGAAGGTGAACCAAGAGGAAAAACCCAAAGTGTATACATAAGAAAAACACTACAGAGACATTACCAAACCCTTGATGCATGCAAATATGCATTTCAGTCATGTTTTCTAGGAAGATTTGCTGACTTTTTTCTGAGTAACGGGCCAACAGGTTGAGGCGAGGACATTAAACGCAGCAGTAGAAGGGATGGGCTCTGATAAACAAGGATAATGAGGAAATAAGTGAACAATGAACAGAGTGTGGACTCCTCTTTAAGACAGCCTCTATTACAGAAGTGTCAAACATAAGGAGGGCATCAGTTTTAGACTTTTAATTGTGTCTTTATAAGTTTTAAAGCTTTTTATTATCTTGAAAAAAAGATCCACACTCAAAAAAAACATGACATTTTGTCTGCTTTATAATTACAGGAAAGTCTGGCCTGTGAGGTACCAGAACCTTTTCTGTAATTTTACACATTTATTTGTTACATTTTCTATGCAAAGAGTGAGTGATGACAGACGCAGAAAATCTTTATGTAGAAAATGTTAGGATTAGAGATCTGAATGTGTAACTTAACTTCTTTACCACGTCAGAAAAGTGAGTTTCACAGGTCAGCCGTATGTGGCGCACCTTGTAAAGTGTTGCTCTATCGTCTTATTGTCACAACTTTCAAAGGCTCATAAGGCAGCTCAATAATAGCAGATATTGCAATCGTTATTATTCTGGTCAGCAATTCGTTAACTTAAAAATCAGCTATTGAACGTAACAGGCCCTGACTCAACAGTATTTCTGATTGTAAAGCCTGGCTCACTATGGCGTCCCGCCAGCCTGTCTCCACCACAGGATGTCTGCAGGTGTGGACGGGGCGAAGACAGGAGCAGGCGGCAGGACGTTCCCATGCCTCTGCAAACCTGCACAGCCCTGCACAGGAAGTGTGAGAGTGAACTGAAGCTAACCAGGTAAGAGGCTGTGAGCGATCTCGAGACAAAGGCGACTTTATAATCCTTTTACAGGTTCACCCACAGAAACCTTGAAAGTTTTACTTCCTCTACATACTGTAGATCCTGTTGATTCTCGCTATCAGTTAGCTTGGCTCAAGTTGCTCTAAACTCTGACTAAGTTTTGGCTTTTGTGTAAGGTGCAAAAATGCTCCGCTGGCAAGGCAAAGGCAAAGGGGAAGTAGACGTGGGAATTGATAAGAATTTAGCGATTCTGATTCCTTATCGATTCTCATTGGGTTCTCATTGGTTCTCCTATAAGTCACTATGATCTCTAAGCAGGATATCAAAGACATCGCATTCATTTAAATTAATTGCATGCTGTTCGGTCAAATGTTTGTGCATGTTGGGGGTATTTCTGCTCTTTGTTGTGATCACTGTGGGGGGTGGTACTCAAAAAAAGTAATTATTTTATTACACATATGACACATATTGCTTTACTTAATCACTCCCAGGTTAAAGTAAATGATTACACTATTCACTGAAATACACTGTCACATAAATACTAGTTAACAATATAAACCTACAGGCTACAGCCCCACATACAAATGGAAATCCCTATCCTAATAGGGACACACATATGACCTTTCTCTTAGTATTTAGATATGAATACAAAGCCGAAAGCACAAAGCAAAGATGAAACTAGCTCAACGAGACTTCAAAGCGATCGCCATGGTGATTCTCCTTTAGAAACATGAGCAGGTAGAAACAGAGGATGCAGTCTGACTGCTCATCAGTTTGTTACCTGTTGAAGTTCGGGGTCTGGCTGCTGGGCTGGGGTCAGCATTCACTAAAGTCACTGTGGGTTCTTGGCTAGGTTAGTGTTAGCATGCTGTCTGTGCAAGTGTTCAAAAAGAGCCAAAGTTGTGCTTTTTTGTCCTGGATGCAGTTTGCACAAGTAACGTAATGTGACACTATTTTCCTCGTCCAGGACACGCACTGAAATCAGCGGAATATAGCACAAGTGCAAGTGAAACTGACAAACAGTATCGATAGACAAGCAGGCTAACAACCCCAAAGAATTAGACTACCACTACTTGTAAAGAATCAGCTCTCGAAAAATCTGTGTCTGCCTAGTAACTGCACTGGTGATTGTCGAGTTTTCCTGAAAGGAGGCATCCTGCCTCCAAAGAATTACTGTCTGACACTCTCAGACAGAGTGATGAAGGTTTGCAAAGAACTAAATAAATGCAGACAGCTCGTCGGGTTGCCAGCTCGTGTACTCTGCTTATATTTCTGTTTAAAATAAAGGTTGACAAACGCCCATGTCATTTAACAGTAAAATCACAGTCCTCCAGCAACTACGTCACTATTTGTGGAGGAATTTTTCAGTTTCAAATCTATGAGGCTTTGGCTGGACTGTGAAAGGAAGCAGTTCATATGAATTTATGTCCATCTAGATGGGAAAAGACTTGCAATTTTTGATGATTTATCACATTTAATCCCCACAAATCACAAACAGATTACAACTTGACCCTATTCATGACTGGGTCTGCCTTATTGCACTTTTATTACTCTCTTAATGAAATAAAGTCGTTCTGACAATGGAAATGACTAGACGCCGCCGTCTTCGAAGTGACTGTCTCAAAAGCAGCGTAATCGCGTAATCGCAGGTTCATTCTAAACTATCAGAACAATTTTGGTCTCCAGCCACTGTTTTCCTAAACTGTAAATGCAACTGTAGCATTAAACCCAGATTACACTCCAGCTGCGGACGAGGACAGCTAGTCATTCCAATCATTAAAAAAGCAGTAAACGCAGCATCCGATCATGTAATTATGAGACGGTTCCAAAGTGAGCAGAGGGTTTTTTGTCAGTTTTTCTACAAAAAGGACTGCGGAGGTTTCAGGCACAGAGAAAATAAGGAGAAGAAGAAGAAGTAATCCTTTCAATGTGTAGAACCTCAGGTATATCACACACGCTTTAAAAAGCTAGAACATGTGAGGACGCTCACACAGTGTCTCTGTGTCAGGGGTGAATGCAGTCAAACCGGCCGGTCGGGTTTGTTTATGCACGGCTGCACGACTGCAGCCAAACTCTAGTACTACAAGTACTCCTACTACCACAACTACTGATAATGCTGAGCTACACAATGAACACAATGAAATGTAGGGCTGCAGCTTCTCAGCTAAACAGGTCAACGACTACTGGAGCTAAACACACTCATGAGGGTCTTACCTGTACCAGGGGAGGGCGGCAAGAGGAGGGCCGAGGGACATGAAAGAGAAAGCAAAAGAAAAATACGCATCATTAGTGACACACGAAGCTCACATTTCACAACACATGCACAGATCAGGTTATGCAGGTAGTCAGATGGCACGTCTCCGTGCACGGCTGTAACCGGCTTACTTCAGCGTGTTTACAGTAAGTGCAGCAGGTCAGAAATCATTATTTATGCTTCTTTCTTTGTTTTATCAAACTCATACGACAGGTTACTTCCTGAGCAGCCTCCTCTGCTGACATGATGCACTTCCTGTTCTCAGAAACCTATTCTGACCTTGACTTGAGAGAAAGAGTTTTCACCGTTTGGTAGTAACTTTAATGTTCTTTAAAGGTCTATATTCTTGCTCCTGGGTGCCCGAGTGGCCCAATTCCAGTCATTTCCAGCTCCAGATTTTTAATTTTGGACAGTAGCTTGGCCGCAGCCCAAAGGGGAGAGAATTTGGCCTTTTAGGGAAAGTAATGGGGCGACCGTGGCTCAGGGAATTGGGAAGCTCATCTGTAACCGGAAGGTTGCCGGTTCGATCCCCCTGCTCTCTCTGTCCTGGTCGTTGTGTCCTTGGGCAAGACACTTTACCCTTCCGCCTACTGGTGTTGGCCAGAGGGGGCGATGGTGCGATATGGCAGCCTCGCTTCTGTCAGTCTGCCCCAGGGCAGCTGTGGCTACAACTGTAGCTGCCTCCACCAGTGTGTGAATGTGAGAATGAATAGTGGAATTGTAAAGCACTATATAAATGCAATCCATTATTGTTATTATTAATGGAAAGTTGATGGTGCTGAAAGAAAATTCATTTTTACTTTGATTATCTTGGGTTAATATGTGTCAGAAGTCAAGATTGGAATCAAAAGTTCATCTTCTGTAAAAAAGAAGCCATCATTAGTTCCTCGACCTTCTCGTAATTGGCAGAAGGTTTTAACAGCAGGTGGGCGGGGCTTCTATACTTCTCTGTGACATCAAACAGAGCTGAGAGCAGAAACAAACCTGTGAAACTCAGCGTTCAGAGCAGTGTGAAGTCTGAGGCATTACTCGTACATATCTCGGTCTGATAGAGGTCAAGGTATGTACAAGGTATGAAATTCGGGCCAGGATTAATATCAGCGTCCATCACTGGAACAGTCTTTATGACAGAGAATAAAGAAAAAGACCAACAGCTCCAATTTAAACCCAATACTCTCTGCATTTTATCCCAATAAATACTGGAAATATTCTGGACCTGTTCACACTTTTACCCAAAACCCAACTGTCCTTTAGAAACGTTACTATCTCAACAAGAAATGAAAACATGTTTGCCGGCTTTGGCTGACATTTCATACAAAAAAAATTGAATGTCTGCCTGAGGCAAACTCACCACCCAGGTGTTTTCCATCTCTTCGTGAAACCAAGCAGGACCTCCACATCAGGTCACTAACCAAATCTCAGATCAATGTGAACTCTCTGAACCGAGACTGGAATCCTTACCAAACTTCTGAAAGAGCAAAGACACCTTTACTGCCAAACTGACATCAAAATCAGATGTTAATACCCTGCAGCTCCGACCGGCAACGCTCAGACGACAAAACAAGATGTTTTTCTTAATTAACGCTGAGCAGCAGACATGAGGCATCCATTTTCTTTCCTAAATAGATTTATAGTGTTTTGGAATGAAACCGTCCAATGTAAACTCTGGCTCGGCCTCAACAAAGAGACTTTGGACTAAACGGTCCAAAATGGGACCAGAGGGGAGCTGCTTGTCCCCAGACAGAGTGACAGAGCCTCTGGATGGCATCGTCACAGAATCGGGATTAGGAAATCATCAACCGAGCGTGACTTTGTGTCAGTAAACACTGCTGGTTAGGAAGAAAAGAGTTCTGGGAATGCTGCAGGAAAGCTTGTTTTCCGTCAGTCGTCGAAGCTTGACAGGGCATAACCCATAAGTACAAACGCTCGTCCAAACCAGCGTCCCCGCTTTACGTCACGCCAACCGCAATGGAAACTAGTCCGTGGGATCTCGCTGTGGCGTCCTGTGGGGCTTCATTTGCACTGGTGCTTTATTAAAGCTGTCATTTCGATATATCAACAGAAAACTGGACAGATGCCAGCGTGTGGCCTTCCAAGACGCAGCGTTTTGTAAAGTAAACTCCTTCATAATCATTACAAGAGCTACAGCTAACAAATATTTTTTTCCTCTTTGAAATGTCAGAAAAATATTCAAATTGAATGGTGCGACTTCCCAGAGCCTCAAAATCAGCATCTTTAATGTATCAGAGTCCAAAACCCAAACACCCTCCATCTGAGATTAAACAGAGAAAAGCACTAAATCCTGTAGAATTCAAACTATTAATTATAAGCTGTTCTTGTTATTTACTTTCTGGAAAGCAATAGGCTGAATCTTCAGATACGAGGCACTACAATCTGTACCTCCAGTTTTACATTTAACATACACTATATTGGATTTAATTCTTGTACTCTGAGTTACAAATGAAACAGAGGGAAGCAGATAGACCTGCATCCTTTTCCTGTTAGCGTTACCAAAAGTAAATATATAGCTCTGGAGTTTCATTTCTGGCTGTTATCTCTGGGCAAATGTGCCAAAAACCAAACACGAGCGCTATAGATCTGTCCGTCTGAGACCAGGAATCTCTCGCCTTCCCTTCCTTTCGTCGCGCAGGGGGACGGGCGGGCGACAGGTTTTATTTGCCAAATCCAAAGCGGCTCCTAAAAATAAACAGCACACGTCTAAAAATATTTCACTGGAGAACTGCTGCACACATGGATCGCTTCAAGACCTCCGTCAGCTGCTGCAGCTCAATAGGAAGCACATGATGTGCTACCTTCAAACAGCTGGAGGGGGTGGCAGGGGGGTTTGTGTCACTTTGCTTGAATTTGTTAATCACTCCAAGGTTTTAAGCATCTAAACCAGTTCTTATTTAATACATAATGAAGCATTTAGAAACAATTCAGCTTCACCATTATTATTATTGCCTGTTTATGCCCTGTCCTTATCTTCAACGTCGTGCTGCTCTGTTGTATCTTAATTGCCCCTTGGGGATAAATAAAATCTTTCTGATTCTGATTCTTATTTCAACTTGTAGGCCTCTTAACATCCACCAGCTCACCACCAGCATGTCTAGGGTAAAGATTAGAGTTTTGTTTCACTACCTTTACCTTTCAAATTAAGTTTTAGCAGTACCATTTCAAAGAAGCTTTCTTTAAAAAGAGGTGGGTATTAACTTAACCCCAGACCTACTTTCATTGTATAGGACATATTATGACAAGATCGAAGACACAAGCTCACAATCCTAAAAAGTCAACAGTATGTTACTTTTGGTTTTAATTTCCACTCAGAAAGAAAAAAGTCAAGTGATATTGACAGCTTAGAGGGCTCAGTGCTCGCGGTCTCAGATGGGAAAAAAGGGGTGTATTCCCCAACCGTTTGGCGAGCGGCTGTTGGAAGTTGCTGCTTGTGACACAAGAGCAAACATTAAACATTCACCTGCAACCGCTGCAGCCAGCATATTTCAAGAAGCTTAAGTGTCTCCATCTCCACAGTTTCATTCCCGCCTGGTGAGTAGTTTGCAGAGGCTTGCAGTCTTCCGTGCAAACTACAGGTCACCGCGCAATCTGCTAGCGATTAAAGCACCTGCAGAAAGGTTTTCAGCATAGCAACGTATACTTCTTCGTGACCATTTTCATGCTAGCGACTGCCAGCAACCTGCCACAACCACTTGCCAAATACACTTTTTTTCCAGCAACAGGAGCTTGCCAGGGGATTGCCAGCTGGCCTCTAGGTCTCTTTGACTGAGGCTTAAGATAAGAAGATGAGAAAGATGAGAAAATGCAAAGACCTAAATACTTGTGTGCTATTTGCATTTCTGTCCTGAGCTTAAACGACCTGGGGTAGCAAGTTAAGATGGGAAATATGACATGTTCTCCTGCTGGGTACAAACCAAAGCCTTGATCACGACAGGCTGTGAAAATCTGCCCCTCCAGTCATCCAGCTGTGCAGCCAGTGGTTCCTCCTCAGACCAACGCAGCTACTCAGAGGGCAGATGCTCTTGAGCCGCTAACTACAGACCAAGTTGACACATGAAAAACAAAAGGACATGATAAAAAAGTAAAGGAGGGCCGTATGATGGAGGCAGATACCAATCGAGAAACTCGCCAAGCGGCCTCTGCGATTGTCTTCATGTTGATGTGCAGCTTGAGTAATGTCCACTATGTTTTCTTCTTCGGTTATGTTTCACTCGGGTTCGACTAGCACAGGATGAAGAAAACATGGAATGATGTTTATCCTGCTGTAGGGTCCATTTGACATCGCTACCCAGACTGCCCAGCGATGTAAACAACAACGGCAGCTCAAAGATTGAAGGTTTTGTTTTTCCCCCCCGTAAGTTTCTACACACTAAGAAATCTACAGTTGGTTTTAAATATTTGATTTAAACTGATTTAAGCTGTATGTGACTTCATCTTCAGAAATATTTACAAGAGAATGATTGAAAACCTGAGGTTCAGTCTTACACTCATTTTAACTCAAATAAGACAATAAATCAAGATCTTTGGCCTCCATGTGAAACAGGCGATGAGGAGGTCTTTTTTTCGCAAAAAATATCCAATTCTGTCTTGAAATAACAGGAAAACTCTGCTAAATATCCAAAATGAGGGTAAAGGGATTTCGCCTCCGGTACAAGACACGTTGAAGTAAATAAAACCAAGAGAGAGCATCAGAAAGTCCAAACATTTTCTCCCAGTTGTTCCTAATAAAGCAACATTTGAGTCACATGCAGGTAGATGTGGACAAAATGCTGTTATTTTTCTCAAAATGTGGAAATCTGTTTTGACATCAGCAATTTTTTTTTTTAAATAAGGAAAACATGAGTCAAAGGGATAACTGCATTACACTCCTGCGGTTGTTTAAATTTATCTGCAAAAACAGGTGTGCCTGCTTTAGAAATGCACACCGGGGAATGTTTTCAATCATTTTTCTGGATTACCATGCTCCCTGACACCAAATTAGTTTCACCTGTTGTGCACAGTCAGCGCACGGAAGGGTTAAAGCGTGCAGGGAGATTACACAACCAAGAGCCATTGTTTTGGTGTTTGGACCCAGCGGCGAGGACGGCCAGTGTACCGACATGTCTGAACCAGCTGGAAGGAGGCGCCGGCTCCGCTTTCATCTGCAGGAGCTCAAGTATGTAAACACGAGGAGCAGCGCTGCGAAGGATCACCCGAGTGGAGGAAGCGCGGCGGTTAAAACTGGGCCGGAGAACTTGCTTTGAGAGCACGAGTCATGAGCTCATTTCTCTGGAGTCCCAAACAGATGGACTCCACTTCACAGCTGAATCCTGATGGATGTTTAGATCCTCTCAGTGGGAGTTTGGTCTCTTAATGATTTTCTTTATATTTCTCTAAATGCCGTGTTTTGTTCCAGACTATTACAGGAAGCAATGAAAGCAACACTGTACATTTTTGGAAGCTAATCGTCCTTTTGTTTTAAATAATCTGGCTTGACAAGTCACTAACAATACCTTTAAAATCTCTGCTGACAGTGAATCGGTTCAGATTTAGACTTTACAGTCTGACGTGTTTACATGTGTAAGTTGCTAAACAATAACAGTGTTTCTAAGTTACTCTACTGCAATATGATTGAATGAATTAATGAATGGAATCACTCGATGCAAAAGAAGATCTGGATTTGGATTAGTTTGCAGTATTTTCCAATCAACTCCAAGAGTTCAAAGTTGATCCAATTCACACTCTGGTCCAAAGACACTGACTGAGTGAACCCCAACTCCACCAGCTTCACCTGCAGCTGCTGATGTGAGTCTTTGAGAGCAAAGTTTTGCATACAGAAACTGATTCAAAAACAAGTTGAGAATAATTCAACTATCGCTATTTGTGAGCAGCTGGAACAAAAAAAGTGAGCCGAATAGCCAGCCTTCAAGTTTCTGTAACTTGGTTACTTCTCTTCCTCCTCCTGCTGTTGGCTGTGACATGATGAATATTTGTGGGTTTTCCAAAATCAATACAACTACTGCCATTTATGTGGGGCAAAATTTTCTCCGTGGAGGAGGAAAGACTGCGTCAAAGATGGTGGAGCTGGTGTAATAATGAAGTTACCACAATAAAATCTGACATACAGAGGACAAAATCAGGTATTTCCCTCAAAAGAAAATCACCAGCATTGGAGTTAAAATACTTTAACCAGACTTTTTCTTTTAAGTGGGCACAGACTTTTCACAGCCACATCTTAAAGGCCCGGTCTGAGTCAGACAGAGACTGGCATTAAAGTTAGCAGGTAAATGAGCCTCGAACATATTTAGCTGCTCAAAGTCCGATGTTTTCCTTTGATCAACCTGCTGATTGTAGTTGAGATGCGGTACTGTTTGCAAAAATCACGAACCACTGCTTTCTTTCTATGCATTTTGCTTCCAAGAAGACAGACTTTCTTGTCATCTTTTTTTAAAGTGCTCTTGAGAAAAGGTCTCCATGCTTTCCAAGGGACTTCCAAAGATTTTCTCTGGACACTGGCTATTTTTTCATTCATTTCCAGTCCAGTCCTTGAACCTGACCATTTTGGGAGGTTTTTTGTTTGTTTTTTAAGCCACTTTAACACTGACTTGAATCATGTGAAACATGATTCAAGTGAAACAATAGTGGAGCACTATCAGTCATGGATTGGCCTGTCCACACCCCGGACCTCTACATTACTGAAGCAGTGTGGGATCATGTTGACAGAGAACAGAACAAAAGGCAGAAACATCCAAAGAAGAGCTTTGAATGTCCTTCAAGAAGCCTGGAGAACTATTCCTGAAGACGACTTAAAGAAATGACAAGAAAGCTGCCTAAGAGAGCTCAGACTGCACTGAAGAAATAAGATGGTCACACCAAATATTGACTTTCAAGCTTGTTAGAATTGTACAAACTCTGTTGACTGCTTCAATAAATTGCTGCACCTATTTCCCATTTTCCCAGCAAAATTTCTTTTGAGATTTTATGTTCTTTGCTGCACTTAAACACATAGCTTCAGGTGTAAGAATACTAGTTTTTATGTGATTGAAGCTTTATTTTGAGTCATTCCTCTTGACTGCACTGGAGGAAGGAATGACTCAAACTGACTCATTCAACTTTAAATCTTAGTGTGGATTTATGGTCAGATATTGATCTGTTTCTGAGCTCCTCACATTAGTAAAACTCTGATAAACTGCTGATGCTTCATGTTGATTTAAAGAGTCATGGTCGATCCTGCTGGAACATGCAGCAGGATAGACAGCTGGGATTACCTACTGTAAACCATCTCTCACACACAAACACACCTCTATAGCTGATTCATTAATACAATACCCAAATTCTGTGTGAGCTTTTAGTTTCCTGAATTTAAACAACACACACATTTGGAAGAGGTCCGCAGTGATGGTGTTTTTGAGAAGCGGAGCCTTCCTGGAATGATTCGTTCCAGCATTTCCCTCACATAGACTTTACTATCAAACTACATCTCATTACTCATTTGAGCCATTAAAAAAATGGTAAATGGTAAATGACCTGTATTTGTATGGCGCTTTCTAGTCCCTAAGGACCCCAATGTGCTTTACACAACCTGTCATCCACACATTCACACACTGTTGATAGCAAGCTACATTGTAGCCACAGCCACCCTGTGGCGCACTGACAGAGGCGAGGCTGCCGGACACTGGCGCCACCGGGCCCTCTGACCACCACCAGTAGGCAACGGGTGAAGTGTCTTGCCCAAGGACACAACGACCGAGACTGTCCAAGCCGGGGCTCGAACCTGGCAACCTTCCAATTACAAGGCGAACTCCCAACTCTTGAGCCACGATTGCCCCAAAAAAAAAAAGACATTAAAGAGATCGGCGCCATGTACAGTCAATTTGTTAGCAGACGATACCCACGCTGTTGTATTGAAAAGTTCATCGGATGCAAACCAACTAGCTAACCTGGCAATAAAAAGAGAAAAAAAAAGACTAAACCTGAAAATTTATGGTTGTTAATTATTACCTTAATGTGTGAAGTTGGTTTGGAAGGTGGTTGTGGGATGTCAAAGACTTAAGGTTTTGTGAGAATGTTAAGAAACTCATTGATACAAGTTTGCAGTGGGCCAAGCAGATAGAGGTAAACAATCCACTGCATGCTGCGACGCCAATGATGAACCTCTACGCAAAGACAAGCTCGCTGAGGCTGTCTGGGGGCAGCTGGAGATGCTGTGGTTTGCCTCAATAGACAGGTGAGTTGTTGAAATTTGTTTGTGCACCTTGATTCCAGCTATCTGTTGTACTCTTCCTCGTTCTGTTGGCTGTTGAGGACAAATATTCATAGCTATCTGCTGCAACTGTTGGCAAAACTTTGCGTCGTGTTTGGTATGAACACACAGACTTGTTGACTGGTGTTTTTTTGTTTTTGTTTTTCTAAAAGAAAAGTTAATTATTCATCAGGAACTTACCTCATGTTTATTCCTAGCTTTTACTGAACACTAGTCCTGAACTTCAAATACCTTTTTGAAAATTCACGGAAGTTTTTTGGACCCAAAACCACAACTTCCTTCCTGGCAGCAATGCTCCTGGCACCACTCCAGCATGTTGTGGATTTACTTTACACCAACTGCCAATACTAAGTTTCATCAACAATCAGAGGAAAGAAATCGCTGGTACCTAGTCATTGATATTGCTGTTGTTCTTCTGCAGCCCTCGCCTCTGCATTTGGTTTACAGTGGTCGTGCTGGTGTAGATCAGGGGTGGGCAACTCCAGGCCTCAAGGGCCGGTGTCCCTGCAGGTTTTAGATGTGTCCTTGAACCAACACAGCTGATTTAAATGGCTAAATTAGCTCCTGCAGTTCTCCAGAGGCCTTGTAATGAACTAATCATGTGATTCAGGTGTGTTGACCCAAGGTGGGATCTAAAACCTGCAGGACACCGGCCCTCGGGGCCTGGAATTGCCTACCCCTGGTGTAGATGGACAGAGATTGTTTTGATTCTTAAACTGTGTTCTATTATTGAATCGGCCCAGCAAAGACTCCAATGGACAGCTTTGAAAAATGTAAAGGAGGGTATAAATATTGGATTTTTAAATGTGTTTTAATAAGTTTTGCAGCTTTTACCGCTGTTAAAGACCTCCCACAAGGTCATTCATACAACGCCAAAGTAAATAAGTAACAGATAAACGAAGAACAGAAACATTATTTCAGAATATCAGAACTTTTTCCATTAGTCTCAAGTTATACACATTTATTTCTTACAGTTTAAGCCCAAAGATTCATGCTGACGGATTTCTTTCATTTACTACAGCTGCATTTCTTTATTATGTGGAAAACCGAGACATATTCTTGAAGTTGCACTTCCTTTTCTTATATTACGATATATCAGAAATTTAAGGTGTAGTTAAACTTCTCTACACTTAAGATCAATGTAAGCTGTATGTGGCCCTCACTGTGTCGAGCTAAGCTAAAGGGGAAAGGACGAATTATAATTTGACTCTTCATTGTTTGTTTGTTTTTTTAAAACTTTTAATAGAATATTTTAGTTTGAAGTCAATATCTCAAACCCTGGGAACCCTGAAAAGACTCATTACTTTGAGCCATCTCGAACCAATCATTTAGGGATTACAATGACTCCCATTCACTTCAGCCAGAGCGGTGATGCTTTGGCTGAAAAAGATCAACTGTTCAGGATGAGTTAGAGTGCTTTCTGTTCACGAGAAACTGCAAAGACATCTCAAACACAGAAAGAAGTGAAAACAGATTAAGCTCAGCGCTGCAGGCTGCGTGTTGCGAAACTAAACAGCTTCCTTTGGGTTATTAAGATAAAAGCGAGTCTTCTCACACCTTTTCTGCTCTGGGGGACGGTTATTCCTCTTTTCTCTTTTTTGTTCCCGCTTTTTTTTTTCTTTTTCTGGCATCCGATCACAAAAACACGAGAAAACAAAACAAAACAAAAAAGAGGGTGACGCAGGCTGGGCCATTTTTAAATTTTAAATTTTTTTTTTAACTTCAAACTAAACTGCTTTCCCCTTTGTGCCACACATCCCTATCAATTACCCTACTTTGATTTCAGAGATTAAAAATATTCCCAGAAATGGCCCAGGGGACAACTGGGAAAGACGGAGGGGGTTTGCTCCGACAGGCTCTGAGGAAAACAGTGAGAGACAATAACAGATGTAAACTGTAGATTACACTGGAGGAGATCATCAGCTGGTTCGAGCACAAAAAGACGCGCCTTTGGTAAGCTGTATCAGCCTGCAGTGAGCTGAATGTGCAAAGCACGGCGAGTCTGAGAAGAACTTTGAAAGATTTCATTCAGCTGAAAGAGAGACAGACAGACTTAAACGTGTAATTGAAGATAAGCTGAAGATATCACGTTGTGTCGAGCCGTCTGGCAGCTTCGCGTTTCCTTAATGACCTCCACATACTTGCCTCGCTGCCTGTGTAAACTCTCATTCATAAGGAGAGGGGCGGGGCCGAGAGGCTGCCAGTAATTTTCCACCATAAAAATCCAACCAAACTCACTTCCCTGTCATTAAAACGCCAGCGCCGCTGCCGCCACTGCTGCGGCTCCGGGCACGCGGCAGATGCAGGGAAGTCCCAAACCTCTAGGACAGCATCCGCACATTCCCACTGTCAATACCACATGTTTATTTATCGCTCCTGTTTTATGAATACTGATTGTCTGATTAATGCTTGCGAGCAACAAGCAGAAGGTGCAACAGGTGGATGACCGGGGAGCAGCCTTTGGCTTTCACACATGCTGCAGTGAGATTTACAGCTGCGGAGAGGGGGAAAAAAACTCAAGACAGCTGCAGATTTCTTTCTCTGCGTGAGGAAGATTCTAGAAGAAGGGGAATTTTAGCTTCTTATATGTTTGAAGGCCACGAATAACATGTCACAGCTACCAGCAAGAAGCAAATACAGAAAAAAGGCGACTCGTGTTCAAGTTAGCTCATTAAATTCACAAAATTGGCAACTTTTAAAGCAAAATAAATCTCTCCAAAGCCTTCAAATTCCTTTTTAAAATGTCAAAATCTTTGCTGTTGTTTCCCCCGTTCTGATATCTTGAGGGATTTGGATCAAATGCCCACCAACTTCCCAAACAAATAGTCTGGAGACTTTTAGTACTTCTGCTCCTTTTGTTTTTTTTTCCTCGCAGGCGTAATATTTTATTTCACTAAAGTTTATCATGTCAGCAAGATTATGCAGACAACGCAGAAAGCCCTGTTCGACATTTCATCCATAAAAAACAAACAGAAGGAGCCTCTGGGACAACCAGGCAGGTAAGGATCAAAATTTTCCAATTCCAACATTTTTTTCCAAATGTTCCAATACATTACCAATCAGAATATTAGTGGTTCAACCCCCTAGCTGTGTCAAGATCCTGAACCCCAAGCCCTCTGATGTGTTCATCAGAGTGTGAATGTGTGATACACTGGGAATCATTCCTTCACCTTTAACTCTTTTCCACATAAAGACAACATCTGACCTCCCCTTTACCCTTAATCATGACACGTCGAGCTAAATCAGATTCCAGGTTTTTCCAAGGGTTGCCTTGGTAAGCTGTGTAGGCAGAGATCAGCCTCACTAACTTCTGATGCAAACCCAGTTATTTTGTTCTGGAAGCAGGTCTGAAATATGGCAATGACTGCTCAGTCCAGAAAAGAGAAACAAGGGTTGCCCCTGGTAGTCATCGATAAGAAGGAAGAGATAAGGCAACATCAGGTTGCACTTAAAACTTTGTAAAATAAAACCTCACAAAATAAAAACAACCAAGAATATACACTCTTATTTGCACTAGTGTCATTTCAGCTTAGTGTGAGAGTCTTTCCTGCAGGTTGCTGTTATTAAGGTTTCACAGTCTCACTGCAAGTGTGACCAAAGTGACATCACTCCACATTATAAAACTTCAACGTTGCTTTTTTGAAGCCAGAAATGACCGTATATAGATATTAGCTATTTAGGCTGAACTTTATTAAAAGATCAGAGTCTCTCCTGCACTTTCCCACCTTTTCAGCTCAGCTTTCCTGCGAGTGTCTCAGTCTGAGTGTACCTCGCCACACAGAGTGGAGCAGACAGACACAGGAGAGGTGGCATGACATTAATGATACCTTAAGTCAGCGGTCCCCAACCTTTTTGGCGCCATGGTTTTTGTCCAACAATATTTTCACAGACCAGCCTTTAAGGTGTCGCGGATAAATGCAACAAAATAAAAAAAAACACATAAAAATCCTGAAAACCATAAATTTCACACCCGAGCCTCAACTCTCCTGGCCAAGTACCAAACGACTCCCGGGGGTTTGGGACCACTGTCTTAAGTGCATTGAGAGTTTCCCAAGCGTCAAACCAAAGATAACAAGAGAGAGAAACTGACAGGTAAAGCACTGTCCAAAAGGGTTAAAAGAAAAGCGGCTGGTGTAGAAGTACCGGTACTGGGTACTGATCCAGCTTTCTGAGTCAGATGGGACAAATATTCTATCCAAATATCGGTGATTCCCTCAAGACACCAGCCAGTATTTCAGTGCTTCCGGTGTAGACAGCAGATATCCGGATGGTGGATAAGGGATATCCTGGCTCTGTAGACAAGCCTTTACTGTTAGTGACTCCCCATCATCTTTTGGCCCCTTTTCCCTCCTATTCAGGCGCTCTGCACTTGTGACATGACATAACCTGGGTGTGTTCAATTAAAGTGGGATTTTCAAGTTAAAGGCTGTTTAATTCTGATTATTTTTAGAGACCATGTGTGGTGAAAGTTTTCAGTATTTCACAAGACGAGCAAAGACTAGCTAGAAGTCTGACGAAGTAAACAAACTTTGACTCCCTCAGATTTATCGTGGGACTCCTGCGTTGGGAACAACTGATCTAATTTAATTCTAATTCCAGTTAAAGACCTCACACAGTGGACAAAGGCTGTGTGGAGAAACCCTCAAGAAGGAGGAGGCTTTGGGAGTTTGAGTTTGTGGTTTATTTGTACATTCATTTAGTCAGCTGTATTATATTCATTAGTTGAGTAACAGTTTTTCTCTGGTAACAGGTGGAAATTTGTTTGCTCATTGAATCAAAACACTCATGCAAAATCTATAAAAGCTAACATGTGGCAGAGTTTGTGCATCACGTGACGTGAAATCACTGAAATGGCTTCAAGATGCAGCGAGGAAATAAAAGAAATACATCAAAACTGCTATTATGTCAGTGATTTGTGGCTGAGCTTAATCCCACCACATCAAAGAAGCTGTCTTTTTAATTAAAACCATCCTCAGAGGTATTCCGACATCAACAACATAACCAGCATGTGTACTGGTTGAGGAGATTTCCCCACAGAGCAGCGCGAGCAGCATTAAAAATGTCCAAAAAAAGGAGAAAATAATTGAGATTGATAACAAGCTCAGCTGTCGTTACATGAGTTACTGCTGGAAGGCGTCTCTGACCAATCACAGCGCTTGGCTGGAACTTCTTGTTATATAAGGCCCATCTATCTACAGTTTATCTAATGAAAGGAGATCCTAACTTTGACCGACGCATCTGGGTCGATAAGGGGGAAGTGGAGTCAGGAAGCAGCTTGTTCCTCTGAGGAAAATGAGGCCATGACTGCCTAGTAACTGTATCCTGACTCTAGAAGCGTCTCCCCTGAAAAACTGATTATAAAAAAGACCTTTAATAGGCTTTGAAGAGCGGATGAAACTGTAAATACTTTTTTTTTCAACTCTGGAAAATCCCTTGAGCGGAGCATCAAACCTGCTGACATCCCACGAGATATTCGGCAAAGATGACTGACACATGACTCACCAAACTTTAACATATGATGTTGTGACGGGATGTTGAAACTAAGAGAAGTTTTTCCCGTCTTTATTCACTTTCACTGCATTTTTTTTCAGCACAGAAACAAAAAAGGAGAGTTTTTCCATTTGCCATCTTCAACTACCCCACCTACCCCTAGCCTTTTAGTTTGTAGTATTGGCCATATTACAAACATCCTAGTAGACAGACTTCTTCCAATTTGTGCATTTTCCAGCATGATCTATCAGGACACAAGGGACAAGTGATAACAAAGGTTCTTGGAGATCACTGAGTTATTGTTTTGGATCCATGAATAGAAAACTCCCCAAGTCTCAATCTGACTGAGAATCTATGTGGGTGGACAAAAAATAAGAAGTCCACAAAATCTCAGCTTCGAGGTCTGATAAGGCAGGAATGGTTCACCATCAATCAGAGCTTAGCAGCAGATATCCAGCATGCCGCAGAGAACTCCTAGAGGCATGAATTCTGCAGCAGGATTTAGGTCTTATGACTACAAAAAACTGGTTTGTGCTGATTTTTTTCACAGTTTCTTCAAATTAGTAGTTTAGAGTAGTTACAACTGGATGAACCACAAGGCGAATACTCACCCAGTGGAAGAAATCTATCTGCAAACATTTCCGGTCAGCTCATTTTGATTGCAATCACTCTCACAAAGGTTTTCAAAAAACTGGCATCTAATTTACAAATGCAGACCAGCAATCAATCTGTGACATACAGTATCTCTATGCAATAGGAGACTTCAACTGCTGTTTTTACCAGTGTGACTGTAGCATTAGTCAGCTAAGCTTGTGCATGGGCCACAATGTGAAATGAGTTTGACACCCCTGGGCTAGCTCAGGTACAGATACCTGTAGACATCATAAACCAGAAGTTACTCCTGTAGTTTTCTCAGGCTCACGCTCACTACATGATTTAGGAATTCTGCAGAGTCTAGCATACTCACCTACTCTGCAACTACAACATACAGATCCCACTATAATGATTACATCCTTCCAAGTTTAAACTCATTTTATTTTTATAAGCTTTAATTTAGTATTATGATCCTAGTACTTGCTACCCTTATATAAAATTTGCAAGTGCAAGCCAGCCTACTTAGTGGTTTGAATTATGTTCTTACATTTGTTCGTTACCTACTCTGCGACCATTGAATGCCTGCAGCTAAAAGAATGAGGGTGAAACCTTTACCTCAGTAACACATTTATTTATAACTCCATGAACAACCGAACACATAAGTGTAATCATAGTCTTAGCTTCCTGTGTCTTCATGATAAAAAAGTGATGCTGATAAGGATGTTAGCTGGCAGCCTGCTTTCCTTCCCGCCTGTATTAATATGATACTGTTTTCGTCTTATTAACCATTTCAGGCGATTCACACCCACAAAAAGCCACATTGAGTTTTCAGTGTGTTGCTTTTTTTTATATCTGCACATAGCTCTTTTCCTGTTTCACACACACAAGCTGGGTTGACTCATCGAGTTGATAACCACCTTCATGTGACCACTTAGCCTGATTGCTGATGTTAGAGTAAATGAAGCCAGATAAGAGAAAGATATCCTGGATATGTTGAACTCAACTTCGCAGCGACCAGCTTCACACCGACGCTGTTTTACAGTCCTGTGAATTCATCCTCCTCCTCTTCTTATTGATTGTTCTCTTGTATCTCATCTCTGTTCCCATTTGGAACAGTTGTTTTTTGCAGCACCTTTGCCTTGAATCTGGTCCACTCCTTGTGAACTGAACCACAAAACAACCGTTTACAGAACGCTTTTCTTCTTTTTTTGTTAAAACTTTCACACCATAAAAGTAGCTGATAAGTGCAAAAACCTTCCTGTTTGTGTCGAACCACAACACCAACAGAAAACACAATAAACCATTCAAATCAGAAAACGTCAGATGGACCACTGATTGAAAGCGGCTGCTGCAGAGAGACGCTCATTCGCTCGTGTGCAGCATCTGGCCCAGACTGCTGGTTTTTACTCCAGCAAATCGTCACAGCAGCTCATTTTATTAATTAGCTGCTGCACTCAGGCTGAAGATTGAAATCAGCTGCTGTCGCCTCTGATTGGAGAGAAATCCTGCAGGCTTTTGGCTCTCAGAAAAGCAGACCGACACTAACTGTTCAGTTTTGCTGTCGGTGTTCTGGCAGCTTCTGTCTGAGCTTTGGCTTTAAATTTAAGTCACAGCTCTGTACAAATGCAAAACCACAAGCCTGGAGCAGCATGTCCTCCACCACCACCACCCCTCGTGCTTCTTTATGGCTGCTTCTAACCCCATTTAGCCCCGTTTGGCCCCAGCTGTGGCTAGAGGTTAGCAGACACCTTTGTCTGCCCCAGGCGCTTCCTCCCGCCCTAACTTCCTCTGACAAACATTACTTCCTGTAAGACATAGAGGAGAGATTAGTCAACGTGTTTTACAGGTTTCCCCCGATTAACTGACAAGCACGTGGAGCTGCAGATAAAGCAACATGTCAGCCTGCAGCTCACATCCACCTGAACTCATCTGCCCTCCGCTGCTACTCATTAAACTCTGGACAGCTTTTCTTCTCAACTTTTCTGCCTTTCTTGCTGTTTTATTTTCCCCGCTTTCTTTATTAGAGTATTCTTGTAATTCTGCCATTTTATGTCATTCCCGATGGAGCTTAAGCCTCACTGTTTTGTACCAGGCTCCATTGGATACCCTGTGTACACAGTGTGCTACATAAATTAAGTCTGGTTGCTGCGAGGCTTACAGCGAGAGGTGCTCTGTGGTTTTGAGGGCTGTTACTTTCAAAGACAACTGAAAACTCTCTGTGTTACAAAGGTAAATGGCTAAAAACACCGCTTTATTGTCTGCTAGCTGTGCAGTGACCTCTGTTCAGAATTTGCACAGCAGTAAACGAAAGGTCTTTGCTCCAAAGCTGCAGAGAAGCTCCTTTTTTCGCCCTCCTTTATGGACACATTTAATTACATAACAACCATACCGTGAGCTGTAGAGAGCTAAGAGACGAAGATTGTTTTCTTTTCATCGTGTTTTCATTCTCTTGCTGAGGGTGTGTTCGCCATTTCCTCTCAGGTGAAACATATTTCTATTATGATGCGTTCACTGTGCGGCTGTTTGTGAGAACAGCTGAGTGAGCCGCCAATGCAAATCGCTCCTTTGCATAATGGAGATAAAAGTCCTACTAATACTCCTGTAGTAATTAACCACTTAATAAGCACAGGCCGCTGAGGTGTTTGGACACTGAAACGCGTGGTGCGTTTACGGCTGAGAATGCTGGGTAAAATGAAAGTTGAGTAATGGTTGAGTCAGTGGCGGTGGCTGGACAGATCAAAGAGTCGGGGCTGTTTGTTTGCTTGCCAGCTTTATGATCGTTCTCTGTGTGAGGAATAGAGCTCGGCACAGAAAACAAGAGCGTGGCACGAAAACAAAGCACGCCCACCTGTCAGAGGTGATGTCACTGATAGGACGGGAGAAGAGGCGGACAGGTGTGATTGATTAGTCATGTCTGGTGCTTTTCCAGAAAAATCTAGAATGTGAAGGATGTGGATGATTGTTTGCGGAAACAAGTACTAGTTTGTTTATGTAGACTACAAAGAAAGTTTAGTCATTTTTGTCATAACTATAGGACATGCAAGTTTAACATAGCCCGGCTTTCTTTGAGTTAGCTGGCTTTTAAAACCCCAGTCAGAGCTAATAACAAGCATCCCTGTGATTTGTTAACAACATCCACACTGTTGCACTGACAGATAAGCTGCACTTTGGTGTGATAAACTCGTACACATATTGCTTTTCTGTTATAAGCATAGGACACACAAATTCAACATAGCTTGGCTTTCTATTAGTTAGCTATCTTAACAAAACCTTAAACTCTGGTCAGAGGTAATAACAATATAAGTGGTGGTTATCAACATGCACAATGTTACAGTTAGTAACAAGATCAAGCTTTTTTCTGATAACTTCATACACACTGGTTTATGTCATAACTATAGGCCTTATAGGTGCAACATAGCTCGGCTTTCTTTGAGTTAGCTTAACCAAAACCTAAAACCCCAATCAGCGCTAGTAAGTATCCCAGTGGTGGTTATGAACGTGCACACTGTTACACTGACATATAAGCCACACTTTGCTGTGATAACTTCATACACACTGGTTTGTGTCATAACTATAAAACTAATAGGCGCAACATAGCCTGGTTTGAGTTCTTTGAGTTAGCTAACTTGACAAAACCTCAAACCCCAGTCAGAGGTAATAGATATGTCTGCATGCACACTGCTACACTGACAAACAAGCCACATGTTTTGTGATGAATGCATACACACACCAGTTTGTGTCACTGTAACTATAGGACCCATAAGTACAACAGAGCCTGGTGTTTTTTGCATTAGCTGACTCAACAGTCAAAGATAAAGTTTTATGGTGGTGGTTATCAACTTTCTTAGTTTACCTGGGTTTTGTGCTGCACACTAACATGAAAGGTGTCATTTAAACATGGTTATTTATATATTGTAGTCCCCTGAAAGTGTTCAGGCCTGACTCTGCTCCATAGACTATATTTTTACTGATAAACTGATGAAAGAAAATCTATAACTTTGTGTTGTGTTCACTTCAATTACAGCAGAGTAAAATGTCTCGGCAGCACAAAAACATCCATGCTTTTTAGTGCATCATCAAAAAAGTATAGTGCCAATGTGACCCACACAGTTTGAGCATAATTTCATAATAAGATAAGATACAGACAGACAGGCTGTATATACAAAACATATTCCTGCAGTAAAGAATTAATACAGCGTGGTGTTTTTATCTGATTTTATTTAGCTGGCTAAACAGAGGAAAACCAGAGGTTGATTCAAGAAATCTCTAAAACAATACCTGTTGCTAAGGTAACTATTTAGATGGTTTTATAGCACTCCAGTGCAGCTGAA
Source organism: Haplochromis burtoni (assembly GCF_018398535.1). Taxonomy (NCBI): domain Eukaryota; kingdom Metazoa; phylum Chordata; class Actinopteri; order Cichliformes; family Cichlidae; genus Haplochromis; species Haplochromis burtoni. The sequence continues at coordinate 1,164,901 of NW_024582400.1, forward strand.
AAAGTGCTGATGCATGTTTTTAATGTGGACCCCAGCAAGACTAAACACGCTTCACCTAATTACTAAACAAATATGAACTTTAAGTTTTAACCCAGGCTTCCTGCTTCAGCTCTGTGCTTGCTCACATGAAAGGAAGCCTCTGAGACGTCGCATCACTCCTCTTCTGCACAAAATGGACCGACTCAGCGCCGCCTACTTCAGACACAGATGTTATCAGAGAAACGGGTAACAGAAAGCAAAAACGTTGTTAAAGTCCTGACCTTCTTCAGTTCACCTGTAACAGAAACTGTCAGCGCCGAAGGCAAGGAAACATTCAAGGTGCACCTGTATTCAGATCTGTGCAACCCCCCTCCCATCGGACATCTGACAGTTTTCCTTTTGACTGCAGCAGACGCCCCATTTGCCTCACACCTGCAATATCCCTTACGAGAGTGCCACCTTTCCACTAGCATTTATCTCGGCTCTGCCGCCTCATCAGTCACTTTGACACAATCCATGCGTTCTGCTTCTGCTCCAGATCTTTTCAGGTAGGTAAAGTTTTCTCAGAAGAGACGTTTAGTTTCCAGTTGCTCCTTCAGCTTCACGCTATCACGGTGAAGCTGAAGGAGCAACTTCTACTGACATCTAAAGTGATACCAGAGGCAGCATTCGAGATACTTCTTCTCTTTTGTATAATTGTCAAGTTGTGCATCTAGCTTGTTAGTTGTGGTTTAAAAAGAAAGTGATCTTTTCAAACCACTTGTTAATCTTTCCACTGTTAACCAGGGTCTTTGATGTGTCACGCTCTCACAACCATCTCACAACCAAATCCAGCACCTGCTTCAACAGGAGTATTACACAGATTTTAAAAGGGGAAATAACTGTGTAATAAACAGTGTAAAAACATTTGTAAGAAAAAAAGTTGTAACAACAACAACAACAACAACAATAATAATAATAATAATAATAATAATAATAATAATAATAATAATAATAATAATTATATTAACTTTATTTATATATCACTTTTCAAAAATCAGCCATACCAGCAGACATTCACTCCAACATACACACATGCTATAGTTGCAAACTATAGCCAACCCCTCCAGTTCATCTTGTGGCCCCCTTAACCCAGTTTGGAAACCACAATAACTCACAGTAAGTCACCGTGACGATGACTGGGATCTCGCAGGGTAAACGACTAATCAGAAGGCTCCTGTTGTGTTAATGCATTTTTGTCCTGTCTTCATCACCTCACCACAAACTAGTCACAGTAGGAGGCCGTACCTCCCTTAGTCTGGTTCTGCTGGAGGTTTCTTCCTGTTAAAAGGGAGTTTTTCCTTCCCACTGTTGCCAAAGCGCTTGCTCATAGGGGGTCATATGACTGTTGGGGTTTTCTCTGTGTTACTGTAGGGTCTCTACTTTACAATATAACACACTTTAAGGCGACAGTTGTGGTTTGGTGTTATATAAATAAAGCTGAATTGAATTGAACTGAATTGAAAAGTAGACGACAGTACTTTTAGATTTAAACAAGCTATTTGAATAATAATGCACATGCACTGCCAGTAAAGCCACTGAAAAAAATGTGGCCAGTGCAGTGAGAAAGTCCTTTTCACTTTAGGTTTCAGCTTTTTACAATCTTGGCTATGGCGCAGGTTAAAGTTTCCTTAAACAAAGTGGAAAATCTGTAGGGGTGTTTCCTTGAGCTGCCCATGAGCCTGGCATCCCCGAACGAAGCAAAAAGGGAAAAGAATATCATCCTAGCTGTTATCCCGAGTTTTAAAAACACATAGTCTTTACCTTCAGAAGGAAGAGAGATGAATTTCAAACTACACACACACAAACAGATGCCTGGGCAGGTTTCTACACGACGGCTCATCTGCGGTGTTTTGACTGCGATCCTCCAAGCAGAGGGTCTGCAGGGCTGATGCTATCGCACTGGACACGCCGGAGACGCTTTTCCAGGATCATTCCAGGTCATATTCCACAATTTAGCCCGCATGGGCATTTCCAAACTATGATAGCACTAAAGAAGAGGTAATAACTGTCTTTTTACTCTTGACTTGGCCCCACGATTGAGTTTCATGCATTTAAGCGAATGAGTAATTGTCCCTTCACATACCCTCCCTTTTCTTCTTCTCTGCTTTATTCCGTGTTAACAGAACCGGTTTGTTTGAGCTTTTTAAAGGCCTCTGCATTGGACTTTGACTCTCCTGCCAACACAAACATCGATGCTAGACCTCTAACCAGTTCTCTTTCTCTCTTACTTTCTCTCTTTTCTTAATCCTCTTCCTCTTCATTGAACAATAGATAAAGTTGTTTCAGCAGCAAACAAAGAATGAATGACACAAAAAATAATGAACGGTGAAAACAAATCCCACCTGAAAACAATACAGAAAAGACCTAAGAAAGTACAAAAATCTCGTGTCTCAAAACAATGAGTTAGGGCTGCAAACATCAGTGTTCAGTTTGTTTTTGTTGTCTATGCTGACTCTTTTCCAAACAAATTAAAATCTGTGAGCAGTCCCAAAGTCAAAAGATCAAAGATAAATGTCCAGTGAGCACTTCGTTCACTCAGATATGAGAGGAAGGGGAAATTAAGAACACAACAACTCCTCTTAAAGAAATGGCAATTGTCCAAAACTTTCCCAACTCTATCAGGGAAATTACCCCCCGACCTCTGATAAGATCTGCAAAAGTCCCACATATTCCAGCCCTAATGCTCTAATTTAGTTCTGCAGGAGCACTTCAGTGAGCCACACTTTGCCCCAGGACACAGGCAGGTCCCACCAAACACCGTTAAAGCAGCCATCTGTTTCCTGACAGCGGTTACCCGGATCAGGAGGCCTGCCAAACTGAGAATCTACAGCAGGACTGGCTTGTGTTCTGGAGCTGACACTGTGTGTTATTCCTTATTGCTTTTTTTTTTTTTTACATGACACCCAAGAGCCAGCGCCAAGGGCAGAGCTTGTCTGTCGATGCCTCGTATCGGCCCGTCAGTCACACAGCAGGAAAAAGCAGAAGTGAGAAGAAGTGGAAGGACAGAGTGTTCAAACTCCCAGGATTCACGTGACTCTGGTCTTAAAGCTACTGACAAAGCTCGGCTGCAAACCTCACAGCATTTCTTTGAAGTAAAACTTTCATTTTTGTTCACCAAATGGCCAAAATTAGCAGAAAAAAGGACAGATTTCTGCTGAGTAAGAGAACTAAAAATGAGGCTGTAAGTGCTTTTTCTGGTCATTTGATAAACACGTGTTTTATGCTTCAGTAAATGAACCACAAGACTGAATTCTTAAAAATATTTTTATCACAATCCCGGTAATTTTCCTCCTGGAGGGAGGCCAAACCTCTTTGGTTGGTGGGACGCCAAAATTTTTTTTTTTTTTTGCAAGCAGAAAAAAGATCCAGTGTCTTTACCACAAATGGACTGATCGCTGGAGATCATGGGCTCAAACAGCGAAAAAGCAAATGTGTTTGCTTGGTAAGCTAAAGGTCGCTAGTTTGTTTCCGACCGGGGACACAAATTCCCTTTGGTTTTGCGACAGGAAGTACAAAACTCTGCCAAATCAAGCCTCTTGTGGCAAGAGAACAGTCAAAAGGAGCTTTTACTTTTTATTTCATTCCTATGCCGGGGCTATGCACCAACATCTCTGATGTAGAGCTAGTAAAGCTTGATAGACTTCTGGAGGAAATATATGTCCTAACTTACGACGTAATGGGAAACCCCTCTTAACCCTACATCGCAACTTTCCACGCCGTTCAAGTCTCTGCAGGCTGCGTCAACGTGGCGTGTAGTTACATTTCTCGGGAGGAGATATTACACTACTACTGACGCCAGTAACCGACGGTCTAAACACTGCATCAAGTTCACCACTTTCGAGGCATTTCTCGGCTTCTAATGACAACAACCAACCCTTTTAGCTCGCTTTCTCTTTTGTTGCGTTTTGTCATGTTACCACTTTATTTAGGAAGCTTTTATCCCACCTACAGTAACGTGAGCGGAGCCGGGTCTGCTCCACTCCGTGTGCAAGAGGCGCACTCACAGTGAAAGTGAGAGCAGAGAAAGTAGAAATTAGCGAGACCACAACTGACGGCAGTTTGCAGTAAAGACTCTCACACTGAGCTGAAATCAGACCAGTGCAAATAAACTCTTTTCCTGCCCAACTACCTGCACTCATTAAACCTCGCATGCATGCCCACTTGCACTTGGAGGCATGAATAATGACAATTAATAGGATGCTAAAAAAAAAGTATGGAGATATTTATATTTTAAAAGTAGAATTTCCCAACTGGCACTTGGTACAGCCCATGTTTGATTGTTTAATGTGGTGAAGAGCTCCAGAATAAGTGAATAATAAAAGGTTCATTTTGAACTGTGATTCATCCAAATTAGCATAAACGATCTGTAAGCCTGTACCTGAAACCTGCAACCTACAGTATACCCCATGCTCTCCAGCCTTCACCTTGAGACTAGTTGGAGGTCATGCTCAAGATTAGAGGGGGTCACGGGGTTCACAAAGAGGAAGCCTGATGTTGTAAAGCAGCAGCATTAATCAGCTGGGAACACAGACCAAGGGCCTGAATCTGTCCACATCTGGAAAACGCATAAAGGAAGAGGGTCGGGCGGGGTGCGTGCATGTCGAGAGAGGGAAAAAAATGAATGTGTAACACAGAAAAAATATAGAGTGTACACATGCGTGCGCGTGCATGTGTGTGTGTTTCCTGAGGCCCAGCGAAGGAGGGAAGTTCAGCCGAGCTATTATAAGACCACAAATTATGACTCTCAAACAGCCAGAAATCTCCTCCTCCACCTCCTCCATGAGGGGAAACAGGGGAGCTTCATCAGGGACAGCTATTCATTAAGGCTCACAAAGAGAAAGCCTGAATCCCCAGCAGACTTCTTTGTCTCAATAAGAGCCTCTTATAAGAGACTATCTATCATTTCTCGATGTGCTAGCGCAGGCAGCAGTGGAGGCTTACTTTCACTGTTTACGCTGGCACCGCCTCTCAGGTGTGATAAATCAGCTGACTCAAACGTCCTCCTACACAAACGGCACAGTGCAAAAATGAAAGAAGGCAGAAAAGAAAGTGGTATTGATTTTGGTGTCGCACGTTAAAATCTACCTGTGGTACGTGCAGTCTCTCTGTGGTCACGCTCATTTTACTCTGCAGTTTCACATTTCTTTGCAACTTTTTGAAGACATTTTGTACTCATTGAAAACCCCATTTGTGCTACTTCTGTGGCTGGTTCCATCTCTCTGTGTGTTTTCTGTGTCTTCATGGACATTTTACACCTTTTGAAGGTGTCTTGGATTATTTTAATGTGTGTGGGGTTTTTTCTGTGTGCCTCTTTTGGAAGTCATTGTGTTCGTTTTGTCTTATATCATGGTGATTTTGCTTTGCTATGTTTGGGTTTTTTTACACTTGCTTTGGGTGTTTTGTGGTCTTTATTCATCACTCTGTGGCTGCTTTGTTTTTCTTTTCATTCTGTGGTGATTTTGTGTTTGCTTTTCACTTTTCATGGCTTTATTTTTTATGGCTTTATGGTGTTTTTCAGCAAGATTGTGAACATTTTGGACCTCTTTCTGTGTCTTTTTAAAAAGATAAATCTATTTATGTCTCAGCGTGGACATATTAAATCTATCTATTCATTTTTGTGGACATTTTACATCTATTTCATGTCTCTATGTGGACATTTTATATCCATTTATGACTTTTTGAGGACATTTTGGATTTTTTTTTTAAAATCTCATTTTACTGATATTTATGCCTCTATCTCTTTTGGTCCCTTTTGCATCTACTTATGTTGTTGTGTAGAATCTGGTCAAGTGGTCTCAGACTCTTTTAGCCCTGTGCAGGAACCCATGCATGTCCTTGCTATGTGTTCATGTGAAAAATGTTAGAGAAAGTGTTTGAGCAACATGTGAGCTTGTAAAGCAGTTAAGCAAAGATTGACATATAGCTGAAAATATAAAAAAAATTGGAAAATGTTCACTCAGTGTTTCGGCAAGATAATAACAAGCTTTGTCTCTGATAAGGGAAAGACAGAAGAAGGGAAAGAGAAGAGACAGACTCAGACAGACAAGCTGAGGATAAAAGCAAAGCCGTGTCTGAACACGAGGGAGGTCTGCTTCAGAAAATGCTCACAGTGTCGAACAATGCCCGTGTTGTGAGCATTGGAAATGGGATCGAACCCTCGGGCGTTTCCCAGCAGCCCATCGTCGCCGTCCTGCGTCTCAGCCCTGTGGGAGAGACGAGGCCCAGAGGACGGACACAGAGCGGTCCTTTCTGAGCCACATCCTGCTAAACCACTGCACCGCGCTGGCCTCCCCGTGAGCCTTTACACTCCCGGGTCGCCTTTGTTCACTGAGAGGCATGCTGGGAAATTCATCAGCAGACAGACTCTCAGTGGTGTGTGTGTGTGTGTGTGTGTGTGTGAGTGTGTGTGTGTGAGTGTGTGTTTGGTAACAGCACAATCACAACGAGTGATTCAACACGGCCGCAGACACCCAGTGAGCTTTTTATTTACATCTTCAGTCTGGTGACCAAGCGGTCGACAAAGCTGGTAATTGACGAGCTAAAAATGTTAAAATGTTTCAGTGTCTTTGTGGCATTTTGGGGATATTTTAGGACAAATGTCTGGTCAGATTTATGATTCTGTTTATTTACCAATGCTCCCAGTGCTGGACGAAAAGTTTAGATTGTGTTGTGTCGATTTTGAACAATCATTATCATTTAAAAACTTAATCTAAACAAAAAATGAAAGTAAGTATTGTTACTTGTATCAAATTAAGACTGGTAGTTAGCAAAATAAATGGACTGATACTGGATTCAATGATAAAGCTTCTCAGAATCTGAATTCTATCAGATTATTTTGGCATTACTGACTTCATTCAGTCTGATGTTGTATGGTTTTAATTTTTTAAGCAGAGGTTTAAGAGATGTCACTTGAATGTTTTTGATAACATGCAAAGGAAAATGTTGATTTAAGAGTTGCGACCACATGTGCAGCTGTGTCCGTGTTATCTACACTCATCGCTGGATCCCTGGTATTTTTTCTTTTGTCGTGTTTATGTCCCTGGTTCATCCTGAACCACCTAAAAAGCTCAGAGTGGCTCAGAGAACGAGCCCACAGCTCTGTGAACTGGTTTGAAAACATTATGACACCTGAACTGTGTTTTTAATGTTTTCACAAATATGTTTCAAAGCTTGAGGTCTCAGTCACGCAGGCCTAGAGAGTGGTAGGCAAACCGTAGCAACCAATGGTTGCTAGGGCAAAAAGTGTGTTCCCCAACTGAGTGGCAAGTGGTTGCTGGCAGTCACTGGTGAAATTGGTTGGAATCATTCATCAGTGTGAACACTGGTAAAGACTTTTTGGATTAATTGGTTACCGTCCCAAAAAAGTCCTCTTTTAATTTATTTATCAATGGCGATATTTATTAACAACTGAACTGGCAAATGTATGTGTGTTATGCATGTCTGAAGTTTGCATTCAACTTTTTTTTAGATTAAAATGCTACCACAGCGCATTAAAAGAAATGATAACTTTAGTGTTTGGATGATACACATCCTGGGTTTGGTTGAACACGGTCAATGTTTATCCCTGTAAACACAAAGTTTATCATATTTGATGAGTTTTTAAGACCTCTACATTACCAGTGTGTTTTGTTTAAACCCTAATGCCAATAAATGTTTTCTTTGTTTAAGATAAAAGCTGTGAGCAATAAATCACACAAAATCCTGGATATAGCAAAAATTATGCAAATTAAAACTCAGATGACGATTTTTTTTAATTTCTTTTTTTTATTTGTCAGAAGGTTCAATAAATACTCTAGTTAAAAAAAAAACAGGGTTTTTACAGGGTTAGCGTCACAACAAGATCATATTTGACCCTGTCCATGGCGTGTTTCTGCATGCAGTGTATTGCATCAGTTTAATTTCCCCGCATTCAAACATGTTGCTTAAACGTAACGAAGAGAAGCCGAACATGTCAAGTTACAGGAAACGGTACCGAGACCTATAAACCCCTCAAACCGAGCAGCTGTAGTGTATCACTGCCTTTTAAAATCACCTTGTAAACTTAATTTTACAGCCTTGCTTTTTGCTGTTCGGTGTCCTTTGTTTTTATTGTTTTCACTGTTGTTTTTACCCTCCTCGTCCTTTAATCTTAATTTCCTGACTTTAATGCCTGCTTTTATTTCCCTGGTTGAAGTACTTTGTTTTCTTTTATTGCTTTTAAAGCCGACTATGCAAATAAGTTTGGGCTTATCACAATTAATAGTGAGTAGAAACAAAAGAGAGGCTAGAGAAATTTATGCTGGAAACCCTGGCAAGTCTCATCGACAATACCTTCAAATTTTCTTCAGATAAAAGCCAACAAAATCCGTCAGACTGATGAGGCACGGCTTGTTTCAGAGAAGCAGACTGCACTTTGGAGTTATCTTAAGGTGGACCTGTCATTACATAATGAGAAAGCCAGCGTAATGAGGACTTTTTAATACTTAAGAAAAGCCCAAAGCAAGCACAAACAAAGCACTTCAAAAGTCTTCATGCACTAAAAAGGCAGCTTTTTAAAGAAGGCTTTGAAGGAGTGCAGAAAAGGTAAAATTGGAGGGTTTTATGAATGCATAAAGTCTCGAGTTGTGCCGACGTAGGTCTGCTGCACGAACAGGCCTCCCTGCTGTAACAACAAACCGGAGTCCTGCAGTTTGTTTGAGGTGGAGATGGAGGGCGGCGGGGGTTGGGGGAGCTGTGAACTTCAGAAAAGGAGGAAGAAGCTGAACAGTTGAAGGAAAAGGGGGCCCACCAAGGGGCTGCAGGGGGCGCCACAGGAAATGGGTGGAGATCGGTGGGTGGAAAAGGGAGGGTGGCCAAGAAACAAGTGGGGATGAGTGAAGAAATCTTGGATCCAACATGCTACGTTCGCAGGCAAACCGTCTAACTTCTGGATCAAGCTGTTCTCAATTTGATATTTCAAAATAAGAGCGGTGAGGAGGGAAGCTGCTGCAGCGACAGCAGGGTTTGAAGGAAACCAGACTCCCAGCGCCGCCTCCAAACGCTTTTGTTCAGCTGACACTAAGTGACCCGCACGGCCAAATAATTGATGAGACCAAAGTGAAACCAGCTCTGCTGTCTTGTTTCCTTTGGCAGCAGGCAGTCGGGGCTCCGCTGCTTTGATGAGAGCGGCTACACGCTCGCATTAAAGAGCCAATATGTCCGTTTTCTCTTTTTCTTTTTGTTTTTTAATACCATGTCTCAGAGCATAAATAGACCAACGACTGCAGGGGGTTGATAGGGTTGTTAGTCAATGCCAGTGATTCACTGATCACTTGCCAGCGCCTGAGACTTCTGGCTCAGTTTACTCGCTGTTCCAGGAGAAAAATTCCTGTCGGTTCCAGCACAAAGCTAATAAATTGAACGCTGAAGCAGTTTTATTATTCCAGTATTTGGCCATATATCACCTCCCTTCTAATCTGTCCTCTGATTACCTTATGTAAAACTTTTTGAGCTGGGAGAATTTATCGTGGGCTTCCAAGAGATGACGATGAGATACAAACACAGCAGTAAACACGTGCTTAATAAAAGTTTAGCGTCTAACCCGTATGCATTAAATATGCCCCACTATATAAACAACATCTCTGCTCGTTTCAGTTTCAGCTCCTTCTGTCAACTCCACTCAGAAATCCACTAACCATATGACTGAAAATGCAATCTGATAAAAATAAACTGACCACGCCTTTAGCGCACTGAATGCTTAATCATCTTGGCTGGAGCTTTTGGCTTCATTCAACCTTTTCTTTATTCCTCTACAGTTTAATATTTCTAAACACAAAGACAAATATGTTCACAGTAGCCAATTGTGCTGTCTTCCACATTTTAGCCATGATTCACTCTCTCTTTTAAACTGTCTTTAACCTTGTGTTAGATTTACATAGACTGTACTTTAAAGAAGGACGTAGTCTGTGTGGCATCACACACTGGCTCGTGAAGCCAAACCAATGGTGCACTCAAGCTGAAGGACACCGCACCCTCACACAGGAGGACTTTGTCAATTATAATCTAGACCCACCTTAAATCACACCTGGCTTTATCATTTAATTGATGTTAAATCGGATCAAAATATACAAAATAAAATTTGTGCTTTATTAAATAAGACTCAAAACAAAGAACTGAGATCATAAAGTCAACAGAAAGGTGTTTGCTGAGGTCACAGACTGAGATAATGTAAGTGCAGTTTTATCACAAACGTCTATAGAACCGCCAGTCTTTGTGCACAAAAGGAGGCGCCCCCTGCTGTCCAGCAATAAGAATGCAGGTTTAAAATGCTTCCATGTGGCCTTTTTAAAAGACAACGTAACCACTTTTTCAAGTTGTTACTTTGGAAATGAGCCATTTTTTGTTTTGATTATTTCCTGTCCAGCTCACTGCTGAATGTTCAGATCTAACGTGGGGAGTCAAACGTTCATGCCTCACCCAGTTTTTCCTACTCTTCTACTCTGTATGATATCAGAGAGAGGATATAATAATAATAATAATAATAATAATAATAATAATAATAATAATAATAATAATAATAATAATGGATTGGATTTATATCCCTAATATGGTCCTCTCAAGTACAGAAGTCCCACCCACTAGCTTCTCAAGCCTTCTATTTAGGAGAGGAGGGTTGATATAATGAGGGTGGAGCAAAACTAGCTTACAGTATTTTTCATACATAAGGTGCATTAAGCGAAACAAAACAGTCAGATAAGTCAAACTTTACTCAACAAATTCTTCTTGCTTCCTCCACTTCCATAACAGTGATTCATTAATGCTGAATTCTCTCGTAGCTGCTCTATTCCCATGTTGTTGCAGTATATTAATGACTAACCCCGTAAGCTGGATGGATTATCTCAGTTATTCTCCTAACTGTAGTTTGTTCCGTTTACAGCATCCTGCCATGCGATTGCATTTGTCTCTAACCATCAGGAACCCTCATGTTAACCTTTATCGAGTGGAAAAAGGTTAGGGTTCATCCTCCAGCTTCACTGTTTGTTATGCTAACATAGTTGTGTCGCTATCAATCACGTACCACATCATTATATACCAGCTAGCCCAACTTCAGTAACCCTATAAACGTCACTGCTGTTTAGTTTTCTGTCTTCATTTATGTTGGAAGTGATGGCAGAGCTGTACGTTTGATTTTTTCATAAATCTCTCAGGCAGAACATGCTATATCATGTTTAGGCGTAAACTAGCGAGCTAACTTCCTGCTAACTTCTAACTCCATTAAATTTAATAAATTCTGTTTTCATGGATGCCTGGATGTTAAACTTAATTGTTACACCTGGTAAAGCAGCAACGCTGATCATTTTATTAAAGATGAAAGAATTTAGACAGTTTTTAACTCTCAGTGATGCTGCAATGTTCGTTTGACTTTGAGACCTGAAGCAGACAGAGTTCTGGAGCCAGATTACTCCACAAGGCTCCTGACTACAATAGACATAATGCTCTGACAATCCATCAAGCGGTGCGGCTTCGTAGCTTACCAAAGTCGTACTAAAACATTTTTGACAGATTTTTGAGCGCCGTGTACTACATAAAATTGGTTCAAGGTCAGTAAGCACAACCAGAATTCATACACAAGGTGCACCATATTATAAGGCACACTGTCGATTTTTGAGAAAATTAAAGCAATTTAAGTGCGCCTTATAGTGCGGAAAATATGGTATTTCAAACAGATGATGCATTGAGGGGCTGCACAGGGCCAATTATAAGCTAAATAACTTCTTGACCTACAAATCAAAATATTTAAAAAATGGAGCTAGAAATTTTTTTATTTTTTTTTTCCAACCTAGCTTTAAGGATAGCAGTGGACGGGTTTGTTTTATAACATTGACCGATGCACCGATGGTCTCTGACCTCTTGGAAAATAACAATCCTCTCCTCTGGGGCTCGAGAAGATTATTTATCTAAAAGTGAATTCTACCCCTATTTCTGTCAACATGGCGCAGACGATCACCGAGGTTATTTGAGTTTCCAGCGAGCTTCCTCGCTTTGTTCTGCTGCCTCTTGTGAAAATAGCAATGATTAGATCCAGGCTGCCTGAAAGACAAGCTTCCTATTTACAGTAAATGATAAGCGGGGGTGTGGTAGCCACCAGCTGAGAGGCTATATCAGTGCATGACTGTGAAATGTGGCCCTTCTGACTTGCCGTGTAAATGGATCAGTCCTCCTCGGCAACAGGAGTGAGAAGAGGCGAGAATTTCTGCATAAATGCTGTCAGGCCGATGAGACATGCACCTGTTCTGTGCTGTGGCCTGAAATGCTGATATGATCATGTATGTTCTGTACCGTGCGCAGAGAAAATAACAAGTGTACACAAATGTTGGGCTTTTCTTAAAACTTAAAGTGACTATCTTTGGGCCTAAGACTAACTCTGTAGGCAGTATATTTTATTCACTAAATAACTGCAGCTGATTTCCACCATCATATTTTTATTCTACTACAGTAGCTTTGCATAATTCACAGTTCATAATAATCACCCTCAGCTGGTTGCCGCTCGCTAAACTAGTGCTGCTGGAGGTTTCTTCCTGTTAAAAGGGAGTTTTTCCTTCCCACTGCCGCCAAGTGTTCACTCATATGGGGTTGTTTGATTGGTGGGGTTTTCTCTGTATTATTGCAGGGTCTTTACCTTTCAAAATAAATCAGCTTAGTATAATGTTGTTGTGATTTTGCACTATATAAATAAAACTCAACTGAATTGAATTGAATAATCATTCTTTACCCTATGGTGCATCCCCTCAGTTCACCCTTTGCCTGAAACCATCTATCTTCACTCCTCCCCCTTTAAATCCATCCTCCTGATTGTCTTCCCTTTGCAAACACAATGACTGAGCACCAGCTTGTTCAGTTTCTTTGTCAGAAACCATGCACACAAACTGGAGGCAATGCTGGGGTATGTATTCATGGTCTTTTTACCTGGATTATTCAAGAAGTACCATGCTGAACTGGTGACGACGTGGAGCTCAAGCAAAGGAAGACTCCACTGCAACACTACTTATAGCTTTGGCAGACTTTCATGCTAGCCCGAGACGTCTTTCCTTTCTCGTGGCTTGCTGTGCGCATACTGAACAAACACTGTCGTATTTGTCCTGTTGCTTAAAACAACGATTTGGATCACTGTCTAGACAGTTGCCCTTTAACTATTCTTAAACTTATCTTCTTCCAGTATCAGCCACAAAAGTGAGACTGAGGTGAGCCTGGTGTATCTCAGCTGAATGCACACCCAGCAGGATGTTTCAAACCGCTGTTTGTCTGCATGCTGCTGCCTTATTTGGGGCCTGAAATGGAAATAAAGCTGGTCTAAAAAGGTTCAGAATAAACAGTTTTCATAAACCCGAAGTGTGTCTGACTAGTGGAGTGTGTTTTAGTGGAGTTTCCACACAGGAAACCAACAGAGGAGGTAAAAAAAAAAACCTTTCATATATAGTAGGAAACAAAATGCAGGTATACTACAGAATCACAGAACACTGCAGAGAACAAATAAATCTATCTCGCTGTAACCCTCAAACTGCTCTAATTCATCGCACGAGGGTAAATACAGCATAAGATCCATAAAATATCAGATTTTATATCAGAGAAACACTGAGGCCTCATTGTGAGTTTTGTGGGACTCTACAGCAGCAAAAATATTAGACTGCTTAAATAAATTATTCATATTTCATCAATGCACAGCACTAGCTACGTGTCCAGCATCTATCAGTAAACCGAAGTAAGCTGCTATATGCAGGCTGTGTCAGAGCCCAGTGTGGTCTAACCCCACGCAAAGGTGTGTGGACATTAACCTGACACTGCTTTACCAATTTATTAGTTACTCACATATATTTGTTACCAGCACTCGGTAAAGATGTAACTTTAGCCAGGAGGTGGTGGCTGTGCGTATCCAGGCTTTTTGCCAGTCAAGAATATGTGTGGTGCAGTGAGATTAAGTAGGCCTGCACAAATAAGAGAAACACAGATGGCCAAAGACTACAGCTGTCAACAAGTCTTGTGTGCAAGCCACTCCAGGTAATCCGAACATGTCGTAAGTCTGCCACATCTAAGTCGGGTGAGGGCAGTTCAGGTGGGGGAGCGATCGTCGAAGAATAGCTGAATGGTTCCCAGTGAATCCTGAAATTGTTCCTGCTTGAAAAGCCCATCCCTATCTGCATATTATTTATTTAGTTTCAGTCTTTCTCAGTTGCTTTGATGCAGTTCTCACATCAGGAGCGAATTTCCCCACCCACATTATCCTTACTCCTCGTGTTTGTGTACACGCTGTTATTGTTGCTACGCGCACCTCACCCCTCAACGTTTTGTCATTTCTCATCTGAATCTCACAGCTCCTCATAAGACAACGGATTTCTCACTTTCCATGACGCTGTGCAGCACCGAGTGACTGTTTTCAATCAAACCACGTCAAACTTTCATTCAAACAGGTGTCGAAGAGCAAAAGTCACAAGCCCACAATCCAGCATTGCACTGCTTCTTACGCACGAGCATGTGCTGTCAATCTACGTAGTGTAATTTTGCTGTAATATGCAGTAGTTGCTGCAAAGTTTGTGTATTTTTTCTTTCTTTCCTGATGCCTATAGTTTCACATTTATCATCTTGATTTTCTCAGTTCCAGCAGTTACATCGTACCGAGCGTCAAATGAACCCTTCCCATTTCATTTTTGTGTCTGAACACTCTTTACCCTAAATCACGCCCACAGGTTCTTGCAGCACTTTTTCAGAGTCAGTGAGGTTTCAATGGAAGAGTACAACCAGTTGTTGTTCAGGTCTTGAAATGGTGAGATGTTTTTATTCATTAACTGTTTGGAAAAACGTATCAAGAGTGGTGAAAATGACTGAATGAAAGCGATAGAAGAAGACATGCAAACATCATCGGACTTCGGTCCAACTTCAAGTTCATGGTCTACTGTTAAAAAGGGAGTTTTTGGGTTCAGTGACTCAAGATTTTCTACAGTCAATTAAATAACTGTGGTTATGACTTGTTGCTGTAATCAGGCCCTACTTTGTTATTAGATTTAGCCATTTATTGTACCAAACCGGTACCATGGACGATATCTTAGTGCTTCACAATGATGTCTTACTCTCTTGTATATATGGATGGATGGATGTTAATTATTTCCACTGTTTCAGGGCCCCCAAAAATTCTTCCTTTTGTGTCCTGTCCTGGCCTTTTCTGGCTCTTCATCACAACGTGTCTGAACACTGATCTGGCACAAAATCGCTGTGACACATCCATCAATAAATGCTGACTTATTTGCAGATTTACAGCCACTATATTTGTACACCCACTGAAACATCCCAACCCAACAAAACAAGTGTAATCTCCAGAGTTACATATGACCACATCTAATAATTACATCTAATTAGCCAGCTCAGTATTGCACTGACTTTACATCAAGCTCGGATAAGCACAGCTTTCCCAACATTGCTGCTATTAAACATAAATGTCGGATTCAAAATGATGCTGACTTGCTTCATCTTGCAGCTCGATTAGTTTCTGGATTAAGTCCCATTGAACAGCTGACTCCATGGTAAAGGCATACACCATTAAACATTTCAACACAGCACAAATCTGATGCCATCGCATTAACATAAAAGCCTGAAGCATCTCGTGGCATTTCAAAATAGCGCATCTGGGGAAAAAAAGTTGTTTTTTTTTAAAAACCATCACGTACTCATATATTGTTACGTGTCTGAAGCAGTGACACAGCATCCTTTCACTCACTAGGTGCCAAACATTGCGCAAAGACTTATATATATAATATATATCCTGTCATATCTGAAACAAATCCTACAAACTCTGATTTGATGGATTGCATTTGTCAGACGTGGGAGTTGATCAAAGACTTACCGTTGAAGTAGCCCTTGACCTTCAGGTACCCAACGCTGAGGCGGAGGACGGACAGCTTGTCCAGCCGGGACCGCACCTCCTCTGTGAAGGGCAGCAGGCTGGTGAGCTTGTCCAGCTCGCCGTTGAGCCTGTCGCGATGGCGTTTGGATGGGTTGGACTTGGCGCCCTCGGGAGGTGGAGGTTTGGGCCTGTGCATACAAAAAGAGACACAGGGGGTTATTTTAAAAGGACAGGTTGACGACCGAGAAACTCCACATCTCAAGTGACTCTTGGAAAAGGTCGGTTTCTCTTCAGAGTCAAAACGTTGGTTTGAGAATGAGAGAGGTCATGAGAAGCCCAACAAACAAAGTTGGGAGCTGCATGTGTTCTGTATACTGACGTGTGTGTTCGTCAGTATAAGAGCAGCTGGGATAAACTGAGATGACATGCAGACAGAAAAGACACTGCCGAACAAGCATCAGACATCCTTGAGTAAACCATGGCTCCCTCTATGTCTACATTAGGGACCAAATGAAGCATGACTGAGAAGGCAGGAAGGCAACGGCCACTCAAATAACCACTCGTTACAACAAAAGTATGCAGAAGAGCATCTCTGAACGCACAAAACATACTGAACCTTGAAACTGAAGAGCACAGAGGGTGTGTCAGCCAAGAACAGGAAACTGAGGCTACAATTCAGACAGGCTTACAAAACCGAACAACAGAAAGCTGCATTATGCTGCCTGGTGATAAGTTTCAGTTTCAGATTGCAGGGTCAGACTTTGGCATAAACAACTTAAATAATCATGGATACATCCGGCCTTGTATTAATAGTTCAAGCAGGATAGCAGCAGGATAACGCACCATGTCACAGAACTCAAAAGTTCACTGCACTCAAACGGCCTCCACAGTTACCAGATCTCAGTCCAATAGAGCACCTTTGGGACATTGTGGAAAAGCACATTCACATCATGTGTAACAGTGTGATGCTGTCATGTCAATATGGACATAAATCTGTGAGGAATGTTTCCATCACCTTTTTGAATCTGTGACATGAAGAACTAAGACTGTTCTGAAGGCAAAAAGTGGATCCCACCGATATCCTCGTGTTAGTGTTGTTCCTGGATCATCATAAATAATGTTGGTCCAGGTTCAACATTGCAACTGACCAGTCATTGTTGTTGTGACGTCACAGTTCTGCAAAATGAAAACACCATCACACCAAACCCAAACCCCATAACCATAACCCTAACTACAGCCCCGTAACCCTAACCACGATCCACATCCTAACCCCCAACTCCAACCCCAACCCTAACCACCCCCCTTTTGGGGGATTTTTTTTCCCTAAGTGGACATTGGCAGATTTTTTCCACATAACTAAACTATGACATCATAGCAATATGAACCTGGGCCAACACAAGTGAAGTGAAGACACGGTGAAGACCTCACAGCGAGCTGAAATCCACTAAAAATCAAACCTCACAATGGATTTGTGAATTCTTTTACTCACATCAAATAAAATCGACTAAACAAGCACTCAACTAATCAACTCATAGATCAACAAAATCCGCATTAAGAAAGAAAACACATTTTCTAGAGCATTCAGAATAGTCTCAGGTCCACCTTGTCTCAGGCTGTTGACAAGGTGACCAAAACACTCTGTTCCATGTTTTCCAGATTCTCAGTTCACTCGAATTGTTTGTACTAAGCAAAAGAAATTCCAAGGACGTAAGGGAAAACATCCTAAAATAAATGTGTTTGTATGGGATTTTCCCATCATGAGCTTCCAGAACTGTTCAGAAGTACTTGTACTTGTTGAAAAAAGTATTATACAGCATCAGAAATACTGCAATTCCTCTGTTTTACATCATTTGAATAGAGAAGAGGTGATTCAAAGGGGCAGCTATTCTATCAAATGGAAGAAATCCATGAGCTGAAATTGAGTTTGCGTGCTGGATTATGGGTCAGGTATCACACACTGATCAGTTCAGCGCGGTTGTTTTCCTTCAGAGCTGCTGACAGTTGGCTGAGTGGAAAAATAACAAAGCCCCGACCACCTCTGCTCTCCAGAGTCTAATCTGCTCCATCCACTCTTGCCATGGGAACCAGGTGAGCCGAAGAGTGATGTAACCTGTTGCCAGACTTGTTTACCAAGCGTGTGTGCTCAGCCCTGTTCAGTAAGCTCGCTTGCTTTGGGACAGCGACAGCGATCAAAGATGATCCACTTTAGTGCGAGTGTGAGAGTTTCGAGGCTGAGGAGGTTTATATACTTTCAATGTGACAGGAAATGGAGAGCTTCCTTCCTAAATGAGGTTTCTTCCATTTCAAAAGGTCAATTTTATTTACAGAAAACATGAAACTAAAAGGTGCAGACTTCACACACTCTGAATAAACTACAGCATCAGGTCATGAAAAGCAGGTGTAACTCTGTATAAAGATGTTTGCCTAATACAGGGCTTCATCAGACTTATCTATTATGATAGGGGGAAGATTTTAAATCAGATCTGCACAAATCCAAGACTGCACAGCTGAAATCTAGACTGACCACACTCCTCTTTAGCTGCACATCCATACACAGACATTAGCAGCTTCAGTCTAAAGCTGGGCAGTGTATCTACTATAACAAACTCCTTTTAATGATGCAACTGCCCCCATCACTGCCATCACGTGATTTACCAGTGCTCGTGAATTATGGCCATACTGGAGGTATAATGGACAGTGGTTACTTGTTTAAGGGTGAACAGCCCAGGGACCCTGTTTCACTTCCCATTTGGATCTTTTTTTTTATTTGCACCTAGTTTCATTTTTCACTTCTGGTTACTGCTTAAATTTTGGGACCAAAGGTTGCTTGGTTATGGTTGGGGAAGGACTGCGGTTTGGGTTAAAATGTGCAAATTAGCAAAGGCAACCCCAGCTGTTGACAAATGAAGTGCTGGAAGTGACGATCACCTTCACCGCCATAGGTGTCGGTGGCTGCTCACTCAGTCGTCACTACGAAAGCATAACATGCAAGAGAGCCAGTAAACACAAGCTGAAGGTTTAAACCGATGTTTCGGATCACTTAACTACTGTCTGCATCAGTGCAGAAAGTTCTTTCGGCATTGAAAAGTTGCTGTCTGTATTTATTTAAGAGACGCCGTGTGAATTTTGAAACTGAAAGGCGTGAACAGAGGTATTAGTCTTTACTGCTTTCTTTTGAGAGCGCGAAAAAATATTTAGCTGAATCATGTGAGCCTGAGTTTCAGTCACAGGTCTCAAGACTACTCAGCAACCATCGGTCACAAGAAGAAAATGTGTGATCAAAGATCAGTTGTAAGTGGTTGCTGGAAGTTGATTCCAGTTGTTGTGAAACAGGCCTAGAAGATGGCAGTGACTCCCCGGTAACCACCAGTTGCTAGGGAACAGTGTGTATTCTGTGGTGAGATGGCAAGTGGCTTCTGAAGGTTGCTGGAAGTTGCTAACTACTTGCCGAGTGGTAATGAAACCGTGAAAAGTGTGACAGTGGAGGGCCTTGAGTGCCAAAATGAATTAACTAAATACACAATCTAATAATAAATTAAATGTGTTAATTAATTATAACGGGAAATAAATAATTGTAAAAATGTTTTAAATGAAATGACATTTTATGATTACCTATATATTTAATGAATTATTTCCCCTTTTAATTCATTAATGGGATATTTAATTTATTATTCAGTGATCTATTTATTTAATTAATTTTGGCACTCAAGGCACTTAATATGCAGCACAAACAGACGCTCTTCTGCAGCAAGAAGGCACAACTTTTACTTTGAAGGAGAACATTCCCCGTTTCCGGTTTCTCACTGAGTAAGAATTTGTCAACTCTTCACAGACAGGATTGTATCTTCCAGGCAACCGCAGCAATCTGCTCTTGACTAAACTACTACAACCTGAAAAAAAAAAAAAGATTGTTCCTGACCACTGAAACCAACACATTTCAAAAGGTGCAACTTTTACTTCGAAGGTGAATAATCCATATTTCCAGGTTACCTTGAACTTTTTCAACTTTCACTGCAGACCTGAGAGCAAACTGCAAATGTTTACAGACAAGTCTTCCACGCAGTCACAATGGGGGTTTTGCTACATCATCCTCTTTGCTCAAACGTTCAGGGAATGCACGCTTCTCCCCAGCAACTGTAAATTGCCATGTGGCTGCCGATCAGTCTCTAGGCCTGAGTGAGTCCTGAGGCAACTTACAAAGGGGGGCAATTTAGCCATCAGCAGTTCTTCAGGCTACAAAAGCATCAATTTAATTTCCAAGCTTTTCTAAGCTAATGTTGACTAATTGCTGACAATGACCCCTGAAGAGAACAACTAAAAATCCAACCTGAGTTGAGTCCTATACATAGAAATCAGCATACAGGCTGTTAGAAGCAACAGATAGAGCCAGGCGAGGTCTCACTAAGTTATTTTACAATCTGATCGGACATTAGCAATAAAATGCATTTAAATGAAAAAATGTCACCTAACAAAAAAACGTACGTAACACATAACTGCACCCCTTGTGCAATTATGTGTTGTGTCTTTTCAAAGCCTCCACCAACAGAAACACAGATATTTACATGACACAAAACCACAGTTTCTGGTCACTTTGTGCATCTAACAACAAGGCTGTGGCGGGCAAATATTGTGTGTATTCTCTGAGGTAAAATTGCAGTTTCTTCCAGTGGACTCTGATGGAGTGTAACAGTTTCAGTTCCTCATTAGATAAAGCTGTACGGCTGCAGGTAAAGCAGTGAAAAGGCCACAGCAGAATAAGGCTTTACTTTCTGTTATGGCTGGTGCTCCTGTTTCTGATTTTGTAAAACTGTAGCAGCATATATATAGATATAGATATAAGTTCATGAATTTCCAGCTGATTAACTTGTATTTTTAATATCTAACGCTCCTGTTAGCGGACATACTGATGTTTCTAAAGAGGAAGCCTCGCTTTTTTTACCATGCCAACTAAGTAGCTGTGATATCTCACATATCGCTTTCATAGAAAAGGCAGATAATTATCTTCTGTCACCATTCAACCTGCAAATATCAAGACATGATCTTGGGTATCCATATCACTCAGCTGTACATCTAATGGTCTAATGTTTTAACTGAAAGTAGGACAAAGAGGATGACTGTGTGAGAACAACGTAGGGCTAATGCTGAGAGCTTCTCTGAGTAGCTGATATGTAACCTTGTGTGATGAAGCTTGGCATCATATTTCATATGAATGCAACTTCCCGATTTCATTAATGTTAAAGTTGGTTTTTAAGGTTCTTTTTCTACTTAAATAGCTGTTTAAACTGTTGCTCCAGCTGCTGTTGTGTCTGGTGATTATCTCTGGGTGTGAGATAATCTTCTTCCCTTGTGACACGTGTTCACTTCTCTATTCCAGAGCCGATCAGAATGCGGGGTGTTTAATTTACAATAAACCCATCAGTCCTGTTGCTCACGCTGGCTTGGTAAGGACTTGTGCAAAGTGGTAAATAAACCTTGATGGCTGCAGGTCAGCGCCATTGAAGGCAGGTATCTGTAACTGAACTCCAGCAGCAAACCCGCCCGGCATCTCGTCTATAACTCGAACCAGACGTCCAGAGCACAGAGGAGCTTTTCTTTTTCCCTGAGAAGGTGTGACACTGTGGAGCACCTTAAAACTGTCCCTGGAGATTCTTTTGGTTCACTGTGGTCGCTTTTGAGTTTTCTGAGTGACTTTTTTTAAGTCGGTTTTTACAGCCCACATAGGCAAACTTCAATATTCATACTCATTTAAGTATAACACAGCACAGGCGCCAACCACAGACTTCCCTAAAGTCAGACATGTTCTGCGATTAGATACACCTCACTTTTTAAAACTGAGACATGCGTCTGTCTGTTTAACTTCTGCTTTCTACGTGAAAAAAGCACATCTAAAAAGAGCTGTATTTTTAGCAAACTTGAGAGAGGTTCGCGCCAGACCTCTTTACCCAAAGTTACCTTTTTGGCCACTACTATGTCGAATTTTGGAGCCAGACATTACAATTTTTGATAAATTGGGTGGAGTGCTGCACATTGCTATAAGAAATAAAAGTTAATCCACTGGAAATGTCTCTGCAGCACTAGAGAAACTGATATATGTTTAGCACAAGGAGCTATTTTTGCACACATCATCTGTATTTCAGCTCAACCGAATTCACAACTGCTAATGGACATACTGATCCTTCTTCAGCGGTCAGCGGTTACATATGTAACCAACACTGCCTTGTTTTTTTCACTCAGACTTTCTGAGAAACAAACTCTAAAGCGGAAGATTTCAGATAGAAGATGAAAGGAGGTCCTGCAGAAATTTTCAATATAAGCTCATCCAACTCATGATCTGTCACAGTTCACAGGTTGCTGTCTTTGGTGAAGTACAGAAATAAAGTTGTGTCCACTGAGGCGTCAAGGAGACATGCAAACAGTCATATCTGGCAAAAATGAATCTCATTCAGCAATAAGAAATCAAGATGACAGTTTAAAAGGACACAAGTGCTATGCAGCAAAGTAAAACTTCAAGCTATCACATCACTGTCCCCCCGAACAGAGGGAGTAAAATCAGTTCTGTTTGTTAGCGATCTAACATCCAGTTTTCAAGATACTATGTTCAAGTTTTGTGTGATGGTAATTTTGGTGAAAGTCACACCAAATCTTAAAATAAGTAAAAACTTTATATGAACCCACAATTTTTATGGATCGTCTTAAAACTTCACAGCAATATACCAGGCCTCAGGGGACATAAGTACCTAGGTTAGCTAAGCATTTGACCTTGACTGCCATTGTTAGGGCCCAAGGTCAACTTTGACCTTGGGCCCTAACAATGGCAGTCAAAAACTGATATATTGAGTAATATATCATATGAAAGGGCATGGAGAGAGCTTTACAACACACCATTGTATTTTTTCAATGTGATGCCCTACAGCTTGTGCATCCAGTAGGCACAATCTTCTGTTAACGGCTCTGCTAAATGGCTTGAAATTAACAATGTTCAGTATACAAGGAGAGGGAATTTAAGTAAACTCCAAGTATTGTACATGATGAATATGCTGTGAAAAGCTAAATGACAGATGTGATTTGAGGTTTTTTTGAGGTTTTTTTAAACATTAAACGGACAATTCACTAAATGGCACCTGCTAAAAAGCCTCCCTGAGGGGAAATTTAGAAGATCTTCTATTTTAAAACTCAGCTCCACACCTGACACACTGTATAATACTGATGGTCTTTACTTGTCTTTGTCAGGTAGGCATTTTGTGGAAACCATTCAGAGAGAGGCCAGAGATGCAGGTTTCTGACAAATAATGCAATACATGTTCAAAGTATCCTGAATGAAGCCGCCAAAGGTCCACTGTGAAACAGGAAATCCCTGCAAGCCCTCTTTACATCCATGCTGGCCCCTGATGTGATTCTCATTTCCCAGTGTGGCACTCAGTGAAAACAAGTTTCAAAGCAGGTCAGTGACAGCAGCTCTGACCTTAAAGTGAGCACTGGGAGAGGCGCTGGCGTTTTGCCCGGGGACACTCGAGGAGAGCATCTGGTTGTTGTGGGAACGCAAACCTGCAACCTCCCACTCAAAGGTTGATCTCACACAGACTAGCTGCGCTTCTGCTGCTGCTCAGATTTAAATCTGGTTCAGATGTTCCTGCCGATGACTCCGCCGAGGATTTCAGGTCATGCGAGGCCACTTGAGAAGCCGCCTGCAGAGTGTGGGTGCACCTGAATGACACTGAGCGTGCTCTATGTGTTAAAACTGTGGCGTTCGACCCTTTAACCTCCTGATTTCTGGTCTGAGGTTGCAGAAAAACACAAGCCAACACAAACCGCATAGAAACACAAAGTACCAAGCAGGAAGTTCGTGGACTGGTTATTAGCAGATATCTCATATGCAAAAAGTAGTAGAATAAAACCACCTGTCACACAGAAAAATTTGATTCAAATTATGAGATGAAAGGACAGAAATCTCTCCCTGTTCGCTACTCACTTTGCTTTGCATTTTCAGCTTCGGCTTCTTTTAAACATCTCTAGGGAACTGCTAGCTTGGTGTCTGAAATGTAAATTAAATGTAAATTGATGGGGTTTTATTTGCTAGACTCTCACTTTACCTGGTGGGGTTAACTTTTATGTTCTTATAGGAAAAAGCAACAACAGGTTAAAGGACTAAAAAGAAAAAACAAGCCAAAAATATACCACAGATCAACCCACGAGTTTCAAGAGAGTATTTCTTTTCTATAAAGCCTTAAAAGCCTGGTTTTGCAGTTCTAAACATATAATTACAGGGCACATGTGCTCAAACACAGACTGAGCAAAGCCATCTGTGATATCTGTGTGACTGTGATTGATGAGATGAAGTGTAACAAAAAAATGACAAACGTGACCCTAAAAATAGCAAAACCTGCAGAGCAGTTATTCCTGGACTTCCTGCTCTCACATCTCAAACATACATACACTTGAAGAAAATACGGACTGGGTACATGCTAAAGATACTCATCTGTAACTCAGAAAACTGTCGGTGTGATTACTTTGTTGTGATCTTGTCACACATCTACAAGTTCTCTCTCTCTCTCTCTATCTCAGCCCTTCAATCAGCTCCCGTAGTAAGGAGTTGACCTCCAGGGCAGTCCCCCGATAACCTCTCGTGTTAAGAAGCCCAACTTTATGTTTACAGGTTGACTCTAATGAACAGCTTTGGTCTCTTTAGCTGAGTTCTCCCTCCTTTACACCTGTAGGGAGGTGAGTTATTTTAACTTTGGCACATATAGGGCGTTGGGGATAGACGCGATGCACATCTTCAGCCTCACCTCCGGTGCCAGTGCCCCCTTTTTAGATTTAAATTGCGTGTGGACATTGAGGGTTCTGGGGAGGAGCTGACGCCCGATATTGTCTGGCAGAGGTTCTTCTGCGCCATATGCACTGGCTCGCTGGATAACTGGGGCCCGGGCCTCCTCCCTGCCTGCTTCTGTTCCTGGGGGTGGGGCTGTGGCTCCCTACACCCACTATTAGACACTACATGGAGAAACCTTATGAATACAAGCAGGCTCACACACACAGGTTCGCACAGACACACAGCATCTTGGGCTGCCTCTGCCTCTAAAAATATTTCATATTATTAGCACTCTGTGATGTTTAGTAACATTGTCACTGTTATTTATGCATATTTTGGTCGTTGCTGTGGTTTCTCTTTCTCCCTTTTACTTTCAAACCGTCGTCTTCTATTTTTCTCTCCTTCTGTTACATCGTTTTAATTTCGTTACTTCTTATTTTTTCTTTTGCTTTCTTAAACTTATTCATGTGGCTTTTGTTAAGGCTCAAAGGTAAGGGTCACTCTGATTAAATTTAAATCTAGGTGTGCTAAAGGAGCTGGAGTCGGTGAGCTGGACCGCTCAATCGTGCCTTGTAAAGCATTTTAATGCAATTACCAGATTGATAACCTGGTTCCTGTGAGGCTATATGCACTAACAGATCATGCAAGAAGTCTGTGCATGAGTGTTGATGAGTGAAATTTTAGTTTTTGGTTAGTCTTAAACCTTACTTATTAACAGATATCTATAAAGCTAACAAGCTAGCAAGAATTAGCTTAGTATTTCAGCCACTCATCCAAATATGGTCACTTCTGGCTCCAGAAAAGCTACATGACAGCGCACTCCAAAAACCGAGAGGCTGAAAACTCTCTTTGTCATCTGTCTCCTTCCAGGCTCTGATTGGCTGTTGTTAAAGTTTACCAATGTGTGGAATTGCAAAACCCTCTCATTAACAGCACAACTACACAAACATGCGCACCAAAGTCCCACAGCAGGTTTGCACTTCACATGTCATGACAGGTTAATTGGAGATTACCTTGCCCAAAACTCCCCAAACTCTGGGCGCATCTTAACCCATGATAAAAATGTTTTAGACCGAGGCCGTTTGAAAACACCAACAAAGTCCCAGAAAACTGAAACAGATACTGAGCTCGCAGCAATGGTGCTAGCTTGTAGTCACGTACTGTTTACAAGGAAACCTGCAGTGAGCTTAGATTGAAGAAGTTATTTAGATGAGTGATGGAACATTTCTCTCACTGATGAACAGGATCAACTTTCTAGGATTTCCTTATCTGGATACCTGAGCATGCATCAACAGATCGACATGGTCCACTAATTATACTAACAAACCATCACATCCCAAGTGACCCAGTGCTTTAACTACAGCATAGCAGCTAGAAAGTTTTCTTCTTGCTCTTGAGTCAAAAACAGATCAAAATGACAAAGTCATGATTGAAATTCATGCACAGGTGTAGAAACCAAGCAGCTAGCCATGCAGTCTGCCTTTACAAACATTTGTGAAAGAAGGGATCATTCTAAAGAGCTCAATGAATTTGAGTGCGATGCTGTAACAGCATGCCAGTGTTGCAACAATTTAGTTTATGTAATATTTCCCTACTTATTATTAAACCCACCATCAACGTTATTGCAAAGCAGAAGTTTTTAGAACCACAGCCACTTAGACCACATGCCATTATAGAGCAGAGTGTGCGAGTGCTGAGCTGCATCGTGCATAAAACTCTCCAAAACCTCCTCTGGCATTAACATCAGTGCAAAGTCTGTGCACCAGGAGCATGGCCTTCTTTTACCAAGCAGCCCCTACAGGTGTAATGTGCACATAAGTGAATGTTTTTTTCCACATAGTGTTCTTTTTACATGTTTACTTATAAAAGACTAAACTGCATTTCAACAATAAGAGCAGGCTACTATGAATTATGTTAAATTCAGACTCAATGAAACTGTGCTGAGACAAGGCTTTAGTGTCTGTTTATGTCTGAGTTACATCATGTTTGCACCAGTTCTGCTTTTATGCAATAATTTCATCTCGTAGGCTTTTAACCATAGATTTGTCTATTGTGTGTTTTAAACAAGTTAAATAAGGTGGGGTTGAATTGCTGTGTGATTGCCGTCTATACAGCGTTATACATAAATAAATACTGCATATTTGCTTGCTAGAGGCTGGACTCAAGATTAAAGTTGACAAATTTCCTTTAGCAATATAAAAGAAAACATGACATCAAATATTAATCATAAGCCATGGTCATTTCAAGAAAAAAAAATCAGTCAGCAGCTCCCACCTGACCCCTCACAATCAGCTGATTTTAACCTTTGAAACATTACACAGAGCTCAAATCTGACTATGTTAGAAAACCACTGTGACCCAGAAGGAACTGCAGCAAGATGAGTGTGGTATCAAAATGTAGGTAAAAGGGAGACCTTTCATATGCTGTAACTTGTTTTGAGCCACCGCCTATCCCACATGTTTACCCAAACTATTGCTTTTGTATTTTTCTCCAGTGACTTATGAGAAAACTGTTCAAACGTCCAGGGTAAAGGTGCTTGTCTTTTAGCCCTGAATATGGATATGAGGTCTCAAAACTCCCTTTTTTCCCCCAACAAAGTTGAGAAAACCTTCCCCCATCCTTTCAAACTCTCAGGGCCTTCAACTTGGAAAATATTCATAGCGTGAAGCTAAAATTTAACATGGATATTGTGCTTTTTTAAACAAAAACAAAAAAATCAGCTGATTATGAGAAAGTCAAGCGGCAGCTTTGCTCAGCTATGACTGATTTCTTCTGGACTGACCTTAAAGTGAGTGCAGCATGACTTCACTGTGTTACTGTTTAAAAAAAACAACCATCTATATCTAGAAATGACATTAGGAACCAAACAGCCTGCATCTCTAAACTTTGCTGTGATCTTAGACGTTAATTTTGTAAACACGCTTGCAGTCTAAAATGTGAAATACAGCAAGGGGGTGCAGGAAAAGTGACTTTGCTGTAACTATTAAAAGCCTGCAGCCTCTGTGGGAATGGCTGTAGGCTGAATGGATGAGCTGTAAGTGTAACACGTATGTGTAAAGCACGGCCCCTGATGAAGCCCTGCTTGGCTAACCCTGCTGTAAATAAGACATCTGCTTCCAATAATACTCCAAAACACGACATATCTGAAATCGAGGCGAGATGGCTATCGCTGCATTCCTCACAGCACAGCTCCCTGCAAGAACAATGAGCGGCCAGTGTTGTTGCCGCTCGCTTTATCTGCCAGATCTGTCCTGGAAGGGGCGTGGACTGTAAATATGAGTGTGTGTTACGTGTGTTTGTGTCTGAGAGAGAGAGAGAGAGAGAGAGAGAGAGAGAGAGCGGGGGGGTCAGGAGGGGGTGTGTTGGACTCAGAGAAACACTCCCCTGCATTCACACAAAGGCACTTTTGTCTCAGACGCGCCAACGACACCTTTTCAGAACAATAGAAACTAAAGATGATTTTGGCGCCTGTTCCCTGCTGGAATTAAGACACCAGAGCCAATATCATACCTGCAATTTAACACCTGTTTCACAACCCAAGTATGAAAGAGCTCAGTGAAAGAAGCACCCGAGTTGATCTGGAGTTGTTTGCCAAGTTCAGTGTCTGTTCATAGTTTTCTTTTGGGGTCATTTCTTGTGTTTCTTAGTACTTTTCCAGCATCTTCCCTATCTGCCCCAACCTCTCCTTCTCTTTGTTCCTACTACTGCAGTTAAAATTGAGGAAAAATCTTCAACATAAAGATGTCCTTGTTCTTAAGTACGTGCAGGATTTATTAACCCCCATGGGCTCTGTTGGTTACTCTGATGTCTCAGTTCGACTTTGCTGGTTGACAGTCTCCACACTGAGACCAGAACTGTGACTTTAACTGTGAAACATTAATTTAGTGAAAGGCTGTTATGATTGTTTACGGTAGTTTTAGTCCTTGGTTTGTCACTAATAGTGTTATTTATTTTAGATATTCTGCTCTTTTTTGTTCTTCCCAGGGATTTTATTTTTTAGAAACTGATCGATATATTAGCAGGGCTGATATGTAAGCCCATATTAGTTATTAACGATTTACCTGTATCAGCATTCATAACGGAAATTAAATGAAAATTTAAAAGACAAAAAAAGACAAGAGAAACATCCTTTAGGCATGTTATGAATGTTCATGTTATGTAGTTTTGGCATTGCACAACTTCCCTGTTGGGCGCACGTGTTTGGAACGCTACAAACAACCAGCTGACGAGAGCAAAGTTGAGAAAAGCATGAACAAATTTTTTTAAACAACATTAGAAATGTGAGGGAGATCTGTTTATGTTTCATGTGTCTGAAAGACAAAAAAATATCGGCCGATATATCAGGTTTTTATGATAATCAAATATCGATATTGGTCTCAAAAAACTTCAATTGGGCTGTAACTTTTTAAAAAATTGAAATAGTTTTTTCTAGTTTATCTCTATGAAGCGGTTTGTAACTTTAAGAAAAGTACTTTATAAACTTATGCCATTATAACCACACAGTTGTTTTTAAATTATTCCAGGCCTAAACTGACATCCCGACAGGCTTAAGCACAGGATAATTTGGCATTTTTAAGACTTTTTGTTAGGCACAAGCTACAGCTGTTAAGGATATTTTCCCACCGTTCCAGGAAAAATAAAAAATACAAATCTGGAACTGTTTTAGAGACTTTCAGTTCTTCATCACACTCATCACACTGTTTTTAACAATTATTGAATGCAACACAACACATCGCATACTCATAAGAAATGAAGTGGGACTTTCTCAAATTACCTGCTCCAAAAGTCCCATTAATCCAAATGTTGGCTTTATTAGCCAACATAAATATGCCTATATGCTTTTACTCCAAGGACTCAGTGGCATCATGATGTTTTGACCTTGATATGACAACCAGGAAGTAAAAGTTGGGACGCTCGTGTTCGTCACATGTCAGTCCTAAGAAGAAACAGTGCCTCTGCTGAAAGCTGGCCCATCGCATAGAGCACCAAAACAAAACCTTAGCAGCAACATCTAACCATTTTATTCCCATGTGAGTTCAGTCTCAAGAGCAGTTAGCAGAATCCTTAATATCCTTAGCTTGTTTACACTGTTTTTTTTTTTACAACATGAGCCACAAACCATGCTGCTGTAGAGAAGGTAAACAGACTGGTATTTACATTGTGCTCTCCTACTTAATTTTTAGTGCTCAAAGCACTCTCTCACATGCCTCTTTCACACAAGTGCTTTTTAACTTAAAATTCACACACTCGTACTCAAATGGATGCATCAAAGGCAGCTCAGGGATCAGTATTTTACCCAAACATACTTCAACGTGCAGGCTAGAGGAGCCAGGGATCAAACCAGCAACGTTCTGATTGGTAAATGACCCACTCCACCTCTTGAGTCACAGCCACCCAAAACTTTACACCCTACCCACTACTAACCAGGGTCGACTCTGCTTAGAGATCGGCAGGTTCAGGGTGGTATGGCTGTAATCCAAAGACCCCCTTCTAAAGGTTCTTTCCTGGACTTTCAGGGTTTAAAAGGAACCATGGTGCTAAAGAGGACCGGTCTGAATTATCTTAGTGCACTTTTGACAATTTAAAATCAACAGTGGTGCTATAGAGAACCAATCTAAAGGATTTTTAAGGGTTTAAAATGAACCATGGTGCTACCTCCTAAAGTTTCATTATTGTACTACTATGACAATAACCATAAAAAATAGGTTCTTTACTGGATATTTCAGGGTATTAAGGGACTGCTACAGAAAAAACCTTTTTAAAGGTTTTTAATGACCCACGGTGCTACAGAGAACCTCTTGAAGGTTCTTCATTGCTCTTTAAAGAGTTTAAAATGGGTCATCGTTCATTGGAGAACCCCTCAAGAATGCTTTGGTGTTTTCCCGTCCTGCAGCGAGAGAGCCGGATGTGACACTAGTATGTCCCAGTGGCAGCCAGCGGTACTGCAATGAAAGAAATTCCCAAGTGAGGCTATTATGCTGAATTTGGAATGCCTTAGTTTTACATTCACAAGGCAATTTGTAAAGTCCAGGAAAGTTGGTTTTTTTTGCTTTGACGCACCTAAAAAGTAACCGTTATTCAACTGAATTGGCACCACTTTGAAGTCCAGTATCCAGCTGCAATAAAACATCTGTGGGAAGGAGTCAAGTAGCCTCCTCCAACACCTCTGGGACGGAGTTTAACCCCAAAACGGGGCAGGCCCTCGTTTCCTAACATCACTGCAAGTTTCTGCAGCCGGCTCCAAAATGTGGAGGCTGATACGTCAAGAACGCCTGCAAGATTTCTCATGCAGATGTCCAAATACTTCTGGCTACTCGTTGTGCAATTCAACCTTCTTGTTATTGTTTTACAACTTTGTACAATCCATCCGCCGTCTCTTTGTCTCTGTCACACATGGACATTACCATAAATTTAAATGCTTCCCTTGTACAATACAGTGTAAACATAAAGGTACACTGCCGCAGGGCAGGCTGCTGTAACACCGCCTCCAGACCTCTCTGTGGGCTTAACTGACTCTCACACTCACAACTCCCTCACTCAACACTGTTTCCTGAAAGAAAAAAGAAAAGAAAGACAAACTTTTCCTAAAAACTGAACATGGCAGACTTACGTAACCCTTTGCGTGACACTGAACTATGTTAATTTGAGTGGAGGGAGGGAGGGAAAAAACAAACTCCCCTAAAACACATAGAGAGAGAAGGAAAAAGACAGGAAAAAAGTATGTTGTGGCAGTCGGAGGAGGAGGAGGAGAAAAAACAGAGCGAGTCTCAGATTACGCCATCCTCCCTCCCTCCCTCCTCCCTCGTGGAAACATTGCGTGAGAGCGCTCTACGTCCTGATTATGATTAATGCAGGTAGTGCCACACACATACGCACACATACACTGAAACCGCGGTTCTGGCTGGGTTCTGCCGTGGGTCCCTGCTCAGGCCTGTGGTTCTGTACGGGGCAGTTAACACTCCGTCTGGCTTGTTAAAGCTAAAAATCACAAACTGGTAAAAATCACAGTGAGGAGGCCAGCGTGGCTGAGAGCAAAGGGTTCTTTATGGCACAGCAAAGGGTCTCGAACAATATATATCCCCAGGGCGCTTTAGAGAACCCTTCTAAAAGTTCTTTATAGCACTTTTAATGGATTGAAATGTCCATGCTGTTATGGAGAACCTTTCTAAAGGTTCTGTGCTGCACTTTCAAGAGTTTAAAACAACCACTTTGATACAGAGAACCCTTCTACAAGGTCCTTAAAGCACTTTTAAGGGTGTAAATGATCAACGGGGCTATATAGAATCTACAAAGAACCCTCTAAAGGTTCTCTCCTGCATGTTTAAGTGTTGGAAATGAACACTGATTCTATAGAGAACCAATCTAAAGTTCTTTCCTCGATTTTCAGTGTTTCGAATTAACTATGTCCCCCCTGGAGAATCCCTCTGAAAGTTCTTCATGGGAGTTGTTTAAACTGAACCATGGTGCTATACAGAACTTCTTTAAAGGCTCTTTACAGCACTTTAAATATGGTGATAGAAGGTTATAGAAGATCCTCTACAAAGGCAACAACACAACTAAGGATATCAGCTGAAATGCAACAGGATGTTATGGTGCCTCATGATGCCTTAGAGGACTCCCATACAGTGGCCCATGGTGCTACTAAGTCTTAACAGTATGGTTAAGGGTCTATTATTAACTTACTGAGCATTGTTCTCTGGAGAGCCTGCAGAGCAGCGTAATGTGTCCAAGACTCAAATACAGTGCTTTATAAAAACTCTCCAAAGTTATTTACACCCCTATGAGAGGTCTGATGAGGACACTTCAGGATGGTGTTTTGGAGAACCTCTAGAAAAGCACCTTGAATAATATAAGTAGAACAATTAGAGCCTGGTGCTTTATATAACCTCTAAAGGGTTCTTTCCCAAAGGGTCTAAAATAGACTTACATACTTGTGGTGACTTTGGAAACAGCAACACCATCTACTTGATCCTTTAGACATCCTCACTCCTATACAGTATCTTCCATTCATCAGCACCACAGGGGGCCTCTAAAGGATCTTTGAAGCAGATTTATTGATGTTTTTTAAACTATGTGGCCATTGCGTACCAGAGTACTGGATTACAATCAGAAGGTCGATGGTTAGAGTCCCAGCTCCTCCAGTCTACAGAAATCACATGAGCACCAGTTGGTTTAAGTGTCAATGAAGAGATTTTTTTCCCACTAGTTTACATCCAGTTTGAATTGTTGTTTCTTTCAGAACATTCTAGTTCAATGGCAAGAGAAAAGTCCACTTCTAGTGGTTTATTCACAGCAAAATTCATGAGCAATAAGCCTATCATTAGTAATATCTCTATTTTTTTCACTTTAGAGGGCTGGGCAATCTGAGGGCTCTGTTCTTCTGTTTTTGTGCAAAGAATAACTTTGTGGTTCCCAAACTGAAGACCTCAGGGACCTGAAGCGGCGCTCGAAGGGCTTCTAACAAGTCCTGAAACATCATCTCTGACAAAGCACAGAAGAACAAAGATTCACTGTGCTTGGCTTCCCTACAAAAACGGGATAATGAAATGAGCAAAACTCCGTCCAAAAATGGTTCCTTCTCTATGCAGAGGTAGTTTTCAAATTGCGCCGTTGGGGGGGGGG